>NW_005371324.1:2971649-2986860 GCF_000412655.1 Myotis brandtii
AATGTACCTACCTATATAGTTTACGTTTAAAAAATTTGGCTCTCAAAAGAAATTTCAATCGTTGTACTGTTGATATTTGGCTCTGTTGACTAATGAGTTTGCCGACCACTGAGGTAAAATGTTGGAAAATAACCACCCAAATCATTTTATTCCCAAGACAACTTTTCTCATCTAAATGCAAAGAAATTGGCAACATTAGATTATGGGTTCTTTCACATCAGTCTATGATTTTCTGTTTTGTAAATTGTTCCATGGCTGTGCCCTAGCCCTACATCCCTTCTTTGGTTAGAAATGTCTCATTCTAAGCCACACACTCTGTTTCAGATGTACTAGTACTTATCTAAGACCATACTTAGGTGTCTCCAACTAAATGTCCCCTAAGAACCTCATCTTTCATCTTATGCAAAAGTGAAGTCTGGGAAGCTGCATTTTCAATATATGCCCCAGTGAATTTTATGCATTCTAAATCTTGAGAACCACTGCCCTGGGGAGAAAATAGAAAATAACTAATAACTCCATATTTATTCTCTCTTTTAATCTCCAATAGGCCATCTAAGAAATTTGGACTTTTTTTTTGTCTAAGCTTTTGTATATGTAAATTATTTTATTTAAAAATGTGAGAATGTAAAGACATCAGGTACATTGTAATACCTTTACAAAAATCAAAAATTTAGAACACTTATTCCTTAAATTATGACCCTGAGACTTCTTTCCTCTCAAATGAATATGAAATATATTATCCCTCTGCCCCTAAACATTTAGTGCTAGTCTTCTATTGAATATCTTTGGATCAGTTGAAAAGGTTCCATCCTTTTGCTCAGGAGTTTAGTGTTCATTTAAAAGGACTCTTGCAGCATGAACAAAAATGGCAGTCTGGAGTAAGAGATGGAAAATATGAAATAATTTATCATCTTATCACATCAGAATTAAGGCCCATAATGAACTTCTCAGTTGCATTTGTTGTGCAGCAATTAAAGTATTCTGAACTTCTCTCAGTTACTATTTCTCAGTCTCTTAGTATCAAGTGTTTTACACTTCCATTCAGCTCAAGTTTTGATATGAGAGCATTATATTTACAGTCATTGATTTACCCCTAACAGATCTAATGACTATTCATAAAATTTAAAAAGACTGATTTTCCTCATCATCAACTTATCATTAACTATAATAACTCTTTTCTTCTAAGCAATGACAGCAGACCACAAGAACAGTAGAGTAGTAAAACCATCTCTATCAGAATAATATTGTACTAGTGAAGAATATATAAAAGAGTGCAGATTCCATTTAGTTTATCTAGTTTTTACTATAGGTTGTTCAGTATTTACAGGGGAAAGAATAATCTATAATGTAGTCTAAAATGCTGCCATGAAAGTAATGCTAACTGGTCTATAACAGTTATAATTTTTACTATTGGCAAAGCTATGAGATGGTCTCAAGGAAGCACTAGAAGCCCAGAAAGTGGTATATTAGGGACATTTATAAGGTTTCTATGGAAAAAGATAATTAAGCTGCTTTATCTTCTGGATATATGTAAATATTTATCAGACCTTCTGCCCTAACAAGGCCCAGAGGATTATTACTAGAGTGAGCATACATTCTGGTTTTCCTGGGGGAGTCTGAAAACCAACTATCATTATTCAGGTATTACTGGTAGTATCTGCTTGTCCTTTCAAAAGACAATAAATTATATCATTACCTTAGTTATAACTCACAGAAAACCTGAGAGATTTTTTTAAAAATAGAGCTTGAAGACCAAACTGTAATGGAGGTTGAGAGCAAGTCTTCAAAGGAAATGTTAAATTTCCATGTAATATAACATATTAATAACTAACCAGAAGTTAGAAATAAATGTATAATTTGCCTTGACATATAGTAAAAAATAAATGTATAGTGGATTAGCTGATGGAGCATTTGGAATATATGAGACAATTGAAGGAATAAAGATATTTGAAGTTGGATCTTCCTTGCTTTATGTGATTTGGCATAAAGAATGAATAAGGGTCCAGTCAGTGTTGCTCAGTGGTAGAGCATCGACCTATGAACCAGAAGGTCTTGGTTCCATTCCTGGTCAGGGCGCATGCCCTGGTTGCAGGCTCCATCCCCAGTGGGGGCACATGCTGGAGTCAGCTGATCAATGATTCTTTCTCATCATTGATGTTTCTCTCTCTCCCTCTCCCTTCCTCTCTGAAATCAATAAAAATATATTTTAAAAAATGGACAAAGGATAAACTGGAACAATGAAACCATACATCATTATTATATGCTCTGGGAGTTCAATTGGTGAGTGAAAGCAAATTTTCCAAACTTCAAACTTTACCTGTGATTCAGTGGCAAAACCATGGGCAGTTTGCAATTTGAGACCAAATCACCCACTTAGAGGTCATATTCAAACAATGTAATATAGCAGGTAATGCATAGCAACTCAGCTATTAGTAGGCAGCATCATTGGACAGAGGGAGAGGAGGAGCAATTCAGAGTGATTTGCTATATTTGGTTTATAGTTAGTCATGTTCTTGGATAGGGATAATGTTTTAGGCCTCAAAAATTACCTGTTATTGATCGGTGCTATTCAATACAATATCCTACAATGACAGGAATGTTCTATGCCTGGAGCTGTGGATAACTGAGCATGCAGGGTGGTGATGGCTACTTCAGAGGTAATGATATATCATGTCAATAGACAAGTAGATCTTTTATGGAAAAATGTCACTCTGTCCTTAGCTCAGAAAGAGGAGGAAGATAATTTAGATATATATGCCCATGGTTCAATCTTATGTAGATTCCTTATCCCTTTATGTATATGTGAAGCTGTCCTGATAACCCACCTGGCCCATTTCAAATCCAGAAGCTTTCTTTCTCTCTGGTCCCATTTTATCCTAATTTTCTGTGTTCAGAATGGAGAAAAAGAACATTTAACAATGATCATCGTATTTTATAAATACCAATTTATGTAACTGAATAATCCAGCTGCAGATACTATGATAGCATCTGGGCCCTACAATTAGGAATTAGTTAGTTCTTTGTAGCAACGATAAACATCAGAGTACATATCATTAACTGGTAGTGAGCAAATTATTAAGATATAACATAGAAAATTAAATCTTGTGAAAACTGTGATCATCATCATTTAAAATTTAGTTCAATGCATCAAAAAGGTAATGTCCTACACTGCTGAATTATCTGTATGTTCTGCAATTCCTCTCACTAACAGGTACACAAAAGACAATTAAGTGTTTAGAATTAAAAAATATATACATCACACATCTCTGTGTGACATTATGCCAGGAGCATGATTATGTTTTTTCTTATTCTGCAATCAATTTTTATATTGTTTTGAATGTTTAGTACATGTTTTCTGGAAGAATAAGTTTTACCCAGTCATGAAAATGAAACTACCCATCTTCCACTTTACAGCTGAGGAAACTGAGGCATACAGAAATTAAGGAACTTACTCAAGGTCACACAGATTGACCCCTCCATTGAATCAATTGGTGTCTAGTGCTACATAACAAGTCACCACAAGCTTACTAGCTTTAAACAACAAATATTAATTATTTCACAGTTTCTGTGAGTAAAGAATCCAGGTACAGATTATCTGAGTCTTCGGCTGAGGTTCTGAAAAAAATCAAAGTGTCAGCCAGAGCCTCATCAGAGCTCTGGGTCCTCTTTCAAGCTCATTGACTATTGGCAGAATCCATTTCCTTGTGGTTGTATGCTTGAGGTCTCTGATTTCTTACTAGCTGTTGATGAGGAATTGCTCTCAGCTTCTATAGGGCCCCTCCCACTCCAGTTCTTGCCATATCACCACCTCCTCTCACAACTTGGAAGCTTAGAGCCAACAGAAAATCATCTTTGGTGCTTCACTCTCTTTTAAATACTGACATGGTTAGGTCAGGCCCACTCAGGGTAATCTTCCTTTTTATGAACTCAAACCCCAAAGGAACCTAATTATAGGAGCGATAACCCATTATGTTCACAGCTCCCCCTTCACTCTTATACAAGGTGTATAAACCTGGGGAGCAAAGGTTTAGAGGCCATCTTAGATTCCTCTGACCACACCCATTTACAGACTCAGCCTCACATCTCTCCTAAGTACAGTGGGGCCTTGACTTACGAGTGTCCCGACTAACGAGTTTTTCGAGATACGAGCCGTCTCTCAGCAGATTTTTTGCTTTGAGTTGCGAGCTAAAATTCGGGTTACGAGCCAGCTTCAGATACCCCACCACTAGTTGGCGCAGCGAACGTCACAGTGAATGCCACAACATCAGCCCAGCATCACGTGTCTCACTCGCGATTTGACATATGAGTAATTTGAGTTACGAGCTCCGTCACAGAACGAATTAAACTTGTAAGTCAAGGCCCCACTGTACCTAGATGTAAGCTATTATGAAGTTAAGGGTGGTATTTCCAAGGTGGTATACACTGTTCTCTTTTCTGGTCTTCAGGGAGCAGTTCAGTGTGAGAAGGTGTCATATAAATAATCCACAAGAGGCCCTGTCTACCAAATCATGGAGTTCCCTATGGAAACACGATATCCATGGACCCACACGATATCACACTATCAAAGCAAGCCCACATCTGATGTTTAGCGAACTTGATTGTTGACTTTTATTTACATCCATTGGGAGAACTTATCAGTAGTATATGGGATGTGAACAACCACCGGCTGTGACAGCCCCCCTTTTGGAGCACTTACTTGGGCACTTTTGAATCATTTCACTGCCTCTTCCACCCCCTCACCCACCACTCCAGTCTCAATGCTCCACCAGTTCACTCTCACCTCCCTCAGAACTAATGGAGAGGAGCAGAATAAGCACACTTCTTGAAGGTAGGGACCATTAACTCCAACACAGTTCCTCACAAAGTTAAGAATTTCCTGTTACAATTTAAGTTTCATGAGAACTGATGATGATTGTCCTGTATACTGCCCAGCACAATGTCTGGCCTATTATAGATGTTGAATAAATATTGGTAGAATAAATGATAAAACTAGAGGTATATTGAATTGAATATTCTGTTATATTAATTCCAAGAGTAAGATAATGAATTCATTTATTACCTTGGCAAGGAGAAACAAAATTATCTTACCATTATTTCAATTATGAAATATTTTTATAAGTATTTGTATATTCCATATTTTTATTCTGAAGATTTTAAGAATTTTGTTTTGTTTTGTTTTTAATCTACTTAATTTTTTAAAGAAATTTAAGATCTCATACTTTTAAGCAAATTTAATATCTCTAAGAATCAAGACATTTCAAAATTATTTTTAAGAATAGCAATCTACTATTTTTCCTTTTATGTTTAGTACAGTATGAATCCAAACAGTGAAATGGGAAGTTTTTCTGTTTGGTTGCAAAATGCAAATGAGGTAGGTTAATATTCATCTTATAACTTCCATTTCCTAGGAAGCACCTTGGTAATTAAAGCTTGATTAATTAATTATTTCTTTTTGGGGGTGCATTAATGAGAGTATCACAACTTCTAAAAAGCTAAGATGTTAGATTATGAGGGTAGACTATTATAAGATGATTTAGTCACAAATTTTACATTTTAATTTTACATAGAGGAACAAAGTTATGATTGGGTAGTTTAATGAAGTAAAAGAAAAGCTTATAACAAAATATACCATGACACAAACAAAGCATCTAACAAAACTTAGAAAACTACAATTAAATTAAACTACTGGTTCAGAGAGAAGACCTGGCTTTAAAACATTTCTACATTTCCCATATGTCCTATCATTTATTTTTATTGTTATGCTTGCTAAAATGGAATTCACCCTATGTTTTTATAAACTCTAGCATGTCTGTTTTTGCCATTATGGAAACTGAATAAAATTTAAACCTTGATGAACTCCTTTTAGTGATCAAATAATAGTGGCCAATCTCAGGTCTATTTAGAGCAGCAGATAATTTCATGTGTCTGATAAATGTCATATTTGAATATAATTTTTTAAATTACTTTTCAAAAGAGTTCACACATTGGAAAAATCATTTTTAGATTTGTGCACAAAGACAATTCATTTATTAAGAAAATAACAACTAGATTATAGATCACTTAGGCTATAATTTTAAATGTACCCACTCACCCCCAATCATTTTGTCCTCTGTTTTCAATTCTATGGTTTTGCTACAGGTCAACCAATTATGGAGCAGTTCAGTAAAATGACTTCTGAGTGTCATTTAACGGAAAGAAACTTTAATAATAAAAAAAAGAATCCAAGTGAAATCTCACAGAAGGACCAAATCAATGTATTAGATTATTTCAAAGTAAACTTTTGGCCCAGATTAGGAATAAGGAGAAGATAGTAGTACCAAAGCAGTGTGTTTATTCTTGCTTGTCTCAAACCAGTCAATACACATGAACATTGCAATTGCATATCCAGTGTTCACTAATATTTTCAACAGGAGAGATCTAGTGGAACATTTATGAATTACCCTCTATTTAATGTCATTAAATTTTAATTTTACTCAAAGGATATATATTAATTATATTTTCTAGAAAAAAAAAGGTTACTTGTCTGTAATGTGCTATTTCTTTATTTGGTAATTTAGACATGTATTCAAGTATTGCAATGATTTCCTAGTAAAATTGTCTAACAAAACATCTTTCAAAGAGTAGTTGGCAATTCATTTTGCTCTTAAAATCTCTTTTTAGTATATATAATTGTGGAAGTATAATTATAAAGTAATCTCTGCTGTGTGGCTTTGAAGGAGCATAGCTTATGGGAAAGAGAATTTATTTAAGAATAATACCTTTACCATTTCTTAACTTCTGTACTTATTCTAAACTAGAGGCCCAATGCACGAAATTCATGCAAGAGTAGGCCTTCCTTCCCCTGGCTGCCGGCACTGGCTTCCCTCTGGCACCTGGAACCCAGGCTTCTCTCTGGCCACTGGCAGGCACCCAGGATCCTGGCTTCCCTCGCAGCCCAGGCTTCGTCTGGAAGGTCATCTGGAAAGGAGTCTGGAAGGATGTCTGGTCTAATTAGCATATTATGCTTTTATTATTATAGATACTTATTTCATTGTTGTTGCAAGATTGCTAATATCTGTACTATTTTCAGTGCTTGATTCAAAATTATACTAAATCTCAGCAAATATACACTTTGACTTTTTCCATCATATATTTTTTAATTTTGTATTTTAATTGATTTTTAGAGAGGAAGGGGGGAGAGAGAGAAAGAGAGAGAGAGAGAGAGAGAGAGAGAGACAGAGACAGCAAGAGAGAGAGAAACATTGATCAACTGCTTCCCATCATGCCCCTACCAGGGATCGAACCTGCAACCTAGGTATGTGCCCTGACTGGGAATCAAACCCATGACTTTTTCAGTCTACAGGTCCATACCCCAACCAACTGAGCCACACTGGCAGGGCTCTATCATATTTTTTAATCCATGTCTATTTTTTTAAACATTAAAAAAATACAATTACATAATGTATATAGCTTTCCTCTTCTGTGTTTTTTTTCTCTTTTTCTCTACGGATTTCAATGCAGTTAAATATTGCATATATTTATAGTAGTTTTCTGTAATTATGAATATTGGAATTATGATGTAAACACAAAGCAAGAAATTTCTTTAAAAAAGTATTATTTTTCTAGTCGTACTTTTGGGGGGTCCAATAAACTCAGTTTAACCTTAGGATATAAATGTTATGACATTAAAGCATCTTATTCAAGATTGTACACTGAATATTTAGGATCTTTTACTGTTATACAATGATTTTTGCTACAGAATCATTTACTTATTTGCAAGTAATTCTTTGTTCTGTTATTTTTTATTTAATAACAGAAATCATTCTTGCTCCTATCAGTTTTAATGGGCTTTTTTCTAATTATCAAAGTTGTTTTTGTGTTGGTGCAAGATACTTGGTTAGAAATATAATATGAAGTAAAAGAATTCAATTAGCATATCATTTTATTTAAAACTTCTGGCCTACCCAACACAATTAGAATTGGTACCTATTTTTAAATATACCTCCGATGCTACAAATATCTCCGTTCAAATAAGAAGCAATTTTAACTTCTCAGTTTGAGTCACCATGACATATCTAAGTCATGGTGACTACTGATCTGGGACTTCTAGTTAAAATAATGGTCTGTTATTTATGGCATCATAATAAGTATTGCACGTCTCCTTATACAGGCAGCTTCACAACCTTTAGTTATTTCCTTTTATGCTGTAGGCTAGCAATCTCATCCCTTGAGACTTCTCCATAGATCCCTACATGAATTTTGGTCGGCCAAATCCTTACAAATGTACTTTCCAAATTTTGGGAAAACCATCTGGCTCTTTTTACCAGATGTGATTTATAGACAAATGGATAAAACTTTGTTTATAATAGAGATTATATTTAAATTGAATGGTTCTAAGTTAGTGCAGCTTTAAGATGCATGAGCACCCTGCTGTTACCAACAGCAGTCAGCACAGGCAGTCTAAATTGCTGCTCCCTTGGTGAGATTTTAGGTTTTATGGTATGACTTTTTGACTCTCAGCCTACTTGAGCTTAATTTCTCAGTTGAGTCGCCTCCATAAGTTTAACAAAAGCACTGGGTTATTGTCCACAAATATGAAAAACTTAAAAAAGAATCTTAGAGTCTCATTTGATAATTTTCTCACGAGCTTGGTCAAAATTGAGTTTAGTCTTTAGAGAGAGAGAGTTCTATTCAATGACAACAGTGCAAGGGTTTTAAAATTATAGAAATCTGGATTTTAATCAAAACTCTATGACCTATAATCTTGCTATTTTACACATTAGATAATGTTCCTGAGCTTTGATGTTTTATGTGTACAATGGGGTTGTAAAATCAACTTTTTATATTGGTCCTAAAGATAAAAATATGTACACAAACAGTGTATAATGGCTTCATTAAAACTTAACATATGTCTATGCTCTGGGGAAGCAAAACCACCTACTCACTCTAATCCTCACTTTTCCCTGCAAACCACCAGAGTTGTAGCAGAGGCCCTTGTTGGAGTCTGAAGTGCCCTTAATATGTCAGCGTATATAGTGGCACATCGGGGCCATCAGAGTTCTTCTAAGGCAGGGGTGGGCAACCCCTGGCACGCGTGCCAAACATGGCACGCCAGTAACTTTTGCTGGCACGCGAAACCCTCTCTTATAATCTTCCATTTACAATTGTGAATCTTTGTTCTCAGTGATAAATTTTGTTAAGTCTCGTAATAGGAGTAGCCTGACGGATGAAAGTAGTAGCTCGTGCATATCTCTGAAGGTCACGAAATATAAACCTGATGTAAAATCTCTGTCATCAGTGATGCAGCAGCAAAAGTCTCACTGATAATATCAAACGGAGTCATAAAGTTTTCTGTCGGACTATCAGTGTACGTGTATACATTAAAAAATAAATGTATTTTTCATCATCATATACTGTGTTTTTGTCGCTCGAATGAATTTTATTATTTCTTCAAGGTTCTTCACATACTTACACCTTAAGAGATATCAAGTAGGCTTAACATATTCTCAAAAAATTAGGGTTGGCACGCAGAAGAATTTTGAGTCAGAGATTTTGCCGGTTTTGGCACGCACTCACAAAAAGGTTCCCACCCCTGTTCTAGGGGATAAGTCATGAGAAGCACTTTTGTTCTGGGCTGAATTACATTTTAAAGCCCTAATCCCACAGAATCTGATTCTATTAGGAGACAGGGCCTTTAAAGAATTAGGGTAAAATGAGGGCATAAGGTTGGGCCCTTATCCAATGTGACCTGTGTCCTTGTAAGAAGATGAGATTGAGACACACACAATACTGACAGAAGAATGACCAAGTGAGGACAGAGCGAAAAGGTGGCCATCTGCAAACCAAGGAGAGAGGCTCAGAAGAAAGCAAACCTGCTGACACCTGATTCTTGGACTTCCAGTGTCCAGGACTGTAAGAAAATAAACTGTTTTTTACAACACCAAGTCTGTGTTATTTTAATATGTCAGTCCCTGCAAACTAATTCAACTATTTATTGCAACTAAGAGATGTGGTTTAAGATTGGTCACTGAACATCTGAAGGGAGAGGGATTATCAGTGCACCCTGGTGCCTATAACTCAGATTGATGCTGCCAAGTTCTCATAGAATTAGCACCAGTGTTTATGGATTGCACTGAAAAATAAAAGTGAATAAAAATTGAACTTCTTAAACCACATTTTTATGCAAACAACTGGCAGCTTTAATACCCAGAAGCAGAATTTTGGGTACCACATGGATCGCACACCGTACAATGAAGAAATACGTGCACATGACTAAAGTCGGGAAGAAATGAAGAAGCATCAAAATAGGACACAAAGTGGATGTAAAATATTTTATTGGTAGATTTTCAATGAATTGGTTATAATATCCTAGATGGCACAATTACAGGGTGGGGCAAAAGGAGGTTTACAGACATGAGTATGTGAAATATAGTTTATTCTTGTATTATTAGACTAATATTTTTCATATGAACAACTTTATATATAATTATAGTTGCCCCACCCTATATATATAATTACAGTTCATATTGAAGATGGGTTATTATCTGACATAAAATTTGAGTTAGTCAAAAAGCACATCTGCACAGTTGGTAATAAGGAACCCTGAAGCTATTAAAATGTATCTTTAGCCAATAAGACAATGATTTGATTTTGACTTAACTCTCAATCCAGAATATATTTAGAAATAAATGACCCTAATAACTTTACGTAGATGAACAGCCTGATAAAATGAAGTTGTCAACTATTGGCATTATTTCCCATTCAAGAAAGGACAGAAACACCCTTTTTAATGAGCATATGTTTATTTGGAAAAATGTAGGTCTCTGAAGCCAAGTAAAGAGCATGAGGTGACTGGGCACAATAAAATATAAACACAAAGCAGGGCTAATCAAGAACAAATTTGTGAATTAGAGAAATTTTCTCATTTTAAATGCTCAAGTTATCTTCCCTCTCCTATTGCCATTTTGTAATATTTCATTCCCATCTGTCAATGCTCAGTGCCCAAATATTGTTCAGTTTTCATTCATTGATGTTTTCATACAACAGGTAGTTTACTGATCCCTTCCTATGTAGCAGTCATTCTCACAGTAAGCACAGAAAGAATCTCTGTTAAAACAGAGCTAACCTGGCCTTCTTGTTGAGACTAGCACATTCCAGACTCATTCTATCTCAAGGCATTTATACTTACTTATTGATGTCTCTACCTGGACCACTCTGTCCCCACATCTTCACGTCTCATTTTTCATTTTTCAGACCTCTTTCCATATTATTTTTAGAATATTCCAATGGGTAAGGGTTCTAGAGGCCTCGAGACCATATAGCCAGGTCTCACAGGAAAAAAGAATGAGTTTTATCTTTGAAAATATAGTTTAAGGACTTAAAATGCCCTGTGAAATACAACTAATTTCATTGAAAGTAGCTGCTTCCCACTTTCCATTTCTGCTATTATAATGACTCAGCTACATCCCCCACTCTCCCTCCACTACTACAAGTGTTACTGAAGTCAACATCGAGACAGTGCTTAAGAGGATGGGTTCAATGAGCTATATGATTTTGGATAAGTTTTAAATGTCCCTGCGCGTTAGTTTTCCACATCTGTAGGTATGGGAAACATCCTATAATTTTTTAGGATTGTTGTGCTAATTGAATGAGATGGTATGCTATTATTACAATTAGCAATTCACCTCTCTCCTATTTTGCTCCACTTGTGTTTTCTCTTTATTTGTAGCCATTTCTGCTTCATGGATTTTACTTACTACCTCTGGACATTTTTGCCCTTTTGCCTACCCCCATCCTGTTCTTCTACCTATATGCCTTTATTCATCCCTCAAAATGACAATGTTGATTTAATCACTATCATATTTGACCAAGCTTCTCATTCATGTGAAATGAGGCCATTCCTAATTTCCAAGCCCAATCCTGGACTCCTGGTAGCTGTGACTCAGGAGGCAAAGACACACAGCCTCCCATCATAAAGGGCTCTTCAATCTCTGAGACCCTTATAAGCTCCTCTTAAAGGTGTCCACCACTCATGAAAGACGCACAGTACCAGAAGTCCAACTAAAGTTTGCAAGTACCGATTCCTATTACTGAGGGAAGACTGGAGATGTTAGACATGCTCCTGAAACAAAGAGGTGTCAGAAAATTAAGGAATTAAAAAAAAGTATAAAAAATGAGACTGAAATAAAACAACATGTGAACCCTGTTTCCTTTCCCCCACTCCCCCCAGAAAAATTATGTTTCCACAGCTGGAGGCTAAAAACAGCTTCCTTATCTATTGCCCATTGAATGGAGATCAGCCATTAATATTTTACTCATGTACACACTTCATTTTGATGCAATTTTCTTATGTAACCAGCCAGAATCATTTGCAGGATATTTAACAAAAATGATGGAAATACTCAGCTGCATCTGTTCATCATTTGGCTAACCATATTGTTGCATAAATTTAACATGGGCTTAAGCCACCACCATTATTTTCCCCATCCTTTTACTCCACTGTTCAAATCTGCATGCCAAAATTTATTATTTTTCAGGTATCCAATCACACTACCATCCTGGCAATCAAGTCCAAAGCAGCAAAGCAAAATTGAGAAGATGTTTTCTAGAATCGCAAGCATGTACAATGCTTCCCTGAGACAACAACCCATGGTTGTTGCAATGACAAACAGCTTTAATAATGAAAATAGACTCTTGGTTTTACCTACACAGATGCAGTTTAATTTTCTTCTTTCCTTATTAGAATCCTCAGTAGCTCTCCTCCTCCACCCTGTCCCCAGTTATAAAAATGAGTTAGCAAACACAACAGTTCTATTCATTCTCAGTTTAATATACAATTTCTCATATATGCAAAGGGGTGAAATGGTTTCTAAAAACATTGGCTGGTAATGATGACAGCAGAATCTAATTCCCTCCGGTGCTCACTTAATACTTATCTCTCCACTGGAGAGTGTAATAAGGCCGTCAGGATTATTGAAGTTGACAGAGCACCAAGCTCAGATTAATTACATCATAGAAATCAGAAGGAATTAGGAAAAGCAACAATACCGCCTCTGGCAAGTGCATATATATTTTATAGTTCTCTAAGAACTCTCAGTATAATATAATACAAATGAGTGAAGGGTGGCTAAGGTAATTGATTTGTAGGTTTTGTGATACAGATTCTGAGAGATTAATTATTCTGAGAGTAAGAGATCACCATTGCAAATTCAAAAAAGACACTCAGAGTGGACTATCTCAAGGGAAGACTAATTGAAGGGTAAGTGAAAGGTGCTAATATACATGATTCACCTACTAAGTTCCAGAAAATTTATATTCATTATAACATTTTATTTTTTCTGTTTTATAATTTTTAATATACATGTGTTTATTTATTTCAGAGAGGAAAGTAGAGGAAGAAAGAGATAGAAACATCAATGATAAGAAAGAATCATTGATCAGCTGCCTCCTGCATGGCCCCTACTTGGGATTGAGCCCACAACCTGGGCATGTGCTCTGACCATGGAATCGAACCGTGACCTCCTGGGTTATAGGTTGAAGCTCAACCAATGAGCCAAACCGGCAGGACATATTTTATTTTCTCAAAGAAGCAAAGCAGCTATTGTCCTTCACCATATGGAAAATGAGGCTGAATTAAGCTAAGAAACTTCCCCCAAATCTCATATCCAGTGAGTAGTGAAGCAACATTTGGATTTTATTCATATTCCAATCTCTTTCCTCTTTAACATAGAGAATGCCAAAGCATTGCTCTTGCAAAGTTGCCATGTTAGATGAATAAAAATTTATGTAGGGAAAAACTCATATGATTAATAAATAAATACATATCGATAAATACATATAAGTACATTTAAACCGTGCTGGATAGATAGGTAGATAGATAGATGATAGATAGATAGATAGATAGATAGATAGATAAGATAGATAGATAGATAGATAGATGATAGATAGATAGATAGATGAAAATATAAGAAAGTTTAAAAATTCAGTGAGTTATTTAAAATTCGCTTGGGGTGATATGACAGACAAATCTGAAACATTTAAAAAAATACACAGCAGCCTACACCATTATATTTATCAAAAACTAGAAACATATTAGTGCTGCAGGTTTGAAAATCTAAAATACACCCAGATATGGAATAAAACAAAATGAAAAAGGCTTCTGGGCAGGTAAAACAGATATTACAAAGCAATTGCTCCTCGGTTCACACAACATAGATGTAACTGGATATTAAATGGGATGATTCCTATTGTCCAGATGGAGAGGGACTGACTGAGGTTGCAAAGTTCAGGACAAAGAGTGAATGGCGCAGCACTGAATTACAAAGGGAGGAGCTCACACATTCCAGAGGACTTGCTAAGAGGTGGACAACCTGGTCATTATCAGTTCCCAGGTGATGTAAAACAGGGCTAGAGGCTCATTATGGATAGAATTGTCTATGGCATTTCCCCTCCCGCCTCTCCCAGGGAGGCCAGGAGGAAGAGGGTCCTTTCTCCACACCTAGAAAAAGTGAGGGTGCCCCAAGACTAGTGATAGAGTTTGAAGTCGTCTGGCACCAATGAGACATAGCTAGGGTGCAGAAACTTGCAGGAAAAGATTGGAAGTTTCTTGGGAAAATACCTGTGATGTGTTTCTATGAGTTTACAAGTGAAAAAAAGAACAGGTACCTGATTTCTCTGAGAGAGTCCTCAATACAAAGGCTGGCTAAAGGACTCTGTAATGGAAGGGAAGGAGAGAGGGTGTTAGTAGACCTGAATGTCTCCTGTTTAGTGGGACAAAGATTTGTGAGTTTTCTAGTGGTCAAAAAGGAAACCAGGGGAGATGCCCAAGAGGGTTGTCTCCAGGGCAAGACAACCCATATCCGTAAAACCCGAGCAGGAGCTTATGAGGTGATGTGAGATTTAGAAAATAAAATTAAAGTGACCTGAAAGTGGCCTCAAAATTATAGTATATTTCTGAAATGCCAAGGAATGAAAGGGGACTGAAAGAGAGTGTAGTTGCCTGGTTGAAATGACTCAGTGGTTGAGCACCTACCTATGAACCAGGAGGTCAGGGTTCGACTCCCGGTCAGAGCACATGCCCAGGTTGCCTGCCGGCTCAATCTCCAGTGACGGCTGTGCAGGAAGCAGCTGTTCAATGATTCTTTCTCAGCATTGATGTTTCTATCTCTCTCTCCCTCTCCTTTCTTCTCTGAAATCAATAATATATACATATATATGTGTGTGTGTGTGTATA
>NW_005371324.1:2987004-3034848 GCF_000412655.1 Myotis brandtii
AGATAGATAGATAGATATAGTTAAGGCAATAAGGGGACAAAGCTGTTTCTACAGTCTAGCCCATTACATATGTACAAGAGAGCCCCTTGTGCCTACCCTTACAGAATATTTACTCTGATCTTACAAAGGAATTTATCATGTTTGCAGTATTTATCTTTTTTTGGACTATGCCTGCATAGACAGCAGGGGGCTGGCTGTTACTAGCTGGTACTGTGGCAGCAGTGAGCAGTGACAGCAAGACAGAAAACAGCAACACTCTAGAGACAGCTTAGCTCTCAAGTCAGAGGAGTAGTCACTGATTGCATTGGGACAAACTTTCCTCCCCCTATTCCCCTCCCCCTCACACCGCACCCCTCCTCTCACACCCACGTAGTTAAGTGGATTCTGGGAAAGTCTGATTCAATAGGTAGGTCTACAGTAAAATCTAGGAGTCTTGGGTCCTCTAAAAGAATGATGATTTGGGCCAATTTTGAAGAAAACAATGTGCTAGAGCCCTCCAGTTAATGGTGTTAGTACTAATGTTTTTATCTCCCCATGTATCTCCAATTTTAGTCTCTTATAATCAGGCTTAAGAAAAGCATAATACATTTTAAATCATGTCCACTCAAAATTAATTTTAAAAATTTGCTGCTCATAGATATGTATCTTCAGTTCTTCAGAAAACTTAGTTGATCAGAATGAGGTGTTTCTGATATGTATGAAGTAGCCACGATTTTTCTGGATGAAAATAGTAAGTGCCATATAAAGGTTCATGAAATTAAAAGGAAGGCGATGCAAGGCCAGGCCTGGCATGCTGGAGCTGTGGGACTTCTCTAGGAGCTTGGATTTAATTCCTGGACATGAAGCCTAGGTAAATGCTGAGATTCCGTAAACATCCCCCCTCCCCACCAGCTCAGTATAAAATAGATTCAAAGGGAAGGTAATTGCCCATCTAGTCCTCAGGGTGGGTTAAATTATTGTGAAAAAAGAATTTCACTCTCAGCGTGGTCCTGCAAAGGAGTACAGGCTGGGAAATGGCTGGGTTTATTTATGAGATTGCTTAAAGGATACATTACACAGAAGATAAACTAGAGAAACTGCGTGGTCCTATTTGCCCATATACAATCAAATGCTCTGCACTATTGATGTATCCAATAAAAACATGAGATGCTACATAGACTGTGCAGAATAGCAGAATGAGAGCAGCACTTGGCTTGGAGGATGTCCAGGAGAAACTATATGAAATAATTCATTGTATTGCCCGAGCCCTGAAATCAGAGATGTCTGAGGGGAGAAAAAAAAGAGGAAGAAAAATACAAGGAAAACCACTGATAGAAAATCATGGAAGGCAAAGTTCTGGCCCACCAGACAGGGTTGCAACATTAGTTCCATGAACACTACGGTTCCAGAGGGCTCAGTGCAGAGGGAATAGAGAAAAGTTGACTGAGGCTGAATATTAGGAAAATCATTCCCTCGACGAAGTAAATTAAACTCAGTTCACTGAAACAAGTAGCTAAGGAGGCATTTAAATACATGTGGTTTGAAGTGAGTGCTTGCTTTTCTTAGGATTCTTTTTTGTAACATAAAAATGAAGGTTGTTGAAATCTCTTGAAGCATCACTTGTTTTTGTAGGCCAATATTATTCACATACAGGTAAAATGAAAGAGTGGGTGAAATTTATTATTATGCTGCATACAGACTTTCACTGGAACATCCTCCTTTTTCTAACCAATGCAGTCTTTTTAAAAATGTCCTACTTTATCTTTCAAATTAATGCCCTTAGATGACTTTATTCACATTGTTTACCTCTTCTGTGTACATTTCCCCAAAGATTAAAATATCCTACAAGTCTTCTCGATGATCATTTTATGTTTCTTTTAATGCAGCCTCATCTACCTTTAGCCCCATATTATGTTTTAGTTTCTTTGCACAAATATTTATGGACTATTTCCTATGTCCAGACACTGTTAGTGATCATGGGCACGCAGCAGAGCGGAGAGAATGCCCGCTGCCTTGGAACTCACAAACAGGTAAAACAGACTCGCAGCTGCACTTGCCTGCAAGCTCAGGTGAAAAGGAACAAAAACAAAACAGGCAAATAAAAACAGGAAACTCCTCCACTTTCTGTCCCACAGGGCCTCTATTTCCTGCTCTTCTGACCAGAAAGAGAGCTGCTTTAGTAACCATTTCTGTCTGCAACTGGTGTGCACACCCAGGCTTGAGGCTGTCTGTAACCCCAGGCTTAGAGATAATAGAGGAAAAGAAAACAAGACCAAAATAGGAAACTCACCACTTAGTAGTATTTTGAGCTCCCAGTCCACCTGCTAGTATTTCCTTGGCACAGTCCACCAACAGCTTCAGGTATATGTAGGGGAGTTTAGTTTTATTTGGGTAAGTCAGGATTGCATGCCCTCATTTCATCATTTATTTAAAATTTTTTTCAAACAGCTTCATGTATGTGTAGGGGAGTTTAGTTTTATTCGGGGAAGTCAGGATTGCATGCCCTCATTTCATTATTTATTTAAATTTTTTTATTGACTAAGATATTACATATGTGTCCTTTTCCCCCCATTGCTCCCCCCCCTTCCCTACTCATGCCCTCATCCCCCTGTTGTCTGTGTACATTGGTTAGGCTTATATGCATACAAGTCCTTTGGTTGATCTCTCCCTCTTCCCCCTCCTTCCCTACCTTCCCTCTGAGGTTTGATGGTCTGATCGATGCTTCTCTGGATCTATTTTTATTCATCAGTTTATGTTGTTCATTATATTTCAAAAATGAGTGAGATCGTGTGATATTTATCTTTCTCTGACTGGCTTATTTCTCAGGGTTTGGTACAGAGTCCATTGTCAGATTGGGGGAATTAGCCTACGGCTGTTCAGGTGTTTGGCCAGTAGGAGACAATAACATATAGATTAAGATGCCCTTTAACTGTCTGGCAGCCACAATCAGTTTCCTAGTCAGGTTTGGGGAAATGCCTTTAGCCATTCCCAACAGGTGACTACATGTGTGACTCAAACCTGTTGAGTCTCCAAGTCTCATCAACCTTTTGTTGAAACTCTTGAAATTATGACATGCTGGAATTGGTTCCCGGCACTGTTGCAAATGGTAAGAATTCCTTCTTTTTTACTGCAGCGTAGTATTCCACTGTTCATCTTAATGGGAACCCAAACTGCCAGGGAGAACCACTTTCATGGTTCTCCAACAGCACATCTCCAGACAAGTCCCTCTGAGCATCAGCCAGACAGTCCTTTTCCTGCCGAGAGATGTTTATGTGACATCCCTATACTTCAACCCTGAGATCAGGCCACAGTTTTAGGAAACAGAAGAGCTGATCAGTCCTCCTTGGAGTTTCTTTTCTAGAGAAATGCAAACTCCAGAACATCCAGACCCTCACCGCTGACTCAGATTCACCCTCATTCTCGGTGCCCACGGTTCTCCCTGACGTACTCTGTGATGATGGTGATTTTATGTTCCTCAGCTTGTGGAGCCCGACCATGAGGACACCCAAACATATTTTATGGTGAAAATACCTAATATTCTATTCCGTGGATACATCACAATTTATTTTAATTTATATTTCCAGGCCCAAATAGATGAGCATGCTGCTGTCTCTAGTGCTTCCAGGCATCTTGTATTAAAACAGCATTGTTGCATACAACAATGCTGTTGATGCCACTGCAGATATGTTCTCATTATGTGTTAAATAAAGTCCTAAAAGTAGACTGTGATTTAACACATTTAAAAAATTAAGGGCTGATGTGTCATTTACTTCCATTTTCCTCAATTACCTTAAAAATAACATTTTTGGGAGGAATCTCCATTTTCCTCACCTTTTTTTCTCATAGTATTCTCTACCCACAGCTCTGCTATCATTTATAAAACTATTTTGCAATGTATTATAGCTCATTCTTCTAGACTAGTGCTGTCCAGTAATACACTTCGAAGATGGAAATGTTCATATGCTGTCCAATATGAGATCTACCAGCACATATAGCTAAACACTTGAAATGTGGCTAATGTATAAAGGAACTAAACTTTAAATTTTACTTAATATTAACTGATTTAAATTTAACATGTATTTGGTGGCTAACATATTGAAGAACATAGTTCTTCTACCCTGTGCCCCTGAGGGTAGCAACTTTGTCTTTTATTTTTTTTATCTTTAGCACCCAGAATAATCAGGATGGCCTATGGTCTGCTATAAGAACAAATTAATCTCAATGCATCAGTATTTTAACATTACAAAGTATATTTCTTGTTCAGGGTACATAACCATTGTGGATTGGTGGGAGTTTTGTTCCCCACCATTATTCAAGGTCCCAGGCTAATAGAAATTCCAACACCTTGTAGCAGCAGCATTTGGAATACATTATCTCCATATTTCCCATAGTAGGATAAAATCTGCATTCTTCTATGCTTCATTAACCACCCACTGGTTAGCCCTAGCTGGTTTGGATTCAGTGGATAAAGCATCGGCCTGCAGACTGAAGGGTCCCGGGTTCTATTTGGTCAAGGGCACATGCCTGGGTTGTGGGCTTGATTTCCAATAGGGGGAATGCAGGAGGCTGCCAATCAATGATTCTCTCTCATCATTGATGTTTCTATCTCTCCCTCTCCCTTCCTCTCTGAAATTAATATAAAAATATATTTAAATAACAACAACCTACTGGTTAGGACGAGTCGTATGGACAGACTTGAATGCCAGGAGGCTGGGAAATGTGTGGGAACACATTGCTATTAAATGACTTATCTCTGTCACGTATAATGCTCTATGAATAATGCTGCTTGAATGTGAATAAGGGACAGCTGTGGTTGGTGTACAGGAGAAGAGTATTCCAGAGAAATTTTAAAAAAAATGATGCTGAGGTGGAAAAGTAAAAATAAAAAAGCCTATTTGGGGAAGAGAGATAAGTATAATTTTGGACAGAAAAAGAAATAAAAACGTTAGATACCAAGTTAATAAATGTAAAATGTACTTGGAAAACAACTACCAATTGGTGATTTGTTCTGGGCCATCAGAGCATCAGACTTTTAAAAAAGTATTTAAATTAAGTTTCATGTGACATTGGAAAGGAGACGAGTCTTCTCTTTCCAATATAGCGCAATAGAAACAGATTATGGATGAAATTTAGAAGACATTTTAAAAGGTACAACAAAGGTAGAAATAGATATTCAAAAATATTCATAACACAACTAACATATTGCCCTTTAACAGTGTCTCAGGGACTGCTCTAAACACTTCACATCTTTTATGCTTCACTAAACCCCTCAGGAAACATATGTGATATGTACTCTTCATTCTTCCCAATTTAGAAATGAGGAAACTAAAGGATTAATATGGCAGTTAAAGAATTTACCAAAAATCATATAGCTCATAAGTGGTGGCCTGCTTGCAAGAGGCATAGAATCTACTGATAGAAAAAAAGACAAAGTACAGACGTTTGGAATGAGGTTTTGAACTGTAGAAAATGGTCACCATAAGGAAGACCTCTTAGGTTAAATAAAAATTATATACTGTCGCTCTAATTTTCCATTGCAAAATCAGTAATTTGGTAAAGAATATTCAACAAAGATAAAATAAGATTCTAAACAAAGTACGACCTGAGGTAACTATTGCTTTATTCTATTGGGCTGACATTTCTTTGTGGAAAGTTTTCTCTCTCTCTCTCTGGTCACTAACTAGTCTTAGGTAATTGTGTCAGCTGTAACAATATATACAGTATTTCTTAAATTTTTGTGACTACTTGCTTTAATAGTTTGTTATTTTTAGCAGTGGATGTACAAAACTTAGATGGGGAAAATATTTGACTTTTTAGATATAAAGCCGTTTGTACCTTATTTGTCAATATTTAAGTTCATCAACTAAATCTTCACCATTGCAATGGATAATTGGAAGTTGACTGGATGTTCCATATATAAAAGTATATAAGTTCTGCTATTTTTAAGATCAAGTATATTCCTTTATTTTTATTATTGCTAATATTTTTTCATAGCATTATCTGTAAAAACATTTCTGAGGCAAATGAAATGCTAGTTACAGAAACAATACAGACTCCTGGTTATACCATTTTGTTGCTCTACAAAATCAGGAGACTCAGAAAAAAAATGTGTCTGGCAGTGCAAACTCACACAGTTGCACATCAATTATATCCTTAGTGGTGGTACATTTTGCTGAGAAAAATGACATCTGTAGAAAACCAAATAAGGCAAACAACTTTGAAAGTGTCATTCGAGTTTTCATTCATTTCCTAATGTCATGTTTTTTTCAAATTGTATCATGTTCTCATTCCTGCTCTATGTTCCTACTCTAGAAATAGCAACTGAAAATTAAACTATATTTTGAAATGTTACCTCAACTGAGAAAAGAAGTTGCCATCATCATGATGGCAAACATCACTATCAATGCATTTGATTCTATGATGAGCCAGGCACAAAATAAAGATATTTTCAGGGACATTCGTTGCTCTCATAGAGAAAGGGTTCTCTTCAGTTGTCTGTGATCTTGACATTATCCATGAACCTCATACTTGTGTATGCAAATGAATTGTAGCCCGGCAGCAGTGGCACAGTGGTTGAATCAACCTATGAACCAGGTGGTCTTGGTTTGATTCCTGGTCAGGGCACATGCCCACATTGTAGGCTCTATCCCCAGTGGGGGACATGCAGGAGGCATCCCATAAATTATTCTCTCATCATTGATGTTTCTATCTTTCTCTCCCTCTCCCTTCCTCTCTGAAGTAAATAAAAATATACAGTTTTTATAAGAAATTGTAAATGTGTATTTTTTTTTCTGAAAGAGGTCTGCCATTATAAGATATTCAGTTTGTAAAATTGGTTAAGATTATCTGTGGTCCTTAGGCAAAATTGCTTGCTCACTCTTTTATCTCCTTTACTCCTTCCATAAGTAGCTTAAGCTAAAAGGAAATGATTAGTGACTGTTGGCTGTCTTTTTTTTTTTTTTAGGAGAATCAATAGAAACCCTAAATTAACTAGGCTAGAATTAAGCTAGATTCCATCATAACTACCTGATATTTAAAGAGCTGGAACGTTATCTAAGAGGGAGATAATTATCACAGGGAGACACTGATTTTCATTTCATTGGGAGTTTCATTTAAGACTTGCTTTTAAAAGACTCAGGTCCAGAAAAAATAGAAACCATGTTCACAGTTCACATACTTCTTTTTATTAAATGTTATAGGGAGGACAATTTGGAAGGTAGGAAGGAAAAAAATAGAAGAAAAAAGGCACACATGTGTGTAAGTGACAGAGATACAATTGTAGTGGTTCACTAAGGAAAGAACAATGCAGAAAACATTTAAAAATAATATATGTATTAATATATTTATTGAGATATAATTCACATATAAAATGGTATGCAAAATAAAATCAATTAGTTCTTAAGTAAATAAATTTTAAGGGTACTATTTGATGACACTTGGCAAATGTGTGTTTGCCCATACCCAGGCCCTGGCAAAACATGAATCACTTACTTTTTAAAATGTCATATGACAGGAACCATACAGTTTCTTACCCTTTTGTTGTCAGTCTTCTGTCATTGTTAACATGATGCCTTTGCAATTCATTCATGTTAGAGCATGTTTCAGAGTCCATTCCTTTTTATTACTGAGTAGTATTTTATTATATAAATACAACACAATGAATTTATCTGTTTTCTATTTAATAGATATTTGAGTGTTTCCATGTTGGGTTGATTACTAGTATGAATGCAACTGCTTGAACCACTGAGTACAAGCCTCTATTGGACATTTGTTTTCATTTCTTTCAGGTAAATATATATCTACATTTCTATTTTCCAGCAAATGCTAAACATTGTAAGAAACTCAAACTCTTTTCCAAAATAACTTTATCATTCTGCATTCCCCAATGCAAGGTTTAGTATCTTAGTTGTTCCATATCCTTCCTAACACTTGGTGATAGTTTTGGGTTTTTTTAAAGCTATTTTAGGGAATTTGGAGTTGTAACTTATTAACTCATTGCCATTTTAATTTGCATCTCCGTATTAAATAATGATGTTTAGCGCCTTTATATTATTGTCCTGTATTGTTTTTCTGTGAGGAGCCTGTTCCAACTTGGTGTCCATTTGTTGAGTTGTTTTCTTTTTACTGTTGTGTTGAAAGAGATTTTTAAATACATTCCAGATACAAGTCCCTTATCAAATATTTTTTTTACAATTATTTTTCCTCCTAGGCTTCTCAGAAACAATGTGGAAATCAGAAAAAAATGTCAAGAACTCAAAGTACTGATTTCCAGGCTTGCTATAATAATCAATAGGGTACTGAATCAAAACCATTATTAATTTTATAGTTAGAGTACAACTTCACATTCAACATTTAATTATCTAATTTAACTCTCATTCTTTCTCTAAAACAGGAGTATAATATACATCTTGGCAATTCTTCAACCATCAAAACTAACAAAATTTCCAGAGATTTTGTTTCAGTGTCTCATAAAATTAATATTGTTGAGCTTTATTATTTTCCCTTATGGCTAAACGTCCATTTTGCCATACTGTGTATTCCCCTTCTGACTTGTTCTACAGATTAGCCAAAGGTGTTGTTAGGTTTCTGTGCATTTCTTCTTCTAAAGAATCTTCAGAGTCAAGACTGTCCTTTTCAACCTAACTTTGAAGCTGTAATTGTTTTACAGTCCACATAATATTATTTTAGGGTTTTAGGTCAAGTATCTTCATAGCTATCCAACCTTATTCTTCAGGATTCAAAAGTTGGCAGAGCTTTCACTGTGCCCTGGTAACCCTGAGCAAATAGCTATTATAACCCTCCTCTCAAATTTTCCCTGTGGCTAAAGTTGTGACAGAGATAGAGGATTTCAATCCAGGGGGGAAACCCCAGCCATAAATGTCTCCTTTGTGATTCTTTCCTATTTTAGGCACAAGATCTCTTGTTAGAATCCTGGAAAGCCTAAAACCTAAGAGCAGCCAGCTCTGCTTCAGGTATTAAGGGAATCTCTCTGGTTTGCAGGTCCACTTGCCTCCAGCGAAGACAAAAGGCACTCCTATTCCATCAATATACACTAGAATTTGAGACCAAAACCTTATGTTCTATACTTAGCTTTGGGGACCTGGTGGGGAGAAGGGTAAAGTCAAAAGTGGTATTATGGCATCCCTGTATCCTAAGTCAAATACAATTTTAACTTTGTCTCATTTACTCCCAGCATTAATAATCTGATTTAGGTGATTTTGTGTCTTCTTTTAACTCACATACTTCACATGGGCAGTTGGCGTCTTAATATTCCCAGAAGCCTAACCAGAAATATACTCCTATGTTAACAAATTCCACATAATCCCCTATCACTGGAATAATGCCTATAATATACTATAGCCATGGGGAAGTGAACTAGTGTTGGAGAAGGAACCCTGAGACTATTGAATGCATGGAGGTCCTGGAAAATTGTGAGTCTTCAGTCACCAGTGAGGGTCTAAGTAGCAACTGAAAGGGTGAGCAGAAGAGCTATTTATGGCCTCTCTTTACTGCCTGACTCTTGCCAGAGGGAACGAATGCAGCAGGAACACAGATTTCATAGAAAAAATTCAATGAAGCAGTGGCGTAAGGTGAAGGAAATATTGTTTCAGCAATAAAATTCTTCAATAACTAATAAAGTTGTCTCTGGCTTTTCTTTGAATCCTGGTGAAACCAAGGTGTGTTGAAAAATACATTACTTCTAACTTTATAGACCCTGTTTTTTTGTTTTGTTTTGTTTTGTTTTTATCTGTACTTGTTTTTCAACCAGGCAATCATCTCATCCACCCCATTCAGCATACATTTATTGAGTTCCAGGTATGGTTTTTAGCCTCTGAAATTGAAAGAAACTCCCTCAAGGTGTTCACAATTGCTTCAGAGACCAGTGGAGAGAAATATTTGTTCTGGTGTGAAAGTGGATAACACAGTGGTTGGGGAGTGCAGAGAAGAAACACAACCTGGAGAGATTGAATTGCAGACACAGAAACCTACATCTAATAGTGCAAATTCGTATGCTCAGACTCAAGACACATTTTTCAAGACAGTCTTTGTTCAACCCTATATTCTAAAAAGAGCTTTTGATAGTTTATTTGGGGAAGCAAATTTTCATGGACTTGAAACTTTGGAAGGCAGTTGTGATATAGCAAGAACTCTCATGGCTACCTCTTGTGGAATTTGAAAATAAACTTATACAGAGGGGTTTTCAATTACCATCTTAACTGCCCAATACTAAGTACTGTGGAATACTATAAAACCCACAGAACTTTGCTTCCTAAGAAAAAAAAATAATTTCAAGAATGAGAACAATTTAAAGAAGCTGTGAATTTCTACATGTTTCACAAAATATTATATTCAAAATAATTTTAATTTTATTTTTAAAAATAAGATGTATATAGTATAACAGAGAATTTGCTCTAGAATGCTTTCATGAAGTTACTCAAACCTAGATATTAATTGTGAATGAGATATTAATGCCAAAAGCTTCTCCTGGAGATGAAAATATACATTAGCATGCAATACCTTAATTATATCAAAAAAAGTTCTTTCTTATCAAGTAGATCAATGTAGTTTCAGAGGAACATCATTTTTAATGTACTATTCATGAAGTATGAAAAAATTTCAGAAATACAAGACATTCTTAAAAATTACTATGTTTCCTGATGCATTAGTCAATACTACTCATCCCCCAATGTATATTATAACTTAATAAAAGATTCTAAGACATTTTTAAAATAATTTGAATGTTTAGAAATATAAAATATGCAACCAAATGTCTATACTCATACCCCTTATTTTTAATCTGCATCATTGTTTCCATATTTTTATTTCACAATAATCTGTTTTGAACTATACTATTTTTTCAACTAAATCTCTTACACATGATAATTTATATTATAAAATGCTACCAAGTAATGATAACAAATCTCACATTTAATCTATGCTTATGTCACTCTCATTCTGTTCTCAAAAGATCCAAGTCAGAAGCTTGCTTTTAAGATCTTCATGATTTGGACCCAAACCTCTTTAAGAGCTTTGTCTCTTAGCATTATTCACCATATGCTCTAATCTCCAGAAATACAGAATAGCTTATTATTGTGCAAGTATACTGTAAACTTAACTGTTGTCATATACTCTTGACTTTATCTTTTCTGAAGTATTCTCTTGGTCAACACGTATCTATTAAGATCCTACCCATTTTTAAAAGGACACATATGTAATACCCTTTGTAATACTTTTAGCAAAAAAAAAAAAGATCCTACCCATTTTTAAAAATTTGTAATTAAATTTAATGGGCTGACAATGGTTAATAAGATTATAGATTTCAAATGTATATTTTCTATGATAAATTATCTTTAAAAGGACATATGTAATACCCTTTGTAATACTTTTAGCAAAAAAAAAAAAGATCCTACCCATTTTTAAAAATTTGTAATTAAATTTAATGGGCTGACAATGGTTAATAAGATTATAGATTTCAAATGTATATTTTCTATGATAAATTATCTGTATATTGATTGCTTTGTGTGCCCACCAACTGAAGTTAAAGCTTCTAAAAAAGATTTTTACCTTTCAATGATTGCATACGTATCTTCAGGCAGAAGTCCTTTTAGAAAATACTCTTTCTTTATGCTCATTTTATACATAGTTTAATATGCTAAGCAGTTTATAGTTCAATGAAAGAATACAATATTTCTTTCAAAGAAAAGAATTCAATTAATTGTTGTGTGTTCAGCACAATTTAGTAGATCAGTTATATGTGTATCTGGAATGGAATCGAGTGGGCTTATATTCTGGTTTCATCACTTTCTATCTGTGGTTCCTTAGAAAGTTACTTTTTCACACTCCAATTTGAAATGGGTTTAATATCAATCCATACCTCATAGAATTGTTTTGAAACTTAAATTAATGAATACAATTAGAATGCTTATTAAAATGTCAGCACATTTCAGATAATGAATAAAACTTAACATGTGATTAAGTAGAAGGTAAAATTCTTCTAAATAAATTCTCCTGAGGCATCTTTTACTTTTAGGTAGATATGGGGCCTTTGTTTAAATTATGTTTTCAGTTAATCAATACCATTATCATACTACCAACCCAATTTGACTAAGAATCAGAGATTAAAAAGTCTCTTATGTAAACTGTTATAATTACTTGACTCTGAGTTTTGATCCTATTTTAACAGATTGTTTCTCAGTTATTTCTCCAAAATAAGCTCCAATATTGTTGTAAATGGTCTTGCATCAAAGGTTTGCAACGTTTCCACCACTGTCCTATTTCTATCTTCCCACCCCACCCATCATTCAGTGCAATGATAATTCCTGGATTCTTAAAAAACCTGTGTGTATTAGGCTTTTTTCAATTGAACAAATAATCCGAATAACATAGAGATTAATAAGAAAACAAATAATAAGCACACAGACAAACTGAACAACGTTAATAAAACATTTCATGTTAATCCCTCATACAAATTAATAACAGAAAATGAGAGTAAGTTATTAATCCTCAAATCAGATATAAATCAGTTTCTCTAAACAGTGTCATTGCCATCTTCATCTTACCCACTTCTTAAATAATCTAAACACTTAACTTACTTCCAATTTTTTAATGGTGCATTTGCCATACTGGAGACTTTTTGTAAGCTTCCATTCATACTTCATGTGCCTACATATTAATGAAGATGATAAAACCAATGGCAAAAATTAGATTTCTTTTGTTGAATTAAAAATAAATATATTTGGGATATGTTTTAAAATTTATTTAATTAGAGCTCTGGCCAGGAGGCTCAGTCCGTTGGAGGCTCGGTCAAACCCATACACCAAAAGGTTGTGGGTTCGATTCCCAGTCAGAGCACATACTTAAGTTGCAGGTTCAATCCCTAATTGGGGTGTGTATGGAAGGTAACCGATGGATGTTTCTCTCTCACATTGATGTTTCTCTCTGTCTCTGTCTCTCTCTCTCTTCTCTCTCTCTCTCTCTCTCTCTCTAATAAAAACAATTCTTTGAGTGAAGATTAAAAAATGTTCAAATCAATCAGAAATGTATAACTGATGTCCACATGACAGAAATAATAATATGATAGGTTATTACAGTTCACTGCAACTTGAATAATTAATATTGTTTTATTTATCATAGTGAATTTCTTCTTAATTAATATTAAGTTGAAAATACCACAACTTTTGAGGAAAGGTGGAATTTCAGTTAACAATATTTTCATAGTCTATGGTATGAAACATTTTGTTGAAATATCTTTTGTCCAGTTGGAATGACTCAGAAATGGCAAAAATGAGCAAGCGAATTTGTAAAGCATGAACATAAGTCACACAATGATAAAATTTTCTCTCTTTTAAATATAGAAAAGTTCATATCTCTGGTTAGGATAAAACTTAAAATATCATCTCTGTAGACCTCCACTTATCTTCATCTTCAAATATTTTCCATTTAGTCAATGAAGATTTTTCTTTCTTATCTTTATAAGGCATTACCTAAATTATGAGCCAGATAAATGGAAATAGGGTGAAATACATGCGATTAGCATTTTATTTATTTATTTATTTACTTACTTTATATTTTTATTGATTTTAAAGAGAAAGAGATAGAAACATCAATGATAAGAGAGAATCATTTATTGACTGCCTCCTGCAGGCCTCACAGTGGAGATGGAGCCCACAACCTGGGCATGTGTTTTGACCGGGAATCTAACCGTGATCTCCTGGTTCATAGGTCGACACTGAGCCACTGAAGCCGGGCATGCAATTGGCATTTTAAATAAATATTTTTAAAATGAGGGAGATTTGGGCTGAATTATAGTACCTTTTCATTCTGTGACTTTCTACATCTCATATTGTATATGACATTGTTATAAGTAAATGTACTGACCCTCTGTCTACTTGGAGCTTGATTTTAGGTTACTCACACATGCAGTTACATTCCAAAATAGGACAGAATATTCTTCATTAAATAATAATCTTCAAGATAGATATAATGTCTAGGCAAATGTGCATTTGAAAATGCTCTAGTGTTAATGATTTCTTTTGAGAGTGAATAATTACGTGTCACTATTTTGGCCAGAAAGATAATTTTGCTTTCCACTTCTAGGCAGAATGCTAAGATACTGATCCATATCAGCTTATTAAATTCCACAGAAGAAAATGTACCTTGCATTTTCAGAGAAAACAAAGTTTCCTGTCTTCCAATGAGACTTCACACTACTCTCTAAAATTAGATTTTAACTTACAGTTGTGTTAAAGTTTTCCTAACAAAAGTCATTTGATTTTTTCACTTTTTTCTATATTTTTAATTATGTTTCACTTAGATTTCCCAAAAGGCATAAAAAGATGAACATGGGACAGCATAAATGATCAAGATCAGCTTACCTAAGTAGTAATGATGGGCTGACAGAAGGTAGATCTTAGACTGTATACAATGCAGTGTGTATGTGTGCATCTGTGTGTGTGCATATGTGCGCATGCGCGCGAGTGTGTGTGTGTGTGTGTGTGTGTGTGTGCGCGCGCGCGCACGCGCGCACGGTTGTGCCTCTGTGTCTTTTTAAACTCACTGGTGTTTGCCAAAACTTAAAAAACTATTTATCTGCAAGTCACAAATTCAACTTAAATACAAATTATCCTTATTCCAACTGATAAATGTTTTTGAAGAATGAAGAAAAATGTCAACCTTTTCCTCAAAAAATTAATTAAAACAAAACAATAGCATATAAGTAAATAGCACACAAATCAAAATATCAATAAATTAACTTATAAAATGGGACCATCCTTAAAGTTAGGATATATTTTTGAAAAAAAAAGTAAGTTTATCAAGGTAACAAAAATAAAACAAAAGAAAAAAACAGCAATCTAATGTTCCTTGAATGCCCGAGGGTGGGTGATGATCAGCTTACACACTATGGATATTTGATATGGTCTAGTGGATTGCTATGAGGCTATTCTCTTTGTCATTTCCAAAAAAAGAATAAATTCTACAGACAGTGCCATCAATATCACCACTAAAAACTTCCCCTATCAGCAATCTGATCTTGTTGCTATTGCTAGTGCAATTTACCTTTTATGCCTCATTGCTTTACTTAGAAAATGTACACATGCTGTTTAACCTTTGCAGAAAGGGACTATGTTATTTTCAAGTTAGCGATACCCAGAAGGAGAAATGTAATAAAAGTACCTCAAATATGTGAAAGCTGGACTATAAAATTTGAGAATAAAGATGGGCGAGGAGTGAAACCCTGACAGGAACATTCAACCATTGGAAGGGAAGTAAAGATAAGTTGATAGCTCCATTGAGCTCAGATTTTAAAGGTGTATTTAAAAATATAGGATAAGTGACTTTGAGCATGTTTTCATATGTCTCTTGGCTTTCTGAATGTCCTCTTTTGAAAAGTGTTTATTTAGGTCCTTTGCCCATTTTTTGATTGGATTGTTTATCTACCTTTTGTTAAGTTGTATGAGTTCCCTATAAATTTTGGAGATTAGGCCCTTATCAGATATGACATTGGCAAATATGTTTTCCCACGCAGTGGGTTTTCTTGTTGTTTTGTTGATGGTTTCTTTTGCTGTGCAGAAGCTTTTTATTTTGATGTAGTCCCATTTGTTCATTTTCTCTTTAGTTTCAACTGCCCTAGGAGCTGTATCAGTGAAGAAATTGCTTCGGCATATGTCTGAGATTTTGTTGCCTTTGAATTCTTCTAGAATTTTTATGGTTTCCCGTCGTACATTTAAGTCCTTTATCCATTTTGAGTTTATTTTTGTGTATGGTGTAAGTTGGTGGTCTAGTTTCATTTTCTTGCATATATCTGTCCAATTTTCCCAACACCACTTATTGAAGAGACTATCTTGGCTCCATTGTATGTTCTTGCCTCCTTTGTCAAATATTAATTGAGCATATTGGTTCGGGCTAATTTCTGGACTCTCTATTCTATTCCACTGATCTATATATCTGTTCTTGTGCCAGTACCAGGCAGTTTTGAGAACAGTGGCTTTGTAATACAGCTTGATATCCGGCATTGAGATCCCACCTACTTTGTTCTTTCTCAGGATCGCTGCAGCTATTCGGGGTCTTTTTTTATTCCAGATGAATTTTTGGAGAGTTCGTTCTAGATCTTTGAAGTAGGCCATTGGTATTTTAATGGGAAGTGCGTTGAATTTATAGATTGCTTTGGGTAGTATGGACATTTTAATGATGTTGATTCTACCAATCCAAGAACATGGTATGTTCTTCCATCTCTTTATGTCTTCCTCTATCTCTTTTTTCAACGTCCTGTAGTTTTCTGAGTAGAGGTCTTTTACCTCTTTAGTTAAGTTTATTCCTAGGTAGCTTAATTTTTTTGGTGCGACAAGACACTGGTGGGTAGGGGAGGCCGGGGAATGTCAAGGGGGGGAAAAAAGGAGACATATGTAATACTCTTTGTAATACTTTAAGCAATAAAACAAAATTAAAAAATATGGTCCTTGCTGAGAGGAAAAAAATATAGGATAAGGACAAATACAAGGGCTGGATGGTAAATTTTTAAAAATGTTTTTATTTATTTCAAAGAGAAAAAGAGAGGGTGAGGGAGAGAGAAACATCAATGATGAGAGAGAATCATTGATCAGCTGCCACCTGCACACCCCAAACTGGGGATTGAGCCTGCAAACTGGGCGTGTACCCTGACCAGGAATAGAACCATGACCTTCTGGTTCTTAGGTGAACGCTCAACCACTGAGCCAACTAGGCAGAAGGTAAATTTTTTTTATAAAGAAACACTGAATTTAAGAATAATCTATAACATTACATTTTAGCTTGAAATTAGGCAGATTGGCCTAGTGATGAAATACATGAATTTTGGAGGTGACTGACTGGGTTGGCATCTTTGCCTTTTGCTACTTATTAAGAAAGTAAGTAAACTCTTTGATTCTAGTTTGCTGATCTTCAAATCAAGAGATTATTTGAACTGCCCTGGCCAGGTGGCTCAGTTGGTTGAAGTGTCTTCCTGTACACCAAAAAAGGTTGTGGGTTTGATTCCAGGTCAGGGCTCATACCACATACGTGTAGGTTCTGGAGGCAGCAGATCAATGTTTCTTTCTCACATCAATGTGTCTGCCCCCTAGTCCCCTTTCTTCATTCCTCTCTCTTTAAAATCAATAAACATATCCTCTGATGAGGATAAAAAAAGAAAATACTAGAACTATTTATTTTGGCATTATTGTGATGATAATGTGAGAAGAAAATAAGTCTGGCAAATAGTACACAGTAAATGTTACCACTATTTAAGAAAAGTACTTAAGTTTTTTAAAAAGGAAGTTATAACTAGGTTAATTATATTTAAACAATTGAACCAGAAAGTTGAATAGTCAAGGAAAGATATTTAATGCATCTCCCCTAAAACAAAAGGCAGAAAGTGTTAAATGCTGGGGTAAGCCAGTGGAAAATTACTGGCCAAAGTTAGCAGGGAGTTTGCTCCATGTAACTAGGTGTTCTGTGTTTGCTAACTGTTGCTCATCGAAGTTAGGTTACTACTCCCCCAACATAGACTGGTCTAGAGGGATATTAGTTTGCAGAAGATTTACATCTCAAAGGGGCAGAGAAAGAATTTACAATTGTAAATTTTCTAAAGTCAAAGCTGTAAAAAAAGAGATGTTAGTGGCCTCTAGTCAGGTAGAAACTTGTCTACAATTTAGTCAAGCTGAGAACATTAAAGTCATCTTGGTCAATGGAAATTAATGATCTAATGACAACTAAAGCATCACTTTTCAACTCCTACTTTGTACCATTTTCTTTCTCAGGAATAATGACTTATTGCCATTTTCAGTCTGTGGAAACTATTAAGATGGAATTGAATCCCAAAATTAATGCCGCATTTTAAGTCTGCTCCTAGCTTTTCTAAATAAAGTTTAAGTTTTCTTTTTGGAAGAAATTAAATCCTAATGCAAAAAAAGTGCATGGGAAGTTACTTTCATTAATTGCAATCTTTTCATAATATGTGGAATGTGAAGATTAGAGATTTTAAAAAGCTATACCTTTTAGGATGATAGAGAAATTAGAGGCAAGACTAGTTATATTTAACCAGGAAAAAATTCAAGAATTAACATCTAACAGCATATTGTGTGTGTGTGTGTGTGTGTGTGTGTGTGTGTGTGTGTGTGTGTTTATATTGGAGATAACTGGTAAACTTGAAGACTGAGCTCATGAACTGTTGAGACTTATTTGGATAAAAAATTGATAGATGAAGTGAATCATGCAGGGGGGTCAAACTCAATTGCTTCCAGGGGCCAGACCAGAAACATAAATGAATCAGTAAGTATATGTAAATCAAAAAGGAGTACAGATGCCTATGGAAAATTGAGGAAGCATGTCTCTCTTAAAATCCCCGAATTTCTTATTTTTAAACCTTTTAAGTCCAAACACTGTATGTAAACTATGAATTCCAATTGTGCCTATGAGTTTAGTATCCTTGATGACAATCTGGATTTTGTCAAGAATTTAACCAATATCATGTTGACACTAATGGAGAAATGTAGACTTTAAATAAAGTTATGAGAATGCATAACTGGTGGAATACTGCATCAAATGATTACTGAATAATGCATCCATATTAAGTAGTAAAACATGTCTGATTGCATAGCAAAAAGTGTCTGTTCAAAAACCTTAATTACTTAGAAGACAAAATTTATGGAGAAACAGCACAATTTGGATAGGATAAAATGATCATATCAAGTTAGAATGATGGAGTAAACCTAAGAAGAATTTTAATATAGATAAATCTGAAATACTTAAATTAGGTCTAAAAACGAACTGACAAGTACAAGATAAGAAAACACAATTTCATTGTATGGAAAATTAAGAACCAAGATTCATAGTTTCTTGTGAGGTTAATAAGAGTCAACAGTATAAAAACATTGTTTTAAATTTAGAAAGTAATCCTTAGACTTTTTATAAAACAATATTTTAAGAAAATGGAAAGTGATAGAACTGCTCTATCTCTCTGCTGGGCAAAACATGTTCAGGCACAGTAACAAAGAAAAATAGAAAAAGAAAGTATTAAAGGAACCCAAATTCATATCAAACCAGAGCTCCCTGAATAAACATGATGTTTAGCCATGACAATATAAGAATTATGAAATATTAATCTTGAAATGTATAAAGAGTTAATGTGCAACAAGTGTAGGCTTATTCTGTGTGACTCTGTAAAGCAAACATTCAAAGATGTGGGAGGTTGTCGAGACAATAACAAGGAACTGATTTTTAACAACAAAAGCTTTTATAAATCAAAGTTGGAGATGTTCAAAAGTTAGGCAATTCTGTGGTGTTTTGAGGAAAACTACGAATAGATTACATTTGTCTGCTCTGTTTGTGAAATTCTAGAATAATCTGAATGACCTTTTATGTAAACCCATCAGAATCAACAGATAAATTCAATGTGCAAGTTAGAATTTCTAACAAAACTTTCAGCCTATTTTTTCATAGAAACCAGTTTTTATTTTGATTTGGGAAATTACAACTTTTTTTCAGTTGCATAAGCATAAATACCAAAATGAAACAAAACAAAAATCAATTTACTAATTACTTGTAAAAAAAAGAGTATTGATTTGGGGATCATACTTGTTTATGAATATCATTCCTGTTACTTGCAATTAGTCTGCATATATTATTTAGCTATTTTGTGGCTCAGCTTAATCGAATATGAAATGGGGATAAAAAATATCCCAATATTTTTTGGGATTATTTTTTTTGTTTTGTTTTATTTTTAATATTTATTTTATATATTTAAATGCCATTTAACAAAGAAAAATCAACAACAAAAAATGAGTTCATAGGTTCGCCATCACTGGCTCAGCCTGTTCTTGGGCCTGGGGATGGTTAGCATTCGGAGGCAAACTCCCAGGCCACCGGGTCAGCGTCCGGGCACAGCAACCAATTCAAACCTTGTCCTGTTCTTGGTCTTTCCGCAGCATGTATGTCTTTTCCAAGTAATGGACCCATCCAGAACTCTTTTTTTCTCTTTTTTCTTTGTTTTTTTGTTTGTTTGTTTTTTGTGTTGTTTTTTGTTTTGTTTTGCTTTGCTTTTTATTCCTCCTCCTCCTCCTCCTCGCATTTGGCCTCAGCAGGATCCAGCCAGTGTTCCTGGGCTGAAGTGGGCAGGGGCAGCTGCCTCCAGGCTTCAGGGTTGCATCTGGCCTCAGCAGCAGGCTGCCTCCAGGCTCAAGGGTACTGGAACAGTGGCTGCTGGGGAGCCAACCCTGGCCCCCAATCAGGTAGAGGCTGCCAGCCCCGCCATGGCTGCTGCCCGTCAGACGGAAAATGCTGCCCCCGCCCTTGCAGGGTGCAGTCACCATGTATCATGAGTGGCCTGGGGTCCCCCAGAGGAGTGTCGATGCCACCAGCTTCTCCCTGGAAGAAGGGCTGTTGGGGAGCAGGACATGCACCCATAGCTGAAGGGCTGAATTCCCAAGACGGGGAGCAATAGGGACTCCCAGAAGGTTCCCCCAGGGCCTCGGCTGGAATCCCCAGGTTGGGAGAGGTCGCATTCGCGCCCAGCACACCAGCGTGCCCCCAGAGGCCTGCTTGCCCAGAGGCATGCTCCACCCCGCAGGAGTATGGGATGGCATAGCTCATAGCGCCAGAGCCACGTGTGGGGGAAAGGCCCTGTAGGCCATCGTGGCGGGGGGCAGGGCGTGCACCCTGGCGGGATCCGGGAGCCGCAGCGTCTGCCTCCCACTGGGGGCTCTTCTGGGGGTTCTTGGGTTTTCTGCCTCTGTGGTTCTGAAACCATACCAGGATTCTTGACTGAGGAATCTGGATTTGCTTGGCTAGCTTTTCTCGGACAGTAATATCAGGATATGGGTCCTTTTCAAAGGCCTCGTAAAGGATCTTGAGTTGGTCTTTGCTGTAAGTGGTCCTCCTGCGTCTCCCAATTGCTCCGGGCTGGTTGGAGGGCATGTCTGACGGCACCTATCCACCAGCAAGGACCCAGGTGGGAACTGCCTTCCTGCCAGCTGGAGTCTGGTAGGCAAGTCTGCATCCCTTTAAATACAGTTGGAACTGATGAGGGAGTGTAAAGAAGATTATATGAAAGTAGGATAAAGTAAGGCGGGGAAATTTCTGTAATGGTTTACAGGCTAGCTAAGATTATGTGCTCACTTGAGGGTGGTTACCCTTATGAGGGGTCTAAAAAAGAGGCATTTCAAAGGTGTGTTAATCCCTGGATGCAGACAATAGGATGGTGAAGACCTGGGGCAGGGGATGGGGGCAGGCTAGAAGGGTTCAATGAGGAGAAAAGGGACTCTGTAATACTTTCAGCAATAAAGATTTAATAAAATAAAACAACAACAAAGATGTGTTAACCTAGATGTACCAAAACAATGGATAGAAAGACATCCTTACAAATGGAGATTTTCTTTTTTTTTCTTTGGGCAGGGGGTGGGGGCAGGCTAGAAGGGTTCAATGAGGGGGAAAAGGGACTCTAATACTTTCAGCAATAAAGATTTAATAAAATAAAACAACAACAAAGATGTGTTAACCTAGATGTACCAAAACAATGGATAGAAAGACATCCTTCCAAATGGAGATTTTCTTTATAAATATAAATGTCTCTTACAAAAACTTAATTTGATTTTCTTTTTTTTATTGATTTCAGAGAGAAAGGGAGAGGGGGAGAAAGAGAGAGAAACAGCAATAATGAGAGAAAATCATTGATCAGCTGCCTCCTGCACACCCCCTACTAGGGACTGAGACTGCAACCCAGGCATGTGCCCTTGACTGAGAATTGAACCATCAAACATGATCTCCTGGTTCATAAGTCGATGCTCAACCACTGAGCCACGTTGACTGTGCAATGTTGGTTTTCAAAGATTCTCCTATGTCTGCAGTTTCCTAAAATATTCCTTATGTCAAAGGAGCATGTTTTGGGGTGGCAAATTCTGCTTCCTTTTACCCACAAAGCTTAAATTGTGTGTTGTTTAAAGTATATATTTTTATTGATATCAGAGAGGAAGAGAGAGGAAGAGAGAGATAAAAACATCAATGATGAGAGAGAATCATTGACCAGTCGCCTCCCGCATGCCCCACACTGGGGATCGAGTCCAAAATCCGGGCATGCGCCCCGACTGGGAATCGAACAGTGACCTCCTGGTTCATAGGTCAACACTCAACCACTGAACCACTTCGGCCAGGCAAGAATCAAATTGTGTGTTGTTTAGCCCTTTACAAAATAATTTGCTAAACCCTGCTCTATATAATGCTCAAAGTTACTTTTGAACTATCAAAATTGATTTAGAGTGACATTTTGCTTTGAAGAACTCCTTCATCTTCAAATGCAAGATTCAGTGCTTGCAAAAATGAAAATGTGTTGTTTGTTTATCAGTGGAGAGGGGGTGCCAAAGAAGATAATCCTCAGAGGGAAGATAAGGGAGGGTGAAAGGGTGGGACAAGGTCAACCAAATAACTTGTAAGCAAATATTCATAACCTATGAACACAGACAATGGGGTGGTGAAGACCTGGGCAAAGGGTGAGGGTGGGCTAGAAGGGGTCAATGGGGGCAGAAAAGGGACATAGATAATATTTTCAATAATATTTTTAAAAAATCATTTAAGTGTTACCAAGTTTTTCCCCCAGAACCCCGCCCCTCACCAAGGTAAATAGCTAAAAAGAAGAAAAAAACTTTTAAAAAAAGGAAAAAAATAATTTCTCTTTAACAACTGAGCAAAAAATTTTTTGTTTGTTCTCTTTTTTTCTTATTATTCTTATGAAATTTGATCCAAGAGTTACTTGGGGCAGTTATTTTTTTTTCTTTAATATATTTTTATTGATTTCAGAGGGGAAGGGAAAGAGAGATGGACACATCAATGATGAGAGAGAATCATGGATTAGCTGCCTCCTAGTGGAGATAGAGCCAGAAACCCAGGCGTGTGCCCTGTTCAGAATCAATCCATGACCTCCTGGTTCATAGGTTGATGCTCCACTTCTGAGCCACATTGGCTGGGCAATTGTTTTCTTTAAAACAATACATTTTCATTTAATTTATAGGTTTATCACATATTTATTCATTTCACATTTTCTTTTAATCCAATATTATTTACCAAGATTTTTCCATTTTTCCCTAACTGGTTTGGCTCAGTGGATAGAGTATCGGCCCGTGGACTGAAGGGTCCCAGGTTCGATTCTGGTCAAGGGCATGTACCTTGGTTGCGGGCACATCCTCAGTAGGGAGCGTGCAGGAGGCAGCTGATCAATGTTTCTAACTTTCTATCTCTCTCCCTTCCTCTCTGTAAAATATATCCCCCCAAAAAAAGATTTTTCCATTCTAACTCAAGCTGAGGCCTGATGGATTGTCAACATAAGACTGTCCAAATGTATTGAGAATTTTTGTAAGAGTTTATTTGAGCCAAACTAATGACATATGCTAGGGAGCAAGATCTCAAATGCTCCCAAAAATAAGTTTTGCAGCTTCATTTATGCATTGGAAATTAAGGAATGCATGTAAGGAAGACTGGAGAAAGCAAATTGGATTACAGCAGTGGTTCTCAACCTTCCTAATGCCTCGACCCTTTAATATAGTTCCTCATGTTGTGGTGACCCCCAACCATAAAATTATTTTCGTTGCTACTTCATAACTGTAATTTTGCTACTGTTATGAATCATAATGTAAATATCTGATATGCAGGATGTATTTTCATTGTTACAAATTGAACATAATTAAAGCATAGTGATTAATCACAAAAACAATATGTAATTATATATGTGTTTTCCGATGGTCTTAGGCGACCCCTGTGAAAGGGTCGTTTGACCCCCAAAGGGGTCGCGACCCACAGGTTGAGAACCGCTGGATTACAGGACAGTTAACAAAAGTATGTGTTCCCTTGAGGGCGAATACCCCCATCCAGGGTATTGCTTCTGGCATTTTAGCACTGGCATTTCAGTTGGGTGGAATGTCCTGTACACCAAAATGCTGCGGGTTTGATTTCCAGTCAATCAGGCCACGTAACCAGGTTGCAGGTTTAATTCCCAGTCAGGCGCACATAGAGGCACCGATCAGTGTTTCTCCCTCACTTCTATTTTTCTCTTCCTCTCTCCCTCTTTCCCTTCCTCTCTCTAAAATCAATAGAAAGACATTTTCCCTAGCTGGTATAGCTCAGTAGATAGAGCGTCGGCCTTCAGACTAAAGGGTCCTACGTTCAATTCTGGTCAAGGGCACATGCGTGCATTGTGGGCTCGATCACCAGTCGGGGGTGTGCAGGAAGCAGCCAGTCAACGACTCTCCCATCATTGATGGTTCCATGTCTCTCTTCCCCTTTCCTCCCCTCCGAAATCAACAAAAACATATTTTTTAAAAAAAGAAAACAGCTTTTGGTGAAGATTAAATAAAAACATCAAAGGTGTGTTAAACTAGATGCAAAGGAACAATGAACAGGGCTAGCTTAGAATCTTCCACTAAAGAAGTTATAGCTTTAGAGAGTGACTATCCCTCATGACCTATCCGTTTGGAATTTATGATTAGATCACTTTGTGAGGTTACTTTCTGCTGGAAGCTGGTCCATCCTTGCTGCTTGACACAGTCGCTGCAGGGAAGAAACATCTGCACATCTTATGTTTCAAGGGACCTGGCATATATGGTATATGTTTGCTCCCCCTCTTAACGCTATGTGTTTTATTTTTTAAATTTTTATTTTATTTTTTTATTTTTTTTATTGCTAAAAGTATTACAAAGGGTATTGCATATGTGTCCTTTTTTTCCCCCCACCCTTGACAATCCCCTGGCCTCCCCTACCCCCCAGTGTCTTATGTCCATTGGTTATGCTTATATGCCTGTTAACTCTGAACAATCACGCTTAAGCTACATAATCTTTACTTAGGATAATCTCCTTCAGTTACTCCCTTGTAACTTAATAAGACAATAAAGTAACCTTGGAATGGAGATAATAAACACCCTAACCTTTGAAATAGAATGGATAGGATTAAAATCAACTAGTATAAAGGATTAGTATAGGATTAAAATCAACTAGCTGGAGATCCTGGCTAGAACCTGGCTAGAGAACCTGGCTAGGCTGCTGCTGATCAACTCGCTGTCTCCGTGTCATTCCTGCTTCACTGACTCTGACCACACCTTTGGGAACCCCTGGACCTGCTGGGGCAGGACCCCACCAAAATGGCTGATACAGTCTATCCTATATAATAAAAGCCCAGGGACCATAATGGCAGAACGACCAGAATGATCGCTCAACCAGTCACTATGAGGTGCACTGACCACCTCTTGGTTCCTTTCCCTGGCCGGCAGGATCCCATCACCCGATGGTGAATGGGGAACCAGGTTGGGTGGCAGTGGGGGGCCGGACTGGCAAACGGGCAGAACGGCTGACCTCTTGGTCCCTGACCCCGGGCCAGTAGGCACTGATCGCCCGACAGTGAACGGGGACACGGGGGTGGATGGTGGAGGATGCAGATGGCACCAGGCCAAGGCCCCCATCCCACCGGTCGCCACACACACAGAGGGCGACCCATGGCAGGAGTGAGGCTGGTGAGCAGGCAGGAATGGCCAACCTCTCGATCCCTCCCCCCAGCTATCAGGCTCTGATTGCCCAATGGCAAACTGGGAAACCAGGCAGGTGGCAGTGCCGGCTGCTGGCAGCCAGGGAAGATGGCCCTGACCGCAGGCTATGCCTAGGGACCGTACCTGCTCATGAATTTCGTGTGCCAGGCCTCTAGTAAGCAAATAAAAGTGTACAATGATCCTGGAACAACCTCTTTTGACCGATAGCAGGAAACTGCTCAAGGATGCAACCATGTCAAAACATACAAACTTTGAATATACCTACTGGTCAAATATGTATAAATTTGAGCATAAAAACAATAATGATAGTAATGGATTATAACATTAAATAAAATAGGAAAACAATAATGTTATTTAAAAAAAGAAGTTTCATAGAAGCAGGTATTTACACAGTCTCAAAGTAACTCTGAAGAAAATATTTATTAATTACAAAGGAAAAAATAAAACTTATGAGTAATAAAATCTGGCATACATCATCTTACTCAAGTGATCAAAGTGATCATCACTGCTAATGGGACAAATCTAAAGTTTGCACTAACTAATAGGATACTATAAGAAGACAGTATTATATCTGTGATGTTCCTGCTAATGTGTCATAATGTGGAGGAAACAGTACAAAATTCCAAGCTAAGGAACATTCTAAAAAAATAACTACCATAATCTCAAACATGGCAAGGCCATGAAAGTGATACAATAACTAAAGAATTGTTTGAAGTTGGAGGTGGGAGTTTTTCTCCAGGCTTTGATATCATTGGAGGTCCTATATTGTACATATCATAGAATCCTTAAGTATTTTGTTGGTGAATTCATAATTTAAAAATTGCACTTACAGAAATTACTTCTTTTATTACAAAAAGTTATACTAAAGTCAAATGTTTCATAGACCCCAAGTATGCTTTTCTAGTAAAAAATATATGGTATGTCTGAGGGACAGTGAGGGCATGATGATTCCAGAGAAGGTTGGCAAAGTAAGTTACATCTTTTTTTTAATTAGTCAAGCAACTTTGAAAGTCTGAATTTACAAAGGCTTTATATAGAACCCCAAATACAGAAGAACTCATTGAGTGCTTAAACTGCTACTGGTTGCAAATTAAGCAACAGAAGTTATGTTTTAATCCCCAAGTTATTATTGCAAAGAAATTACAGCACACATTTACTGTCCAAATTTTACCCTAGTGACTTGAAATGTTGAATGTGGGATTTCTTTAAGAAGGAAGCTTATGCACTTGATTTTGGTTCAGTAATAAATACTTAATTTTAATTTTAATAAATTTTCTGTAAAGAGTAGTTTGTATTTCAAACTATATTATGTAAATACCAACTGCAAAATTATTACCGAAAGTAAATATTTTTAACCACTAAAGATATTTAAATTAGAAATACGAAATAAATATGTTTAATATATGCAAAAATCTAATAATTCAGAGTTATCCCAAAAGCAGTAACAATGTTCAAAATTCTGAACTACTCATAAGGGTAAAATTTTTCATTATATCCAGCCAAAAATACACATTAATATGCAAACAATATTGATAGTGATTGTCAATATAAGCTTGAAAAAGGCAAACACTTTCTAACAATTCACGTTTTATGATAATGAAATGAGCTTCGTTATGAGAAAATCAGTTCCATTTCCTGAAGGCAAAGAAAAAATAGGCAATCACCCTTCAGAGAAATTAAAAAGAAGATAATTATATGTTAGTGCTGACATTCTGTTATTCATGGAAGGGGAGGCCTTCTGTGGAGTTATTGGTAGGTATATGTTATACTTATAAATATTGTAGAAAATTACACACAAAAATATATTTTAAAATAGTTCCTTATTCCAGTTTGCTTGTTTTTCATAGTTTCAGATATAATTAGTTTGGTTACCACTGAGGCACCTTAAGTTGATGTTTTAAAAGATATATATGTGAGTATGTGTGTGTGTGTGTGTGTGTTTACATACACACACACAGACACACACACAAATATAGTATATGTGTGTGTGTATATATATATTGATTTGAGAGAAGAAGGGAGAGGGAGAGAGAGATAGAAACATCAATGATGAAATGATGAGAGAGAATCATTGACTGGCTGCCTCCTGCATGCCCCCTACTGGGGTTCAAGCCCACAACCCAGGCATGTGCCCTGACCAGGAATCAAACCATGGACTCCAGGTTAATAGGATGATGCTCCACCAATGAGCCACACCAGTCAGGCTAAAAGACATATTTTTGTAAAAAGTGCCTGGCAAATTTACCAAAAGTATTGCAGCTTGCTCATTATCCCCCAGATCCATTTCACCATTTCACCTTTTAGTAAAGAAAGCCTGGATTTTGTAGGGACAACTAGAGAAGTCGCAGCCGCCCTGCCGCCAGAGGGTCCTGGAAGTCTGTTCAGTGACTCTGAGTGGAAGGGTTGTGTGCAGTTCTAATCACATCTGAATGAGGACCAGTTTGTTCTCCACTTTCTCTTTTCCTTTCCCACAGGCCAGACAGCAGAAACTGTGAGGACATATCAACTTCAACAATGCAGACAAGGAATACTTGGAGATAGCACATTAAAACGTAGAGGGAATTCTGAGTTTTTTTATTCACTTCATTTGGGGTCTATTACAGCAGCTTTACCTGTGGCTTAGCTCAGTGGCTTCTTATGTGCAAGTATGGGAAGACTATTTGGAGAGTGTGGAAGCATAGATAGATTTAAGGGAATTCATTTTCAAACCTTTAACGTCTATGTATACTCTTTAAAAAATTATTTGCCTGAGAACATGACTGAGTTACTATAAAAAAGCTCTTCTCCAACTCTACAAAAGAACCACATACCCAGTTAACTATCCCTGATCTTAGTATAGTATCATGCTTAGGCTGTGGGAACCCACTTAGCATAAAACTGGGAAGATTTCTAAATGATTAAACAAGAATCCATAAACCCACAGGACTTCCCATATTCCCCTGTCACAACCATAGTTAAGTAACATGAAAAAAAGGAAGAATCTAGATTCAATGAAGGCAGTTGGTTCCAGTGCCTGTTCCTTCTCTCTCTCTTAAAAATTTCAATTGACTTTTTAAGAGAGAGAGGAAGAGGGATGGAGGAAGGGAGAGAGAGAGAGACATTGATAGGCTGCCACCGAGGATTAAACTGGCAACCTTTTGGTGCATGAGATAAAACCCAACCAACTGAGCCACACCATGTCTGTTCTTTTCATCATAAGACAAGGACTCTAAAAGGACAAGCCCAAAAGAGAGAACCATCACATACAGAGCTCTGCTCATTGATATTGTTTCTAAGTCATATCAAATCATCCTCAAGGTGTAAAGCCTCATTTGAATGACCATTGAGTCTCCTAGGAGTCCTAGTTTTAGAATAAAAATAACAACGCAATGCTAAAATTTATGGAACATTAACCATATGCTAGGCACTGAATAACACCATTTTCACTCTGTAAGAAGGATATCATTATCCTCATTTTACAGAATGAGGCACTAAAAGGTGAAGCAAATATTTTAAAGTGGCATAGGAAGTGGTTAAGTAAATATTAAACTCTCTATGAATATCAGACTCAAAGTAATAATTTGTTCTTATATAGTCTAAGACCTCAATTATAGATAACTTGTCTGATAAATAAATATTAATAAAGGTGAACATAGATTTATGATCCCTTCCAAACTTTATATTCTATAAAAGGCCATATATTTTGTTAAGCAAAAAATCCTTTTGATTACTTAGGATATCACAGAAAATCATACAATAATATTGTCAAAAATGTTGATGCTTTGCATATGGATGATAACTACTTTACTTTTCTATCTATATAGTCAATCAATTAGTCACATTAGATGGCTTGTCTATTTGAATCTTGTGTTTGCATGGAAATCTATGCTGCTATAGATCTTTATGAGTAAGTATTAGGGTAGATATGGATAAAAACCTAGGAATGAAACCTCTGGGTTGAATAGAAAACTACACGACCTGGGACGCGTCTCACGCTATGTGTTTTAAACAGGACCACCTCCCCGAGAAAGGTTGTTTCCCCAGGTGAGGATTTTTTCCTCGAGATTCTTAAATGATGTAAAATCCATAGTAAATGTTACTCTGTCCTTGATATATCATTGATTTAGAGTAAATTAATTTTTTCATATACAAATCATATAATACCCACATTAGATAATTGAGGGTCAAAGAGACACTCAAAATTTTAGATCTACTGGTTAGAATAGCCAGAACTAGAACTTGAATTTTTTATTCCTGGCTTCTGTCTCTCCACATCACCACATACTTTCACTCATAAGAAAAAATAAAATAAATAAAAGGGAATGAAGCTGATTAAAAAGGTAAAAAAACAAGTAAAATTTATTACCAGCATTAATCAGCATTAATCATTAAGTTATTGCTTCTGTATTGAGAAGAAGTAGTCAATATTAGCAGAAACCAGTTATTAAAGAATGACTCTCATCTGAAAAAATAAATCCTAAAGATTATAATTTCTCCTTTGCCAGGTATCTTTTTTAGTGCATATTTCAGTCTTTATAACTACAAAATGTCATTAAGTTGGAAATTGAACCAGCAATCTTTGGTCATATTGTGGCTTCACTGGTTTCATCTTGGGCATCAGTCTGCCTTTCACTGTCATAACTAAAGGGTTACGTTCTTTCCTATTGAACACATTTTAATGCTACTGTCCTAGTCATTAAATAGGGACAAGGATAAATGTACAAGGTAATATAAATGTAATATGGCTCTCATTATATATTCAATAATGGTTTGGGAGACAATAAAGTACACAAATACTTAGTATATAGGTAGATGGGTAGAGAGAGGAGATAGAGGGGAGAGGGGAGAGAGAGACAAGAGGAGAGAGAATTAGACTAAAGGCTGAGCTAACTATGAAAATAGTCAAAAATAATGTTCTGAACTATAACACCAGCACCATAAAATGCACAGCATTTTTATCTCATTCCAATGGACCTTAGAATGGCAAAATGTCTTAGAATATTTGATGCTAAGAAACGGCCTCGTGTCATTGCAAGTGTATAGTGCTAATATTATAAAAGCTGAAATCAGGTATTCTACAAGATAGCACAGTGGAATGAATATAAACTTTAGAGGAAGACAATCCAAGTTATTAATTCTGGTAATGGTACTGATGAGTCATGATAACTGGAAAAAGATATGCAATCTCTGAGCCTCATTAGCTTCATCTATAAAATAGGCACAATATTTTTATATAGGCTCTGAGAGTTAAATGAGATAATATTTGTAATGTAATGTGCCTGGCAAAAAGCTATACATGATTTATTTTCTTGATCCATAGTTTTTATTGTGTCAATAGCTGTCATTCTTGGAAGATATGTTGAATTCAAATTTTACAACAGTACAAGTTTTAAAAATATACTTAATATATACATTTTATTTTTAACTTAATAATAGTTTATATTAAAGTTCATGAAACAATTATTTTAGTAGATTATATTTACTTAATTTGTTAGTATACAGAGTCCCTTGGCAGAGTTTACTTTATTATAAATTATCTCTTTATCACTGTATCCATACATACCCATATTACATTTCAGCTACTACACCTGATAAGTATTTCAAATTTGAACCAACTGTGGGAATGCTGTGTTGCTAGATATATTTATACTTTGTTTCTAAGATTTATATAGAAACAACACAGAATTATTCCATTAATTGCTATAATTTTTCAATTTTTCCATTTCTTTCAATGTCATAAAAAGCTTTACAAAATACAAAAAGAAATAAAGTAAAAAATAAAAGCAGCTGTGCTCAAACCCACCACATTGAAGTTTAGTTATTGCCTGTAGAAATCATGTTTCAGTGCCATTTGAAGGATAGAATCTTCAATGTGTATGATATTTGACAAAATGAATTAAAGACAAAATAAAATGAAGATATGTTATAAGCCTGGAGGTCTTCTGAATGGCAGAGCCTGCAATCAACTAAATGACTAGTCAAAGCGAAGGCAAAAGAGGAGGCAAGCCTGGTTCCCAGCTTGTGCTGTGTATTTCCTCTAAGTCTGGCAATAAAGTGAGAATATTGCTTCTGTGCTCATTAATTATTTATCACCAGCTCTCTGAACTTCTGAACAATTTCTGTTGAAGGAACTACAATACACATGGAGTTATTCATCAAACGCAGATGTTCGCACATTCCCTTTAAGGCTATAAACACAAATGCCAGCTGTCCAACGAGAATGGGCAGAGTGCTGATTTATTAAAAGTAGTGAATTCCCCCATATATTGGAAAGAGCAAAAATATCAGGTTCTGATAAATTAATAGGGATATAATACATATATTGCCACTTGTGGAAAAGATGTAAAGATACTATCGGTAGAGTGGACAATGTAAAAACTATCTATTGGAGAAATAACATAAAGACAGATTAAAAACAACATACCCTGGTGTTTACATCACAATGTAGCTGAAACTACTACTCTTCTGACCTATTACTTAGACTCATTGCACCAATTACACAAAATCAGAGTTAAAACAGAAATCCTTTATGCCCACGAGTTAAAAGACAGGATTCTCTAAGAAAATTTGATTTCTCAATGAATGAATGAAAGATTCCTGAATGGAATTTATGATAACCAGCACAATAATAATTGTCTATCTCTTTCCTCTTTTTTTCTACATTTCTCCATATAACTCCTTACTTTCTTTGTTAATATTTGCATTGTTATTCACTCCTTCATTTACTGCAAATTGATTTTTGCCTCTAGATTTGCACTAAAAGTACCCTCTAAAGTAGTGATTTTCTAATTTAGTGTGCATAAAAAGCACTTGAAAAGCTTGTTAAAATATAGATTCGTGGGGCCCATCTTGCCAAATTCTGATTAAGCAGATGGGAATTAGTGGGCAGAGGTGGTGAAGCAGTAGGATTCAGCATTTCAAATTGAGGTGACCAATATTCAAAATAAAATTAACGGCAACTTTCCCCCAAATCTACTTTTGTCTTAAATTTAAAAAGAATATATACACCTTTTAATCTTAAATTTTCAAGCCGTATAGAGTTATAAAAAAATAAACTAAAAATTCTCCTCTCACATTTTCTCACTCTTAAAACCTAAAGTTAAAGCAAGTTAACATTTGGATGAGTGTCCTTACATATTTTTTTTGTTTTAGTGTATGGATATGCATAATATGATTTAATTTATGTAAAACAAGAGGAACCTACATAGCCAGCTACATTTCTATTGTTGCTAATAGAAATTCAATTGTTCATCTTGATTGTCTATGTAGAAAACTATCTGAAATTCATGAGAATTTTTATACTCTTCATTCTGTATCTCATATAGTTTTTTTAAAAATATATTTTATTGATTTTTTATGGAGAGGAAGGGAGAAGGATAGAGAATTAGAAATATCGATGAGAGAGAAACATCGATCAGCTGCCTCCTGCACACTCCCCACTGGGAATGTGCCCACAACCAAGGTACATGCCCTTGACCGGAATCGAACCGGGGACCCTTAAGTCCTCAGGCCAATGCTCTATCCACTGAGCCAAACTGGTTAGGGCTCTCATATAGTTTTGTTTTTAAAAACCACTACTAATAGAAAGCCTTGATTTTTTATTCACCACAATAGCACATGAATTATAAGTTTTTGTAGGGAAACTTCATCTATGTAGAGAAGACTTCCCAAACTACAATACCATTCCTACATATTCCATTTTAACCTTTCTGTTTGATAGCTTTACAAAGATGTTAGTCAATACACAAATCTTTATAAATCTAAAATGGAATTTGGCTTTGTTGGGAAGGATGAAAATGATGAGAATAATTTCTTCATTTGTTCTCATAGAATACAATCCTGCCCCTCCTATTTCTTTATGAATTCTATCCATTTCTTATATTCAACTAAACTTTAATCTTTTCTATCCTCCATTATTCTGCCTTGGAAATCTACAACTTTGAGAGGCTCTATGGTCAGTAGGTGAATCCCCAGTGCCTATATGCTGCGTCCATAAATCAGAGCACTTTATTGAGTTTGAAGCCCCTCTGTCAAGGGTCTTGTCAACCTAGGTACACCTAACAGCTATACAGTTTAAAGTCTTAGAAACAACTGTATCCTCCATCTTAAGCTTTCTGTTCTGTCTCCCACAAACAATTTAGTATATTACAGGAAGTGTAATGCATATAGCCAAGGGATTGGAAATATTTTGTGAATTCAAACCCTGGCTCAGCCACTTACCAGCTTGTACCTTTGTGCACGTTACTTATCCTTAATTTCTCATCTGTAAAAGGAAGTTATGTTGGTGCTGCCCTGTCCATAAGGCTGACAGGAGCAAAGGAATAATGTATGTGATACACTGAGGAGCACAGAGTTGCACACCTGTGTGTGGTTAGTGCTTATTGTGCTGGACACTGAGCATAATTATGTAAACCCTCTACAAAGAAAAGAAGAGCTAATGCCAGCAGGCAGAACACCAGTTTGAAATAGAAAAAGATTATTTAGGAAAACTACAGATTAATACATTTGGAAAAAAAACAACTTCCTAATATGCTAGATAATGAAAAATAGGTAAGCATTAAGATTGCCATATCCAAATTAGATCATTTGTTTACCTTGTGCCAGAGAGAAGTAAGGACTCAGATGAAAACTTACACAAAAAGAACATTCTTACCATTTAGCATTGAAAGTACTCAAACTTTCAATATAGTAGTATTTGATATATTTGGTTCTAAACATAATGGGGATGGAAATACTTACAATTGCATTTATAATGATATTTTGTGAACTCTTTTATTCCCCTTCAACACAATGAAATAGTTTCAATTAGTTATCTTGGTATATATTAATTAATTAATTCAAGACATAAATTGAAAAGCTGACATATAAAATAATCCTCTCTGCCATCAAGAGTAATTGCCTGGGCTTGTTGCGCAATGTAAATTCTCTAAGGAATGGTTATAATGAAAATACTGTGCCATTCATTAGATATTATTTTCATCGTTTCAAATAAATCATCTGCATAATAATTTTGGAATTGGTCAGAATATAAACGGCTTTATAAGAAGTTTTCACCATATAACATAGTATCAAATTTAAGATAATTGTGTTCTCAGTTTTTTGAAAGCTTAAAAAATTTTAATGTTTTCTGTGTAGTGTATCTTCATATCTATTGATATGTTCTCTTCTTATTTTGTTTTATTATGTATTTAAGTGCAATGATTTTAAGTAAACATTTTACATAGAAATATATAATGAGTAAATATGTATACAAATTATAAATGTTAAAAAAGTTATGTTCAGTAAAATACAAAATCTCACATTAGACTCTAAATTATGCATTAGTACTTTAAAACCTTGATAAAAATTAAACATTACCTTCCTTTATGTGAGTATTAAAATTTTGCAGCTTCACTGGACCTAAATGATTACCACTGATTTATCAAGGAAAAATATAGGGTTGTAGATGACTACTGTGTCCTGCTAGCTCTATTTGATTAATCTATGGCCCATCAAGAGCTCTAGTATTTAGGAAATTTAGTGGGGAAAGTGCCTTTTAAAAACTTTAATAAAATAATGAATGAAGCATAGGGAATGGATATGTTAAGTATGAAAGAAAACAACAAACAGCCAGAAAATAAAACCCCAATCTTTCAAACAACAGCAACAACAAACAACCAAACAAAAATAAAAAAAACCAGGAGTGGGTGCAAAACCATTTGTTAGTTTATAAAATAAAATTGGAGTATAGATTATATCCTTGTCATATTGTCTAACTCCCAAGCTCTTAAACTGAAACTACAATGATGATGGCATTTTGTTGATACACACTGACATCTAAAAACATAATCTCTGGGTATTCTCAATGGTGTTGCTACCACTGAAGAGAATAGTGACAGAGATTCAGAAAAGCTCTACATAAAAGTCAAGCCTTCAGACTGCTCTCCTATCCTTTGTTTTCTTCAAGAAGTCACCAGCATCTTCCAGTCAATGCACAATAGTCAAAGTAGGTTATTTTGACTCTGAAGATAAACTGAGCTGGCCTTGTGGCTCAGCTGGTTGGAGCATTGTCCCATACACCAAAAGATAAACTGAGTACAATTTATACAAAAGTGAAAAACAAACAAACAAAAAAAACCACACCCACTTCTGACTTCTTTTTCAGGTGCTAGGACTCTATATTCTGGGCAACCATCTTAAACTCACCATTAGATGGCTCATTCATCTCCTTACAGGTTCCGTGTCATCCCTTAAAACAGGTGATGTTATTTCCTCTGGATTAAACTCTTGAAGTTGGTAGTTCCTATCATTCCCAGAATTTTATTTAGCCCTTTTTCCAAGTCTTTTTCAATAAGTCATTGTGACCTCCTTCAAAACAAACAAACCAACCCTAAGCTGCTTCTCATTGCTTTTAAACCATGAAGTGATTCTCCCCTCACTAGTTTCATGTCGATACATACTCTGCCACCAAGAGCTCCTTTACAAGCTTTTCACTCTTAACATCCACCTTTAAGTGTTTTCAGATTTGGTATATTTATTTCTCTCTTTTTCCATTTTTGTACATTTTTCTATTTACATTTTACATTATTATTTTACATTTCATATTTTCTTTATCTTAATACATTATTATACTTAAAGTCTATATTTGCATTTTGAAATGTTGCCTAGAACATTAGTGTGAAATAGGCCCATAATTACTCAGGAAATAGAATTTCACCACAGACCCAAAGATTAATTTGATAGGATAAAACATGCAATATAAAAAAAACTTCATAAACTTCCTTCCTGTTCTATTTCTAGAGATATGCAGACTAGAAGTTAAGTGTTAGATCAATTACTTGGTCACACATGGCTTATGTAGACAAAGCCTTAATTATATTTTAAATTTTTCAAAGCAATATTTTTCATTTATAAGACATTTAGTAGTTTATGTAACATTTTAGAACATGATTTAATTTATATTACTTGATTTTTATGAAAGCATTGTTATAAAAATTGAATTAGTATGCCGATTTTACTGACACAGACTCAGTGTAAATGGCTACTAGTTCCAAATCTTCAAATTTATACCCTATTACTCTTTTCCCTAAAGTGCACATCTCGATTGAGTAAAACTTTTTGTATAAGTAGACTCATATCCAAATAAAATTAAGAAAGTTAGAATATTTTTTCTGCTTCTGTTAAAAAATCTATATGTAATTGAATTATATTTGTATTAGGCTTAAAAGGAACTTTTAAAAACGAAGAGTAAAAATAATTCATTCTCCTAAGTGAGATTGAAACTTATAGATGAGTGAATTTTCCTTATCTCCAGAAGAATCGGGAACTGGAGAATAGACATATTAATTAATGATGTTTCTCTGATTCCTTTATTTCTGTTCCCTAATAATGGAAACAAATGAAAACTTCTCACCTTTACATCTTTTCCAGTTCTCAAATTTTCATAGAATACTACATAACAAAATTAAATCTTCATTAATCAAAAGAAAAAGGCCCTAAGCAACTTAAATAACAACAAAAATTAATCAAGTAATACAAGACACACATATACCTTCTAACAATTGTACCTGGATCAAATAGTCAGACAGAATTCTAATGGGACCCAGAAAAGATAATCAATCACCATATATTAGATTTTCAGCATAATTGATTTCATCATAAACTTTTGTAAAAACTTTACATTTTAGATTTTGGGGAAAATGACTAGCAAGTTAATTTTACCACATATTACAAGTGAAAGTGTGAATAAACCAGTGAAGTTTACATAGATTAGAAGTGAGCCTAGACTAGACTCAAGCCCATGATCTGATATTCAGTTATGGTTACATTTCAATAACAAAAATATTAACTTTTGATTAATTTAACATAGGCTATTCCTTAAACCTTAAATCATGAAGAAGAAATGAATGAAGCAGCCCTAATCAGTTTGACTCAGTGAATAGAGTGTTGGCCCACAGACTAAATGGTCCTGGTTTTGAATCTCGTCAAGGGCACATAACTGGGTTTTAGGCTAGCTCCCTGGCCTAGGTCTGGGCACGTGCAGAAGACAATAAATTGATGTGTCTCTCTTACACAGATGTTTCTCTTTCTCTGTCTCTACCCTCCCTTCCACTCTCCTTAAAAATCAATGGAAAAATGTCCTTGGGTGAGAATTAACACACACACACACACACACACACACACACACACACACACACACACACAAATAGAATAAAGCAACAGTTGTGATATTGATATAGAAACATTTTTATGACAAACCATTAAGCCCTGACTGGTTTGGCTCGGTGGATAGAGCATTGGCCTGCGGACTGAAAGGTCCCAGGTTCGATTCCAGTCAAGGACATGTACCTTGGTTGCAGGCACATCCCCAGTAGAAGATGTGCAGGAAGCAGCTGATCGATGTTTCTCTCTCATCGATGTTTCTAACTCTTTACCCCTCTCCCTTCCTCTCTTTAAGAAATAGATAAAATATATATTTTTAAAAACCATTAAAATACATTATGTAATACATTATATAAACAGCTACTTTAAAAAAAGTAGAAATGAATCAAATTCCCATCTATTTTCAGAAGTGTTTGGAAAAAAAATACTTGCTTTGAACAATTTAACAATATGGACAAAGCAATTGTGCTATGTACTCTCCATTTGTTGACAGAATTTATTTGCCCGTGTCATAGTCAGAGGGTAGTAGAAATGAATGAGTCAAGTGCCCTTTCATTTCACTGGGCTTCAGATTTAATTGAGAAGACTGCTTGACTAATTTCCATCTCAGTGACTCTGTGAAATTGCTTGTTAGGTTATCTTTCAATTTTAATCACTTTCCAAAGTGAAAAGGCTCAGCACCTAACACAAGAATTGAAGAAATACAAATTGCTAATATAGTTTCCCAATTAATATCTTTGTAAAACAGATGTACCATTCATATTGAATTTCAAGACTATGATTCTTATTAGTCATATGTAGTTTAAAATGAAAAAAATAATTGGCAGCTTTGTTAATTAATTATTAAGGGGAAAATCACAGATTTGATTCCTTTATGTGGCAAATACTTTCAGATGGCACTGAGCTTGTAAGAATTCTATGTAACTTACTATTGATGTAAGTTTTGTTCAATTTTCCAGACCCTCAATACATGTACCTGTTCCTTCATTTCAGGTCAGTAGACACAGAATACTAGAAACCTACATTTTTGGGTGAAAAGATTTTCTAAAATAAATCAATGCATGAATATGTTATTCTCCTACCACCTGACAACAAAGGGCAGCATATGTTCAATGGGAGTAAAAAGAGTATCCTATCTAATAATAGACAAACAGGGTAATTGACCGTACCTTCGCTACACCTCCCATTGGCTAATCAGTGTGCTATGCAAATTAACTGCCAACAAAGATGGTGGTTAATTTGCATACGTAGGCTCCAAGCGGTGGAGTGAAGACTGAAGGTGAGCTGGAGCAGTGAAGATGGAAGACGGAAGGCGGCTCTGGCCAGAGCGAAGGCCTGGGTCCCTAGTGCAGGAGGAAAATCGGTGCCCATAGCCAGGAGAAGGGAAGGCCTATTGCACGAATCTCTTTGTGCAACAGGCCTCTAGTGTGTATATAAATATATATAAACATTTTCAGAATAATTGTACTAGTATTCCCTCCATTATTTAATACTATACATTTAGTAACTTTAGTAGTGATGATCTAGTTTTTTCAAACCTCCTAGATAGAAATTATATTTTCCTCTACTTTGAATAAAGTAAACTGTTGCTATCCACCCATGAAATGAGAGTAATTAGGCCAAACTTTATAAGAATTCTATGATTTGAAGCATTCCTCATAGAGTCTTTCCTTCAGTTAGTATTCAAATTGTAGCCAATGACTTTCTAAGAAAATAATTCTATAGGATATTTAAAAAGTCATCACTTTGATCACATATATTGTCAAACTTCATGTGAAATTATATTTAGATATTATATGTACAACATTGTGTAGTAAGCAGCTTTATCCCCTTTTTGCAGATGATGAGGTTGAAGTATAGAGACATCAAATAATTTTCTCCCAGATACAGAGCTGACAAATGATAGAGCTAAGAGTCCGGATTACATTTGTCAAATGCTAAAGCTTGTGCTCTCTGCCCTGACCGACACTGCCAGTCCTGACAAGGTTAAATTCAGTGACAGGTTGATTTCAGATTATCTGATCAAAATTTGAGAAATAGCCATATAATTTATCTTCCACCTAAGAAACAACTTTACAACATCCTTTAGCAATGCAGTTTTGGATAGAGAGATATATATTCCATGTGTTCGTATGACTTACATTAAAATTTGGAAAAGAGCAATATTGAAGCCAAACAAAAAATTGGTCTATTTGTGTGTTTGATCTGAAGCCCAAGAGATAGTTTAAAACTTAAATATCATGTTTATTAATATTCTTTCTAATTAAAAAGTAGTATCAGTTTTCATAAGTAACTTATAAAACACAGAAAAAATAAACAGCAGGGAAAAAATTAGCTAAAGTTCCATAATTTAAGAACAATTTAAAGAAATATTCTGCTACATTTATATATATAAACTTATATAATATCAGTACATTATACTATTATAGTATATATTATAGAATATAGTAAAATGTATATTATAGTTTAATTATAATTATCAATTTATATATATATTTTAAATATATTTCTTTTATTGATTTCAGAGAGGAAGGGAGAGGTAGAGAGAGATAGAAATATTAATGATGAGAGAGAATCACGCCCCCTACTGGGGATCGAGCCTACAACTCGGGCATGTGTCCTTGGTCAGAATCGAACCTGGGACCCTTCAGTCTGCAGGCCGACGCTCTATCCACTGAGCCAAACCAGCTTGGGCTCAATTTACATTTTGTTATAAGTAGGTAGAGAACAATATACATATTATACATTTGCCTATAAATCTTTGTCATATATTTGATTATTTTATTAGGAAAAAATTCTAGAAGTAAATAGGAAAAAATTTAATTAACTTTACTGGAACTTTTATACTAATTTATACTGCCAACAGCATTGTAAGGGAGTAATTAATATTTTACTATGCAGTGGATTTTAAGGTGTGCAGCTCACATCCCTTTTCAGCACTGAGCTCTCATTACCCAAGCTGCTGGGAATACTGGTAGCTGATGATTTAGACCTCAACATAATGCTTATGCAAATAAAATCTGCCCATTATAATGCTAAAGAAAATCACGCCAAAAAAATGAACATATTGTTGCTGTTTCCCAGTGCTATGATTCTTCTTATTTGTTAAATAAATTATGACGAATTCCATCTTGTTATAATTTTAAAAAGAGTTCTGTTAGCACCCCCAAAATGAAATACTTATGTATAAATTTAACAATACATGAACTATACCTATATGAGGAAAGGTACAGAATTAGGATGAAGGAAATCAAAGAAGACCTTATTTGAAAATTTCTGTATTGTGAGTTCGGTTTCTTAAATTAACTCTATGATCAATTACAAATTTTTTACATATTTTTTTTCAATTAAGGGACTGTGTATCTTGGCCTGCATAAAGGTTTTATCTGAGAATATTTCTTCCTCAGTTGCTTCTTCTTTGTCTTCTGCAAACAAATCCCCTAAACCAACCTGAAATTCATTCCTATATAGAAAAACTTAAAAAAAAAAAAGTTGGGTGCTTTCTTATAAAGATTCATTTTTTTTATGCTTGTCATTCAAAACATTCCAAAATATTTACATTTTTTTAAAATTTTGTACTGATTGAGGCAAAACACCAGTTTGAATACACAGATCCCATTTAATTTTTTTCAAAACATTGAATCCATGTTACTTAGATTTTATTTTTGGTTTACATTTCCCATTAGAACATTCTCTCTTTTGTCTGTCTTTCCTATATTTAATATGGTCTCTCATCTTCATTATACCTCTGTCCTCGTCTTTTGAAATTTTGGAGAACTTTTCCAAGTTTGACCTTTTGGTTGGTGATTTGATTTTCCTTAATGTAAATTTTACCTTTAATTGATTCCATGAAGATTAATTTTGTCATTGCATTTATTGGTATACCTGCAATCTTTCATAATAATGTCAAATTCCTGTTTCAGCTCTTTCTGAAAGCATCCTTTTCACCTTGTTGACTGTTCAATTCCTCCTAAGAATTTTCGTTTTAATATCTTTTGTTCCTGTAATTGTTTCCTTGTATTTTATAGAGGCCAAGCCATTGGTCAGTCCATTGAAAATACTCATAAAAACATTCCTGACGTTTTATTCTGTATTTAGTAATGAATTGCTTTTTAAATCCTCACCACTACCTTTTGGTGTCTGGGACAATGCTCCAACCAACTAACCCACCCCGCCAGGACAACGTAGTGAATTATTTTAATAGCTGTGCTCTTCTTCCTTGTTTCTTTCTTCTTGGTTGTCAGTTACTTCAGCCCCTCACCCCACAGTGTTTTCTTAGAGGCAATATTCTTTCCTTTTTTTCTTATCTCCATTTTCAGTGTTACCAATAGAAAACATTTGCCTTTGTTTTGGGGTTTTGTTCAAATCGCAATTTTCTGGTACTCAGGAATTCTGAGCCAGTCAAGTACAAGGGTGGGCAAAAAGTATGTTTATAATTGTGAGTACATAAAACACAGATTTTATTCTCATATTATTATTTATTATCTAAAGGCCCAGTGCACAAATTCTTGCATGGGTGGGGTCTGGCTGGCTCGCTCCGATGGGAGCCCATTGGGCCGGGTTGCCTGGGGGGAGGGGTCGCAGGCGATTGGCCAGCCAGCCCTGCCCCCAATTGGGGTGTTTGGGGCCAATCAGGGCCCAGATCAGGCGGGTTGGCTGCCACAGTACGCCTCATAGTCACCAGTCATTCCAGTCATTCTGCACTTCCAGTTGCTGGGCTTTTATATATATAGATTCTTGTACTCATTTATTTTTATTATAATTGTAAACCTACTTTTGCTAACCCCTATATATAGAGACATGCTAAAAGTTATATTTCTTACACACATCACAACCTGATATTTTTCATATCTACTCCCTGCCTATAATGTTCTACTTGTAATACTCACTTTTCAGAAAGTCTTCAACTTTCTGAAAATTAGTTGGGTTAAAATAGTCATATTAGCTAGGTTATGACTATTTATTTTCTGTGGATGGCTGTCCCTTCCTACATATAAAATAGATGTTTAAAATTAAGAAAATTGATACTGTTGTGTTTTTTTTACTTATATCAGAATAAAAAGATACTTGCATAAATTTTTTTTTACTAATACTGGTTTTTTGAGTCTAATGATTAACAGTAGACTACTTGTGAAATAATTTCCTACATTTAGTTAAGTGGTATTAATTTTACAATAAAAATCCTACACTTTCTTTGGTGAAATACTTAGCTAAGTATTTATCATGGTCAAGATTTTCTGCACAATAATGAATGAATGTTTTTCTGTACTGTTGCTTTTAATTGGTTAATAGTATTTGATATTATGAGTCAATTGCTTTAAGTTTACCTAGATATTTATTAGGATGTTGAGAGTAGCTAAAGATAGAGCTATTAGCCAAATTTTATTTTGAATATCAATAATCTTGTCTTGACTTCTGAAGTGGAGTACATTAAACATACCATGATCTTTTAAAATGTCTCTATCTAGAGCAATTTTAAAGCTATCTTAAAAAGTTATGCAATTTAAGTCTAATGGTGAATCTCACTCTCAATCATGTTGATGTGCTTGGGCCACAGGACACATGCAAAGTATTTGAGGAACTTTCTTCATTGATTTCAAGTTCACTTACAGGAATCATAGCTGTGTTTTTCAGAAAATAGATTGTGCAGAATACAATCTTTGTGCATCTGTATGTGGGTAAATCTGTGAGCTAAATACACCAGTTCCCCCTTATGTGTGGTTTCACATTCATTGGTTTCAGTTACCTGCAGTCTACTGTGGTCCCAAAAGTGAGATGGAAAATTCTAAAGATAAACAATTCATAAGTTTTATATTGAGCACTGCTCTGAGTAGCCTGATGGCATCTCTTCTTGCCATCCTCTCTGCTTTTCCTGGGACAGGAGTCATCCAGTGTATACACATTGTACGTGCTACCAGCCAGTTAATCTCTTGGTAGCTGTCTTGGTTATCAGATGGACTTTTATGGTATCTCAATGAACTGTTATTTAAGTTTATAATGGCCCCAAAGTACAAGAGTAGTGATGTTGGCAATTGAAGTATGCCAAAGAAAACCTGTAAAGTGCTTCCTTTAAGTGAGAAGTTGAGTAAAGTAAAATAAAATATTTTGAGAGAGGGAGAGCAAGAGAGACCACATTTACATAACTTTCATTATAGTATCTATAGATATAAAACCCTAATATGCAAATAGACCGAACAGCTGAACAACTGAACTGGCCGCTGTGACACGCGCTGACCACCAGGGGGTGTGTGTGGAACACGGCGAACATGGGCCGTGGTGGGATGGTGGAGCAGGTGAGTGGGGGCATCAGACCAAGGCAGGATGCTGGTTGCTATCATTGAGGTGATTCTCTGGTGGATACTGAAAATTCTTTGCTCCTGCCCAGTGCTCACATCTGCTGCCAACACCAGTGCCCCCGCTTGCACCTGCTGCTGGCACCCGGCGCCAATCCCGATCACTCGGCACCATCAGCAGGTGCAAGTGGCAGCTGCCGGCCCCGAGCTCTCCTCAGGGCTTCTCCACCTCTTGGATCATATCCCCTATTGATAAGGGGGAATTAATATATTGTGATACATATACACTGTATATGTATATACATATGCATTGTAATATATACATCCTATACATAATTACACATTACATTTTATATATATCACTGTATATGTACATATACATCAGACATATATTGTTTTAAATATGTTATGGTTTAAATATCTAAACTTATAAAGATATAAGTATTTATTTAAATAATAACATTGAATTTATGGCAGTATATTTGCATTTTCATAGAGATAATACATATTTTTTTCTCAATAAAATGTTAATGTAGCAAATAAAATATTAATACTACAAAGACACTTTCAAGTATCTGTTGAAAAACAATTTAGTAAAATAAATAATGTAAATGCTAAAATGGTTGTGCCTTAGGATACCAGGTACCTAAAACATGAAAGGCGTACCTTTTGGAAATAAGTAATGTATTATCTCTAAAGTATGCTTAGAAATGCCCATGTCCATTACAAAAATGCTCTGCAAATATGTGTCATCCTATGTTTATAAGAATAGTGCTTTTTCTCCCATTGTACTCACAAAGATGTAAGGGAATGAAAGTCACCCCGAGGAGACTTTTTTGACAAGTCAACACTGTTGACAGTCATTGCTATGAGCATTTATAATGATAGATGAATGATTAGTCTAGTGAAGTGAAGATGTTTTTAAAGCTCCAGTGGTTAGGGAAATGTTATATTGATATAAAATTCAAAGTTGCCATGCTGAAACACGATATGTAAAGAAAATAGTACTGATAAAATTTGTTTAAAAATATACTCTTCAACCATTAATCTCAGTTCCTTTAATAAATACCAATATGAGTAAAACGACAACTTTCTACAGATATTTTGGCATTGTATTCAGCCATTCACTAAATATTTTTCTTTAAAAAAAAAAAGGATTGTTCTGCTTTTGTTAGGTGAAGTATTCACTAAATGTCAAATGTGAGGGATTTTTACAATTGGTTTTAAACTATAGTGATGAGAACTGCAAGGCAGATACTGACAATGGATAATGTTAGTAGCTACTCCAGTTATCCAACTGGAAGGCTGCTCCTTCAACAAATGATTATGCTTTTAAATTCCTAAGGAAGCTTGGGTCTGAGTATTTTAATGTTTTAAATTGAATTTATTTAAAATTTGTATTCGGTACTGTATCTCCTCAGTGCCCATTCTTTATGAATCATTTATATCATATTATTTATGATAAATAGTTTTAGAAAAATATCAAAAGATCATTTCCTAAGTAAGCATATCAAACACAATGCTCCATTTCTAATTCTATATTTCAGTACATCAAACTAGATTTAGTACTTTCTGATTTTGCACAATCAGTAAGTATATGATTGATTCTAAAATACTTCATATTTTTTCAGTTTAATCATTGCAACCAACCAAATACTTCAAGGCCTTTTATGAAGTTCATATGAAGAATTACATATGTAATGCTTAAATATTTATAGAGCTGAAGAAGTATCCGAAATTGAAAGTTACATATAATTAAGGACAATTTATCTCATGGTTTTCCAGTGAAATGTGCTATTCTAAAAAAAAAGGGGGGGGCGGGAAGCACAACAAAACAAAAACAGCCAGGGCCGGTTTGGCTCAGTGGATAGAGCGTCGGCCTGCGGACTGAAGGGTCCCGGGTTCGATTCCGGTCAAGGGCATGTGCCTTGGTTGCGGGCACGTCCCCGGTGGGAGATGTGCAGGAGGCAGCTGATCGATGTTTCTCTCTCATCGATGTTTCTGACTCTCTATCTCTCTCCCTTCCTCTCTGTAAAAAATCAATAAAAATATATTTTAAAAAAAAAAACAAAAAAACAAAAAAAACAAAAACAAAACAAAAAACAAAAAACAAAAACAAACATCATATTTATGTGGTTCTTTTATTTCTGAGACAATATTATAAATTGTATAATATTGTACCATACAATGTGTTAGGCACAGAGACATACTCCACTAAAAAGCAGCTGCTTTGTGGAGTTATTATGGATACAGTTGGTAATAATGCAGACATTTCTGAAACACACAGGCTTCCTAGAATAAATTTTGATCCAGCGCCACAAAAACCTGATACCAGATGAAAGTAGACACAAAGATACAACTTCTCCCCATCATGTTTTTTTTTCTTTTTCTGAAGGACAATAGCTCCTCCTACTGGAGAAAGAAGCAAATGAAAAAAGATAAGCTTAATTTTTATGTCTGATGTAAAATAAACCCGCTATTGTTAATACCAGAATAATATAGGAAGTTGGGGAATAATCCGTTAGAGCCATTAGATTGTATTATACATTATTTACCTAAAGGAAGCAATGAATCCTCTTGGGTAATAATCTGAGCGTGTGCATTCATGACACGGTGTCTTTTGCCAAACTTGAATGTGGTATAATTGAAAAAATCAGCTCCATTAAAATTTTCTGTTGGCTTTTATCATGGGAAAACACAAAACCCCACAAATCATGGGAAAACTAAAGCAAAGAGCAGTTTCTTTTTCAATTTGCCAACACCCTGGATGTTCAGCAGTCTGACATCATTCTGGTTGAGAGACAGACGAGAGGATGATGCATGATTCAGAATCATTTTCACACAAACAAGCAATTATTATGAGCTTGGGAACTTTGTTGGTCTTTTTGTTTGAAGAGCTGGTTTAGTCATAGTCATTTTTACTCACATTTGCTAGTCCCATTTATACTCCTCAAGGACATAATTATAAGTAGAATTTCAAGAACTTAGCAAGATGCTTTAAAAAACATTTTGAATGTGATTCATTTTCCTTAGGGAAACCTCCAAGTTCTGGATTTTTAAAATAAGAATCATATCTGTTAAGTATTACCCTGTTCTTTCATTAGTAATAAATGTCATCTTTGTTGTTGTTGTCTTTGATTGTCTTGGTTTATGCTATTTTTCTATATTTAAAAAATAAATTTTCTTCCACTTCCTTTAAATTCTATCATATGCTATACATAGACTGAAATAGAAATCTTTTTCATTTGCTATTGATATCTGAAAACAACCATCTTATGAAATAGTGTCAAGTCAATTATTTAAAGAATTCTCTCTCAAATGGCCCCTCTTTTATATTGCAGCTGCCCTAAGCCAACCAACCCCATTATCTCAAGGCTAAATCATTTCAATAGCCTCCTATTGTTATACTTGCCTGAAGTCTCTGTGCTGAGAGCTTGCTCTGAATTATTATCAAGACTGAAATAATAGTCCTAGTTGGTTCGGCTTACTGGTTAGAGCATTGGTCCATGGACTGAAGAGTTGCAGGTTTGTTTTTTGTCAAGGGCATGTATCTTGGTTGCAGGCTCAATTCCTGGCCCTTTCGGGATGCATGTAGGAGGCAACCAATAGATGTGTCTCTCTCACATTAATGTTTCTCTGACTCTCCCTAGCCCTTCCACCCTCTATAAAACCAATGGAAAAAAAATATTTCCTTAGGTGAGGATTTAAAAAAAAAAAGACTGAAATAATATTGCTCTGTCACTATATCTACCTGTACAGCTATCACTTAATACAATTCAGCTTACTTCTTTATATTTACATTTTACATTTTAAGTTCTACATAAGTTTTACCCTTGACCTTTAAATCTAGGTTTCCAGCCTGTTGAGGTGTTTTGTTTGGCCTATACAAAAAAAAATCTGTGTGTGTGGGGGGGGGGGGG
>NW_005371324.1:3034955-3044653 GCF_000412655.1 Myotis brandtii
AAAAAAATCTGGTGGGGGGGGGGGGGGGGGTGAATTAGTTGCCAGCATTCAAAAATCAGATTTCATATAAAACCTGGATGCCCAGCCTCTCTCTAGGCAGTAGAGGATCTGGCACTTCCACCCCATATTCCCGCCTGCCAGCAGTTGGCAAGCGCTGAGGAGCAGGTGTAGCAGCTGCTCTTTCCTGGAGCCAGGGCCTGCTTGCTCTCACAAGTGGCTTTAATTCATCACCTCCTGCCCCAGCCTCACCTCAGTTTGTTGGGCCTCATCTTTCCTAGAGAGGGCCCAGCTAGCTCTTCAGTAGAGCCTTCTCTTCCCTGGTTCCTTCATTACGGGTCATTTTCAGTTGTCCACCTGCAATGCTAAATTATGCTCACAGAGCCAGATAAAGCCAGAGATTACATAATCAAATTAATTTAAATGCTAATATTCACACTTATGATACAATTTTGTCCAAAGTGAAATTTCCTTTAGTTTCACAATCAGCAAATATTATTAAAGGTACTATAATGGATTGATCAGTATTGGGGAGAGTGCATACTTCTGAAGACAAGACAAAACGATAGAAACAATTAAGAAATATGCAGTTGATCCTTATTATTTGAGGATTTCATTATTGTAAATTTGCCTGCTCACTGAATTTTATTTTTAAACCCCAAATCAATACTCAAGGGCTTTCACAGCCATTCCAACCATGGACACGCACATGCTCACTATATCAAAGAAATTGGGTTGCCTGACGCACGCATTCCCAGCTGAGGTAAAAAAAGGCTTCCCTCTGACATCTTGTTTCAGCTTTCATAATGTAAAAGGTGTCCTTTTCACACTTTATTTAGTGCCACATTTTTTTGTAGTTTTTCTTGGTGATTTAGCTGTGTAAAATGGTCCTCAAGCCTAATGTTGAATAGGTATGATAGATAAGTTTTATTTAATCATGAGGTTTATATAGTGTTGTTGTCCATGACTTCTGCGTTAATGAATCAACAATATACATTAAATAAGATGTCTTGAAACAGGAACACACATAAAACAAGATATTCTATTGATCAGTTAAGGCAAAGGTAAGACCAGAGGTTTCTAGAAACCTCACTTTTTATTTCACCAAGAAGCAATGATTCAGTGCTTTCAGTGATTTTATAGAGCATAACTACCACAAAGAATGAAAACTTACTGTAAGTACATTTCTTATAGTGCAGCACATACTGTAAATTTACTGTGGAATTTAAAGTAAGAAATTTTTTTCTGGGATAGGTTCATAAAAGTATGTATGTTTTTGGTGAAAGTAAGTTGGAGACTAGTGTTCTTGGGGCTTTTGGGTAGGCAGAATGGAGACTCCTGAGGAATAAAAAAATGACAGAAGAAAAAGCAAAGAAGTGGGATTCATCAAGATGTGCTGGATGTAACTGGGTAGCCTGGATCAGAATTCCCAGGACTGTGGTTGGATGAGTGGAGGGACTGGGATCTAGTGATGAAAGGCACTGAGTACTAAGCTGAGAACCTTGCATTTACTACAAATGTTGTAATGAGGTTTGGGATAAGGGAAAATTTCATTAGGGTCTAGATATATCTGTTGTTACTATGTAAAATACCATCAACAGAATAACATGTCTATCATATCCATAACAAATAAATCAGTTTCATATTTATTTTAGTTATAATGATTAGATCCAGATACAAATAAATTTAATTTCCATAACCTATACCTGAAATGACATTTTAATTAGTTAATACTTATTGATAAAAATTATTCATAAATAATCTATATTGTTCTTTGCCACAGTACTGATCCAATAATAATATAAATAAGAAAATGTTAATCTTATTATGTTTTATTAAGAATTGCTTTAAATTACTTTTATTAAAAATTGATATTTTGGAGGTTTTTTTGGCTGACTTTTATTAAGAGAATTAAATGTTTTTGTTACATTGCAGGAGAGACCTGCCCAAAAGTGGTAATTAGAAGTTAACATTTGTATTCTTTTGTTTTCTTCTACTTGCATATCTTTAATTAATTTATTAAAGATTTACATTTTTAATTTAAAAAATAAAATGTTGTTAAGAAGCCATATCTTCAGACAAGCTGTGTTCCTCTGTGATTTATTACCAAAAGGACCATATGGAGACATCAAAAGAAAAATCTATTTCCTAAATTCCAATGAAAGTTTGATTATCTATTCCATGTGAAGAGAGTTGGAGGCCTTTTTTAAATGTGCACTTCAAAGATTGAGGAATTGTCTATTTCACTGAAGAGCAGAAACAACACCGAGGGCATGGCAAAGTTAAATTAATTCCAATTACTAAAAGGAAACACATAAACATCTGTAATTCTAATGGCCATAATAAATCTTAGCAGTTGAAAAAGTAAAATTCTAGCTGGCTTGATAATTGAATCAATTTTTCACTTATGGGCTGTCAATTACTTGACATTTTAATGCATGCCAAATACAGCTAAAAGTATTTTAATTAGAATAATGCTGCAAAAACTAACCCTACAGCGTTAATTGTGGTTCTGGAGCACAAAATGTGCATCTGAATACCTATTTACAAGAGCAGAAGTTAATTAAAAGTATAGTTTTATATTGAACATGCACTGGGCAGAAAAAAGAGGAAAATAATTGGCAATTAGAAATATGTAAGAGTCCACTCTCTAAAACTAAGCAAACTTAAACAAGTTAAGAATTTCATTATTATTTTGGATAGTATCAGAAGTTCAAACACTTCAACATTTTTTACATAGATGTAGATTACATATGGCTGCTAGTTTCAAAAGCTTCAATTTTACTGTAATAACTTATATTGACATGATAATTTATTATTTTCAAGCTACCCCAACATAAATTATTTTATTTGGTTTCATGAAATGCTGAGGTTGGTTTGAGAGCTTCAGCAAATAACAGTTCATTTCCCCATTGTCAGAACTCAGTTCCTTCATCCTGCTCCACTACACCAACTGTCCAGTCCCAGCCCCTCTGCTAGAGACTGGACTCCTGGGACCCTGGGTATTCGAAGATGAAGAAGTCATGAGAAGTTGTGGGTATATAAGAGAGTCTTTATTGTAGAAGCCACCAGTGGCTATGTTGCCATTGCTAACAAGGAGCCATGAGACAAAACAGTTCTTCAAAGTAAAGTCTCATACAGTAGCCACACACCTGCTAGGTAACAATACATCTTTCCCACACAGCAGCAGTAGCCTCTGTACCTATAGTAGCAGCCTGCTGCTTAGCAATACATCTTTCCTACAATACAGAAGCCTCGCACTAAGCAGTTCAGCCTTACGTAGGATCAGCAGCCTCTGTACCTATGGCTATTATCTGAGCGGCCCCATGCTGCCTGCTGGTCAGTAACAACTTTATACTGCTTAGACAGAAGAGGCTTCTTGCCAAATAGTGACATCAGTCATTTGGGTTATAGAAGGGCATGCTTGCGCAGTGTACATACAGATTACTGTGGACTTGCTCTTGCACCTGTGTATAGTCCTTGGACATCCTGATTAAGATTCTTACGCTCTAATGGAACATCCGGCGTACTCTGAACAAGGCCTCTACACTCTAATTGGCCTTGAGCATCCGGTGTACTCTGAATAGGGTCCCCACACCTATCTAAGTTATGAGCCAATTGATCACGAAGTCAAAGGCAAAAGGTAAATCAAAACATCTAATGTCTGGTAAAAATAGTATGGAGGAGGTAGTGTGAAAATTAAATGATTACTCATTCCTTGGTTGGGTGTAGAAAAACCTGCTTTCTTCATCCTACCGCTTCTATACTTTATAAAATTGGAAGTAATGACTTTCCCAGGAAGTAGGATCTCAAGTTGATATACAGGGTGGGGCAAAAGTAGGCTTACAGTTGTGAGTATGTGAAACACATTTTATTCTTCTATGATTATTTACTAATTATTGTATTATTTTCCATAAGAACAACTGTAAACCTACTCTTGCTAGATCTGATTTGCTAATATTTTGTTGAGGATTTGGGTGTCTACTAGTATGTTCATCAGAGATATTGGCCTATAGTTTTCTTTCTTTGTTGTGTCTTTATCTGGTTTTGGTATTAGGATAATGTTGGCCTCAGAATTCACGGTTTTCTATCTTCTTTACTGAGACTTTGCTAAAATAATCACCAGCACACTATAATTTTTGACAAAGGAGGGAAGAGCATAAAATGGACTTATGACTGTCTTTTCAATAAATGGTGCTTGGAAAGTTGAAAAGGCAAATGGAAAAAAAAAAGAAACTCGACCACCAATTTACACCATACACATCATACACAAGATTGAACTCAGAATGGATAAAAGACTTAAATGTAAGTTACGAAACCATAAAAATCCTAGAAGAAAGCACAGATTGTAAAATCTCACGTTTCTCACAGCAATATTTGTTGCTGATAGGTCCCCAAGGGAAGGGGAAACTCAGGAAAAAATAAACAAATGGGACTACATTAAACTAAAAAGTTTCTGCACAGCAAAAGAAACCATCAACAAAATGAAAAGAGAACCCACTGCATGGGATAACATATTTGCCAATGATACCTCTGATAAGGGGATAATTTCCAAAATATATAAAGAACTCAACACCAGGAAGACAAACAATCCAAATACAAAATGGGCAGAGGATCTGAGTAGACACTTCTCCAAAGAGGACATACAAATTGCCAATGAAAAAATGCTCAACATCACTGATCATCGGAGAGATGCAAAATAAAACTACAATGAGGCATCACCTCACACCTCTCAGAATGGCTACTATCAATAAATCAACAAACAACAAGTGTTGGGGAGGATGTGGAGAAAAGGGAACCCTTGAGCACTGTTGGTGGGAATGCAGACTGGCACAGCCACTGTAGAATACAGTATGGAGTTTTCTTAAAGAATTAAATATGGAATTGCCTTTTGACCCAGAAATCCCACTTCTGGAAATACATCCTAAGAATCCATAAACATCAATCAGAAAGAATATATGCACCCCTATGTTTATAGCAGTGGTTATTTACAATAGCCAAGATCTGGAAACAGCCCAAGTGCCCATCAGCAGTTGAGTAGATAAAAGTGCTATGGTACATTTACAAAATTAAATACAAGGCTACTTTAAAAAAGAAGGAACTCTTACCCTTTACAACAGCATGGATGGGCCTGGAGTGTATTATGCTAAGCGAAATAAGCCAGTCAGAGAAAAACAAATACTATATGATCTCACTAACATGTGGAATCCAATGAACAAAATAAACTGATGACAAAATGAAACCAGAAGCATGGATACATGGAATAGACTGGCTGGTGCCCAAGGTGAGGGGGATGAGGATGATTGGATAAAGAATGTGAAAGGATTAGCTAAAGAACATATCTGCATACCCCATGGATATGGACAATAGTTTGGTGAAGGCCAAGGCAGGAGAGGCAGGGGTGGGTGAAGGTGGGAAAAGAGGGAAATAGAAGGACACCTGCAATAATGTCAACACTAAAAAAAAATCAATAAATCAATAAATGAATATGTAAAGTCTGGCTAAATTATTTTTTTAAAAGAAAAGAAAGAACAATAGTGAATTTCAAAGGATCATTTTGCCCCAACAGCAAATCCTTCAGCCATTGTTCAGCTGCCCCACGCTGACCCAGAGCAGGAAAGAAAGAATAAAACACAAAATATCTTCTATTTAGAGCCATTTCTAGGTTATCCCCCCTTCAATCAAGAATTATGTATTAATGACTATCACCCACCAAGGAAACTCATTCCACTGCTGTAAGGGCAGGGCAAGAGGCTTGGAGGTTTAGGGGGAAATATCCTTTTTATAGAAACTAGAGCAATGGGAAAGAGGCCTCTTTTAATGTGAATCATCCATGAAAATTAGTCTTTGAAAGGTAAAGAATTTATGCTCTACAACGTGACACAATTAAGACCAGAACTGAACTGATTATAAGTCTAATATTATTTCTATTAGGTCTTGCTGCATCTTTGCCTTATGTCCGTATTCTTTATTTTGTTATTTGAATTGTTTCAGCTTTGGCCATTGGGAGCTCTTTTAGTGACTTCTGTGACCCTTTCATATTTTCCATTGACATCATTGGGGAATTTTTTTCTATTATAATTTCCTTAATTTCTACCACCATAAGATGCTCCAAGCTATACTTGCAATTTTGACCAGGATTTTTAAAAAAAGAGTGTATTCAGCCTCATCATCGCTAACAATAGAGAAACTGATCTGTGTATGATCAATACTATTCTTGTACTTAGGTTATATATAAGGCTATAGTACCTTATTCTAAAAAGAGAGGCTGGTATGGGTTGCCCCTGGCAACCACCAACCGACTTTCTATTTCTGTGAGTTTGGCTTTTTTAAGTTCCACATATCATAAGAGAGATCATATAACATTTCTCTTGCTCTGCTCTGTCTGACTTATTTCACTTAGCACATTTCATATTTATTCCACTCAAGTCACATGACTTGGTAAAATAGAACTTCTTATACCAAGGGTTGATCTTGATTTATCTATGTGACTCAGTATATCTTATTTCCTGGCTAGTGATTGTATTTCAGGAACATGGATATTGTGAATATTGAGAAATAGGATGGGATAAGATTTTTGCTGGAGAATTTCCAAAAAATAAAATACCAGCATTTTATTAGATGGTAGGTAAATATAATACTTAATACTTTTTCTGCAGCTAAAAATGAAATCAACACATAGGGAACAAAGATGTAAGAGTGTGAGGGTGAAACTATAGTAACCTGAATATTTGGTACAGTGAAAATGGGTAAAGAAATGGAATGAGCCCTGGCTGAGTAGCTCAGTAGGTTAGAATGTTGTCCCTCTATTCCAAGGTACAACCCCTGGTCAGGGCACATACAAGAATCAACCAATAAATGCATAAATAAGTGGAACAACAAGAAATGGAATGACAACATGTAAACAAGAATAAGTATCCATTTTTCTGAGACCATTCTGAAGTGTTAATGACTGTTATATGGAAAACGAAAAGAAAAGTTATAGAACCAAAGAAATTTAAAAAATGGAAGCTATAAAAATGATCTTGGTTACATGCTTAGTAAATTTGCAGATGACTACTCTTTGCAATACTTACACTTAATCTGAAAATGATTTTGTAAAGAGATGTTTAGAGAGACAAAGGCTTAAATCTACTAGATGTTCACTTTAATCTTTATGAAATAAAATACATATGCTTCTGTTTTGCGATTGTAGAAACTAACTTAAAAGTTAGTTGAGGTAGTTTTTAGGCAATATTTTATAGTTCTTTTATTGGAATAATGGACTAAAGCAGTATTTTTACAGAGGTACCACTAGGAAGAAAGCTAGATATGCTTGCTTTTCAACATGTATATGCTAATACAAGTACTATTACATTTTATTGACTTGTAATAATTTAAGTCCACTAAAATGAAATTGGCAATGTATTTAATTTGATACTATTTCTATGTAAATATTCTTAGTAATAAAGAAGAACAAAAGTGCAGAAAATGCAATTTGGGAAACAAAACTGTTTCTAAGTGCAACATTTGTCAAACGTCTTCAGGATTGAGCAGTTTTGAGAATGATTAATTGTGCATGAATGCTGAGAAAACACAAATTCAAATAAATAATTGATTCTAGAAATGATTAAGTAGGCAGATACCAACTTTATCACTTATTTTGGCATTGCTAAGTGAGGAAGGGATAATGTTGATTTATATTAATAAACATTAGCTACAAAGCATCCAACTCTTCCTAGTAAATTGAAAATCTTAAAAAAATAGAGTGTGAGGATTTCTTATACTCATTTTATCTTTTGTTTTCTGGTAGCTCTGTGCCTCCATTGGTGCTTTTCCTTTATGTTTCTGTTTGTTGTTTTGTTTGGTGGTATTCTATATTTTTTCCTGTTTCCTCTTTTTTTTTTAAGTTACATGTCTTAGTTTTATATGTGAGTGTGTGTGTGTGTGTGGGGGGGGGGGGTGGTTACCATAAGGTTTATGTGAAACAAAGTTCCATATATACAGTAGTCTCTTTTCTTCTGAATGTCTCTTATCTTCATCTCCCTTTGCAACTTCAGACCTTTACCTCCTCCCCTTTTATGTTTTTGTTGCCACAAATTATTCCTATATATGCTGTGAGTTCATTTCCAAGTTGCAGTAGCTAGTGTCTTCTTCCTCTTTTTTGTTAATACTTCCTTTAACCTTTGTGAGATTGTAAGGGTAAAATACTCTATTCTAAAAAGGGGGACTGGTATGAGTTAAAAGAGGTCAATGAGGATAAAGGAGACATCTGTAATACTTTCAACAATAAAGATAAATGTTAAAAATATTAGTAAGTAAGTAAGTAAATAAATAAATAAATAAATAAATGGGGGTGTAGAATCTTGCTTTTGTCTGCATGTTGGTGATCTTACTGGTATTTTAGTGACCTTTTATTCTTTGTTTCAGGTAGAATAACCCCCTTGAGTATTTTCTGCAGTGGAGGTCTTCTGGTGGTAAATTTCCTCAGTTTCTGTATGTCTAGAAAAGTCTTTATTTTTCCTTTGTAACTAATGATAAGTTTGTTGGATATATTATTCTTGGCTGGTAATTTCTTTCTGTTAGTAGTTTGAACATTTGATTCCACTCTCTCCTGCTTGTAGGATTTCTGCTGAGAAATCTGAAGATAATCTAATGGGCTTTCTTTTATAGGTTACTATTTTTTTTCCCCTTAGTTGCCTTGAGAATTCTTTGTCATTAATTTTGGACAGTTTTAATAAAGTGTGTCATGGAGAAAGCCTTTTTGGCTTGAGGTAATTAGGTGTTCTGTTTGCTTCTTGGATTTGAGGATCTAGCTCTTTCCACGGGTTTGAATAGGGGCTCCATTCCCTTCTCTCTTTCTTTTTCTTTTGGTATAGCTGATGGGCATACAATTCAATATACAGATGATTTATCATAGAGTTGTACACTTGAAACCTATATAATCTTATTAACCAATGTCATCTCAATAAATTTAATTTTAAAATCAGCAATTGAGTGCAATATCATTCAGAACTCTCCTAGTTTAGAAGTCTATGGTTAATTGTAATTATTTTTCCCATGAATGAAACTTGCTTGTTGAAAAGTGTTGGGGGTTGAGGGACTGTAGTTAAACTTCACCAATATTTTTTTTAATTTGTGAATTATTATTGTTATTTCTATTGAATTTATCGGAGTGATATTGGTTAATATAATGTTATAATATCATATTATATTATATTATACTAGAGGCCCGGTGCACAAAATTCTTGCAAGGGCAGGGGGTGGGTCCCTCATCCTGGCCTGCACCCTCTTGCAATCTGGGACTTTTCGGGGGATGTCCAACTGCTGGTTTAGGCCCAATCCTGCAGGGATCACTGGCTCCTAACTGCTCACCTGCCTGCCTGATTGCCCCTAACCACTTGCTGGGGTGTGGGGCCAGCCGGGGCAAGAGGCCGTGGTCGTTCTAGTCTCTGGTCGTTCTGCTGTTTCGGTCGCTGAGCTTTTATTATATAGGATTATATTATATTACTAGAGGCCCGGTGCACAAAAATTTGTGCACTCGGGGAGGAAGGGGGAGTCCCTCAGCCCGGCCTGTGCCCTCTCGCAGTATGGGACCCCTCGGGAGATAATGACCTGCTGGCTTAGGCCTGCTCCTGGGTGGCAGAGGGCAGGCCCAATCCCTAGGTGCAGCCCCTGGTCGGGCTCAGAGCAGGGCTGATTGGGGAGTTGGGGCACCGCCC
>NW_005371324.1:3046601-3048668 GCF_000412655.1 Myotis brandtii
GATCAGGGGGTTGGGGTGCCTTCCCCTGTCACGAACAGAGCAGGGCGGATAGGGAGGTTGTGGCCCCGCTCCCTGTTACACACAGAGCTGCAGGGCGATCAGGGGGTTTGGGCGCTGCCCCCTGTCACGCTGATCCGGTGCCAAGAGGCCTCGCGGCTCTGCTGATCCCGGTGCTGGGAGGCATATTACCCTTTTACTATATAGGATAGAGGCCTGGGGGCCGGCTGGTTTGCCCTGAAGGGTGTCCTGGATCAGGGTGGGGGTCCCCACTGGGGTGCCTGGCCAGTCTGGGTGAGGAGCTGAGGGCTGCTTTAAGGCTGGCAGTTGACTGAAGCTCCCAACCGCTCCTTTTTTTCTTTTTTTATTCTGGGCCAACTTTAGCTCTGGCTCTAGCTCTGAGGCTTCCGCTGCTGAAAGCAGGTATCTGGTTTGTTTGCATTCTATAATCGAAACAATATATAACTCCAGCTCTGAGATCCCGGCTGTCTGAAAGCTGGTTTCTGGGATTTTGTTTAGCTTCTGTATTTGTTACAATGTTTCTTAGAGTTGCAGCTCAGAGGCTGGCAAGTCAGGCGGGGAATGTTGGAGTCTGCAGTCACTGGAGCAAGCAAGCCTCATGTTCGCTTCCAGCTGCCTGGCTGCTGGCCACCATCTTGGCTGACAGTTAATTTGCATAAGGATATGCTGATTAGCCAATGGGAAGGGTAGCGGTAGTACGCTAATTACCATGTTTCTCTTTTATTAGTGTAGATATTATAATATAGAACAGGAGTGCTGTTCTAATGCTGAATTTAACACACCAGACCAATTTCTATAGGAGCTACATAAGGTGCCAGAAAACAAAGTTCAAACTTCAGTTTCTAGAGGACACTGAAGGGCACAAAATGATGAAGAAATTTCTTTTCTAAGCATCAGTGTTTGTAGCCATCATAAGGGAGACAGCCAAAGTTAATTATGTTATAGATTCTCTGCATGCTGAGTAAATACTTACTGCCTTTTCTGACATTGCTTCTATGATGTAATTTCTGTATAAGTTTCCTAAGAATAATTCCTTTTTCCTTAAGGAGTCAATATTTCTATGCTACGTGAAAAATAAGATTATATAGATTTCAAGTGTATAATTCTATGACCATTGAATGAATGGTCACTAATAAAAAGTATTTCTTTCATTTAACAAATAATATTTTAGACAAATATTTATTCATTAATCATTGTAATAAAATATTTTTCCTATAAGAGCTAACTTCCCATAGTTTCTCTAATAAAAGGACTATGTAGAAGGAACCCCCAGAAAATAAAATAAAATTTGAAATAAATATTTCTCTAATAAGTTATAATATTTTATGGAAGTCAAAACAAAACTTTCTATAGAAATTTCATACACATGTTTTGTTTATATATTTAAATGACTAGCAAATACCACAAAATTACAGAATTGGAATAGTGAACTTAAACTTAAGATAGAACTCTAAGAATTTTAAAACATAGAAAAAGTTTAATATTTAGGACTTTGTTTATGCATAATTATAGTAGCCAACCGGTTTTGTTTAAATATGGTTATATGAAAGTGGAATACTGCCCCTCTGGATTTCAGGGCAGAAGATTTTAGAGCGATGTCAATCCCATCAGAGCTGTGTAGAAGAAAGATCTGCAGAAACCTTATGTAAAGCAAGGTCTAGCGGCCTCTTATTGACCAGCAATGTTTTATCAGGTTTTCTCTATGGATATCATTTAAGAGGCAGAGTTTTACTTGCAGTTTACCCAAATATGGTACATAGTATATGCAAAAGATGCTCCTCAAGCCCTGGCCAGGTAGCTCCAATGGTTGGGCATCATATTGTACAGCAAAAGTGGTGATATTTTTCCCATCAGGGCACATATCTAGGTTGCAGGTTTGATCCCAGTTGGGCTGTGAATGGGAGACAACAGATTGATCTTTCTCTTTCTTTCTCTCTTTCTCTTTCTCTTTTTTCTCCCTCTTCCTCTCCCTCTAAAATCAATGGACATATTCTTGGGTGAGTATAAAAAACTTTAAAAAGATGCTCCTCAAAATATTGGTCATTAAAT
>NW_005371324.1:3048828-3082810 GCF_000412655.1 Myotis brandtii
ATATATATATATATATATATGAAGAAATATGCAAATTAGGTCAGGACACCATAACGGTCACAACCAGCTCAGGAGGAGTGGCCAGGCATGGCCCCAAGCCTGAGAGAAGAACATGCAGGCGCAGCCCAGAACTGGAGAGAACAACCCCACAGGGGGATCTGGACCCCAGCCCCAGCTCCGAGCTGCAGAAGATGGCCCTGATTGGGCCAGTCGCTATGATGCCCATTGTAGCCAGAAAACCAGCCAATCAGGGGCTGGGGCCAGTGGCCAACCTTGCAGCCCCTCCCTACTGCCAGCCTGTCCCTGATTGGACCCTCCCATTCCAATCAAGAGCAGGGCGCACAAAGCCTTGACCCTTCCTGGCAGCCACAAGTCCGTGAGGTTGAGAATTCTGATGGCCCTGCCCAGAGAATAGAGGTGCCCGACGGGCAGGGACAGGGACCCCAGGCCTCCAGGGAGCACCGCAGTGTTGGCAAGGAGAGGAGAGGGCCTGCAAAGGGGGAGGAGGCGAAGCCAGCCAACATCAGCCTAGAATATAGCCCTTCCCCTCCAGAGGCAGCAAGACCTAAATCCAGAACCCCAGCCCGAATCAGAAGAGCCCTAAGGAGGCTTCAGGAAGCTCTATGCAAAGCTGCGCGTTGAGGACTAGAGACTTCATGAGGCCCTGACCCAGACCAGGCTGGCACAGCTCAAGGTGGAGCTAGAGCACATCACTCAGAGGCAGGAGCACTTTTCAAAGAGGCCGGCCCTCCTGGAGCTGGAGAAGTTTGAGCCCAGGGCCCTGGAGAGCAAGGCCGCTGAGCTGGAAGAGGAGCTGAAGGGCCTGTCCAACCTCCGGGCTGACAACAAGCTCCTCAAGGAGGAGAATGCGGCCCTGATCCACGTCATCAGCAAACTGTCCAAGTGACCCCAGAGGACTTGCCCCTGCACCTGCATTCATACAGCTGCTTCTGCCACATGCACCCCTTCCCCTGTGTGAACGCAAGTGACAGGGCTGCTGGGGAGTCTCTGAGAAGCCATAACCTCCCCTTGGGGCCTCCAGGCTGGGAGGGGAGGACAGAGCCTACAGGAGCCAAGGGGGCCATCTGAGGCCAGGGTGGAGATGGGAAGCTGAGCCAGGTAGGGGGGCCAGGGCTGCAGGCAGGAACAGGAAGGAATCAAGGACCAGGAAGTGCCAGGACCAGTAGCCAGGACCAGAGTGGCCACCCGGAGATCCCCTCTCCCGTGTGCTGCCACCAGTCACCCCTCCAGGCCCTGAGCAGGGATCCGAGAATGTGCCAAGCATCCCATCGGCCGGGGCCAGGTGGGCCTGTATATAGGGTCCGTGTGCAATAGGGAGGGATGTCTTCTATTTTTTGCTGCCCCCTCCCCAAGCCTGTCCAGGGCAGGGGGAGAAGGTAGTTTTGAGACATAGCACAGGCACCACAAATAAAAGTCGTGAAGTTGCCAAAAAAAAAAAAAAAAAAAGGGGCCCAAAAAAAAAAGTTTGGGGATTTTAAAAACCAAAAAAGAAAATTTTTACGCCCCTCGATCACTGCCCCACCACAATAGGCCTGCAGCCCTTCCCCATTGGGCTGCCTGCCCCTGATTGCACCCCCCCACCCCAATAGGGGGCGGGGCTGGGTGGCCCCTCCCCCTGCCAGGCCCACCTCAGATCAGCTTCTCAACCACAATCAGGGGCAGGGCTGGCCAGCCAACCACCCATGGCTCCTCCCCCACCCCATTCTAGGGCATGGCCAGCCGGCCCACCTACCACAGCCCCTCCCCATGGCTGGCCCCACTCCCAATCAACCCCCCAACCCCAATCAGGCCAGCAGGGGGGGCATCAGGCAGTGTGGTTAGAAGCGATCAGGCAGACAGGCAGGTGAGCGGTTAGGAGCCAGCAGTCCTGAATTGTGAGAGGGATTTCTGACTGCCAGTGTGGGATTGGGCCTAAACTGGCAGTCTGACATCCCCCAAGGGGTCCCGGATTGGAGAGGGTGCAGGCCGGGCTGAGGGACCCCCCTCCTCTATGCACAAATTTTGTGCACTGGGCCTCTAGTGTGTATTATAATCAGGAATAAATGAAAAATATCCAGGTTGTTTGTTATGTGCTATATTTGTTTCTTAAAATATAACTTAGAATGCAAACACCATCTACTCTTTTTTATTCTGGAGTTTGAATTCTTTAGTATATATAATTGATGATTCTGAATTACAATAATGAGTATTATAATTTAATTACAAATATCTCATGATGCTTATAATACAAAAGAAAAATATATAAACACATATCTAAGAACACTGATCATCTTATAATGATCTCATTAAATCACCTTGATTTTTTAAATTATTCTTTTGGAATACTTTTTCTTTAAATGAATTCAATTGAATGATGCTTTGATGTTTCTCTTTAAATGTCAAAATATGATATTAAGTTTTTAAAAATTAACTAAAGTTAAAGATCTATGATATAAAGAACCATGCCATTCCCCAAACTTCTAAAATATGTTTTGGCTAAATGTGTCTTCATGCACAATTTGTCCTCTGAAATCTCTTCTGTTCTAATAACTCCATTTTCTGTCTCTTTTAAGTTCAATTGAAAAATCAATTATTGAATGCTTACTATTGAACAGCTCTGTGCTAAGTTATAAAGATACAAATTTTAACAAGAAATAGAAATCTTTAACCTATGCCACTTGTATTCCAGTTGAGTTAACAAATATGTGATATATAATTTCAAATACTGTGAAAAGTGCTATTAGGAATTCACAGAAGATGGTCACTTATATTCAGAAGAGTCAGGGAAGTATTCCTAATGGAATAAAATAGTGCTTGAACTGAGACTTGAAGGACACTTAATGTTAAATAAAAGGGGCATGAAAGGAAATAACAACAGCATAAGTGCAGAGGCATAGAATACTCTGAAATGTGCCATGATCATTCAGGCAGATTGTTCTTACTAGACTGTAAAATAAATTCAGAACAAGAGGGAGTCAGGGCTGGAGAGGTGTGTATGGGCCAAATTTTTTATATTGGTTTTATTTTTATCTCATTTTGCTTCACAAATACAGTGAAAACTTGGTGGAAACATAAAAATACATAGAGACATCGTATATTTTTGCCTTTGAAAATTATCTTCCTTGCCCCACTCGGCTTGGCTCAGTGGATAGAGCGTCAGCCCACAGACTGAAGGGTCCCAGGTTCAATTCCAGTCAAGGGCACTTACCTCAGTTGTAGGCTCAATCTCAGTCTGGGCATGAGAAGGAGTCAACCAATCGATGTGTCTCTCTCACATCGATGTTTTTCTCTTTCTCCTTTCCTCCCTCCTAGGAGGGGGGTAAGAGATCAACCGAAGGACTTGTATGCATGCATATAAGCATAACCAATGGACATAAGACACTGGGGGGTAGTGGAGGCCAGGGGATTGGCAAGGGCGTGGAAAAAAAAAGGACATATATGTAATACCCTTTGTAATACTTTAAGCAATAAAAAAAAATAAAAAAAAATAAAAAATAAAAAGGACTTAAGCCCTGAAAAAAAAAAAAAGCAATGAAAAAATATGCTCAAGTGAGGATTAACCAAAAAAAAAAAAAAAAGGTCTTCCTAAAAATATTATGAGAGGAGCAAAATAGTATCAGCATAATATGAATTATCATTGTGCTTTTAAAAATAATTTAGGGTGATGGAATACTAACAATGATGATATTATTGCCTAGAATTGCTTTGTCATTTTCTTCCCTAGCTCTCTGGTTTTACCTCTAAAGAATCATCAGTGGAGAGTATGTATTGCCACTTCTTCACATTTCTGTGTGAAAGGCATTCATTCTACCAAAGCAACACTCTCAGCCTCTCATCCACCCCCTTCACTAACCAATGGAAAGTTAGCATAATGACTTAATGGGCAAGTGGAGTAATAAAATGGTTATGTGTGGATTGACCCACTCTGGTTCCTCTTCAGTTCTACCTGCCGGCAGTAAAATGTGTTATCCGTGCAGAGCTTGGGGTTGTCCAGTTGTGTCAGTAACTGGGAAAGATAACACAGGGGTCAGGGGGTCAAGAATTACAAGCCTATTTGATATTGTGATTTTATCTATCTGTCTATTTCTTGGTTTGTTCCAATCTCAGAAAATAGAGGGATGTTATGAAATGTCCTCTTAAAACTCTAACACCTATTAAGTAATCATTTAATATGATTTCCTAATTAAAAGTCAAGGTGCAGTTGAAAGGAAGCTTGGTTGTACTTGTTCCCCTCTTTACTTTACTTCATGATTCCTGGAATCATGTTCAGGTCTCCCTTCCTCATACACAACTTCTATTCTGCTCTATCTGCATGAAGCTAAACTTGTCCATTTAATAATTTTGTGTGGAGTAACAAGATACTGAGTGGTGATGAGTTTTTGTGTACCCATCACTGAATAATTCATATTCAGTCTAGCCTATGTCCTCTGGGTGGCAAATATCTAAATCCAAATATGTGACTCTAAAAGTAGAAAACTCTCATTTGATAACCAGATTTCGGGGAAGTTACTTTTGAGCAGATGGGCTTTTTGGTAATGTTTAATTCCATTAAGTTGATAACTAAACATTGCATCCAAATTTGTGAATTAGCTTTGGCAGGAGCTTCTCAAAGGAGCCCTAGGTTCCAACAGCAACTAAGGCAATCATGGTGTGGTAAACTGTTCAGGATGTCTCACTCTACACTTCCTTACCTGTCACCGTTATACAAACAGGAGAATGAAATGCCGAGGTACGTGCTTTAGGCAGGGCATGCAATGCAATTCTCACCAATAAGATGTCAACATAGTCCCTGGATATGCATCCTTTGCAAATGTAAGAATAGTAGAAGAAAGCTTTCACTCCTCCCTTCTCTCCTACCTTGTGGACAGACAAAATTAGGATGCAGAAGTCATCTGGTAGCAATGAAGTCAAAAATCATATGCCGGCTTAGCCAGCATGGCTCAGTGGTTGCGTGTCGACCTATAAACCAGAAGGTCATGGGTTTGATTCCACTCAAGGGCACTTGCCTGGGTTGCAGGCTTGACCCCCCAGTGTGGGACTTGCAGGAGGCAGCCAATCAATGATTCTCTCTCATCATTGTTGTTTCTATCTCTCTCTCCCTCTTCCTTCCTCTCTGAAATCAATAAAAATATATTTTAAAAAATCATATGCCAAAGATAGTTTGACATCTTTGAGCACCACATGAAGAATAAGCCACATGTTTAAACAAATGTCTGTCAGGTGTTGTGCTGTTTTTTGTTGTTGTTGTTCTTGTTTTATAAACACATTACTAGTTGACAGGGATAAAAAGTACATTTTAACTTTGTATAGGTCATAGTTTTTAAAAAAAATTCTTTATTGTTTAAAGTATGACATGAGTCTCCTTTTCCCCCCATTGACCTCTCTCCCACTATTCCCTCCCCCATAGGTCTAGTTTTTAAGCACAGACAATTAAAACTAATCTAGCTGGTTTATTCATTAAGGATTCGGCTAGTGGAGGTCACATGGCAGAATTGTTAGTATGGCCTTTAAGCCTGGGCACCACATTTCTAGGAGATATACATGGAGGACCACACATCCAGGGGAAATGCCCAAATTATGTGAGGTGGTTACAATGGAAAAAAAAAACAAACACATTGCCATAACCCCTATAATAGGAAGGAGAAATTCTATAACAATTTCCCCACAAGACCCACATGCTTCATGTTGTTTATTTCTTCATCCATGTTTCATGAAGGCGCATCTGCTTGGCAGAACCGCAGTCCCACGCCCGCATGCCAGTTAAAAGGATGTTTGGAAAATGCAGCCGTGGGTTGCCAGTCTCTATTGTTTAAGAAAATGAACCCCGGAAGCATTGAAATGAGTGGTGAGCTAGCTAACATGAAGTGTCTGCTGCACACTATGCCAGCCTTGATTGCTATTGACTTCCAAGAGTGGTGCTCTGAAGACCGGCCAAACATATGCAGGCTCAGCGAGAAAGAGTGACATGATTCATTAGTGAGATCTGCTGACATACAGAGAGAAAGAGTTTGGATATGCCTCCCACGCATGTTTCATCTCCAAGAAAAGACAGAACAAAAGAAGCAACTGGGGAGTGGAAACTGGGGATTTGAGGCAGATACATAATTAGAGTAGAATAAGATTTGGAGGACACTAAGCTGCTATCATTGTTGAGCTGCTCAGTCTCAGGAGAAACTGGAGGACCTGAGATAACCAAGGTAGATCACAAGGGAAGTAGTATTTTCCTGGAACAGAGATACTTAAATTAACTCTCTTCCCCGACGTGGTAGTTATTTTGGCACTTGGTTAGTCAATCCTCAGTTTATGGACAGAAAAACAACAAGGAAAGAAAGATGAATTAAATTTGTCCTGTGCATACATTTTAGGATAGCTGAGAATTTGTAAAGGGATGTCATATTAAAAGGTCATTGGCTTCTGGATCTACTGAACAAAACAGGCTAAGACTCATAATATGGACATGAATTTCTAGAACTGTAAACCTAACCTGCCTTACTTGACCATTTCATTTCATATGTGAAGAATCTGTGACCCAGAGATATACTGTGGCCTATGCAAAGTAAGAGTTTAGCTGAGTAGCATTTGCTTTGAGTATGTTTTGGTCTTACGCTTTTTCTATGTAATCACATGCTCATTCAATCATCTATATGAAGATACTGTACCGTTTGCTAAACACTATAGATGAGACAAAGAATATATAACAAACAAGGGTTCCATGATAAAGCACCTTAGAATCAAATAGAGGAACAAAGATACATAAAGATGATATACTCTCTACAAATTCCAAAGAAAGGGAAGTCACGGTGAAATGAGGTATGTAATTGGAAATGATCAGCCTTTGGATTCAATTAACAGAACCTGTTTCTATGTGAAAAGGGAGAAAATTTGTGTTTGGTTTTTTTTGAAAATTAGTTTTATAAAAAATCACTGGGAAGAACAAAGAACCAAGTTGTGTATTAATTGCCAATAACAATGCGCAAACCATACTGCAGAACTGGCATGTTGAAGAACATTTCTTCAAGCACTAACACACCCACTTTCAGCTTTCATTTCCGACTGTGACCTTCACAAGCTGAGAAAGAGAGCTGCTTGTTAACAAGCTGTATTGGCTGTGGAAGAGGTTGAGATCATGAGTCGCTAGCATTTTTACATTCTGCAGAAGGAGGGTGTTTCCCCTTCTACCAATATTTTTAAAGTAAGGAATTTTCCAAACATCGTCAGAGGATCAAACGCTGTCGCCTTAAATTTAAAAAGATGTCCACAAAAAGGTCTTAAATTTAAAAAGGTCCACAAAAAGCTACTTAGTATAATAACTCTCCCAATAGAAATGATCACACTAATAATTCACATCAGACTTATTCTTCTACAATGTCATATCTCCTACCTTTTCGCAACAACATGGATGGACCCAGGCTGAGGATAGTGTGCTCAGAGAAATAAGTCAGTCATAAAAAGACAAGTACCATATGATTTCACTTACATGTGGAATTTAATGAACAAAAACCACAAAGAAACAAAATAGAAATAGACTCATAGATACAGAGAACAGACTGATAGCAAGGGGTGGGGAGGGGTTGGGGAGTTGGATGAAATAGGTGAAGGGATTAAGCAAAATAGGAAAAAATCTCAGACAGACAACACCGGTATGTGAAGGGGTGGTGGGGGCAGGTAGATGACAGTAAAGAGAGGATAAATGGTGATGGAAGAAGATGCTTCCATGTGGTTATTGAGAATAATCTGTAGTCAACATGAAAGCGCAGTTAACTTTTCATGACCCTGATTTCAATCCCAGAAGTGGGATTGCAGAATCATATGGTAGTAATTTCAATTTTTCAAGGAACTGCTAAACTGCTTTCTATAGTGGCTACACCAATTTACATTCCCACCAAGTGTACAAAATGTCTCTTTGTCCACATCCTCGCCAACATTTGTTATCTTCATTCTATATAATAAAAGTGTAGCATGCAAATTGTACCCTCCACCAGAGTTCTTCCCGGAGTTCAACCAGGGGGTGGGCTGGCCTGGGGAAGGGAGGGAGGCCCCAGCTGGCAGCCGGCAGATGCTAGGATCCCTACTAGTGCATGAATTTTGTGCACTGGGCCTCTAGTTTTTCATAATAACCATCCTAACAAATGTGAGGTAATATTGTGATTTTGATTTACACGTCCTTGATGATTAGTGATTTTGAACATTTTTCATAAACTTATTGGCAATTTGTCTTTTTTGAAGAAATCTCTATTCAGTTTCTTGCCTATTTTTAATTGGATTATTTGAGTTTTGTTGTTACTAAGTTATAGGAGTTCCTTATATATTTTGGATGGTAACCCTTTATCAGACATACAGTTTACAAATATTTTCTTTCATTTTGTAGGTTATTTTCTTTTTCTCTTTACAAAGGCGTTCTCATTTGATGTAATCCCATTTGTTTGCACTTGCTCTTGTTACTCAGCTTTTGGTATCATATCCAAGAAATCATTTCCAAGGCATTGTCAAGAAGCTTTTCTTCTCAAGTTTTATGATATTTTGTATTATGGTTAAATCTTTAATCTATTCTGAGGTTTTTTTATTTTTTCTATTTTTGTAAAAAATGCCATTGGGAACCCTCCTCTGGTGGCTCAGTGGATTGACCAAGAGGTCCCAGGTTTGAGTCCCAGTCAGGGCACATGCCCAGGTTGCAGGCTCAGTCCCCAGTAGGGAGCATGCATGAGGCAGCTGAACAATGATTCTCTCTCATCATTGGTGTTTCTATCTCTCTCTCCTTTTCCCTTCCTCTCCAAAATCGATAAAAATATATATTTTGAAAATGTCATTGGGATTTTGACAGGAATTGCATTTATCTGTAAGTCATTTCATATCTCTTCTTAATGTTAATTTTATCCACTCTTTCAAAGAAACTTTGAATTAAGTCAGTTACTATAGGATTGTTAGTTCTCTTAATTTGAACACCAATCAATTAGGAGAGGGAAACAGGTGAAAGTTAAGGTGAGAAGTCCAGGAGGAGTAGAGCAATCTTGACTTGAGATGGTGTTAGTTAAAATGCAAAGTCAAGGGGAGCTGCACAAATAAAGAAGATTGCTAGGCTAATTACACACAAAAGCAATGCACAGGAACATTTAGACAAAAATATGAAGTTTTGAAGCTGGGAGAATACTAGGAGAATAGTGACACTTATTGAACCAAAATATAACTTTTTTATTTTTAAAAATTTTCCCCTAAGACTCAGCAGTCATGTTTTCCGATGCTTAGAGAAAATCAGTTATAAGAGAGAAAAAATCAAAAAGAAAATTAAATATACAAATAATAAAGAATTTTAAAGGATTTCCCAATCCTGGTTCTGATTCTTCCTGAGATTTTCCTATATGCCTACCTTAAATACAACTTTGTTGTTTTATAAAATCTAGGTATCCTTGTAATTAATTACTTACTTTTTTGCCTCAACTAGACAGAGTTGAGTTACTGTCACTTGCAAGCAAAACATTACCAAGAGCCCTGGCCGGTGGCTCAGTTGGTTGGAGAATTATCTGGTGCCGGAAGCCAATTCCAGAGAGCAGGGCTGAATCTGGAGTAGCTGAAGGGCATTTCCCCAAACCTGAAAAGGGATGACTGCTTACTGCCAGACAACTCAGGGCATCTTAATCTACATGTTATTGCCTCCTACTGGCCACACCTTAACAGCTGTAGGCAAATTCTTCCAATCTGACAATGGATTCTGTACCTAACCCTACCCTTTGAAGTGTATATCTCCACCTTGCCTCAGGACAAATTGTGTTAATAAAAAGCAAGGGGTCCTGAGACAAGGAGATCTTAGTTTCTTTAGCTAGGCTCCTCTGACTCCCTATAATGCCTCTCAAAATTATGCTTCATCTCTGGACTCTTTATTAAGTTACACACAGCCCTTCTCCAGATTGCTGAACCATTCTAGATGCTGGAACAAGAACCCCGGCAATCTGGCACATCAAGAGGTTGTGGGTTTCATTCCCAATCAGCCCACATATCTAGGTTGTGGTTCAATTCCCAGTCAGGGAGCATATGGGAGGCAACTGATCTGTGTTTCTCTTTCTCTCCCCTTCCCTCTCTCTCTAAAATCAGTAAACATATCCTGAGATAAGGATTTAAAACATTGCCAATAAATTTAATGAAAAAATATATCTAGTATTGGAACTATATTAAATGGTAAGAATTTATGTAATTTTTTAATGCTTGAAGGACTAAACTCTCTATTTCATTGATCTCAGGTAGATATTAATTCTATCAAGGTCAAGGATGAAAAATGTTGCCACGTCAAGGTTGAAACAAGACTTTTCTGAATATCCTGTGATCTTTTTTCCAGAAGCAAGGATTAAAATCACTGAGTAGTCAGACGTGCTACTAAATACAATGGAATACTACTCAGCCATAAGAAAAGATTAAATACTACCATTTGCAACAACATGGATGGCTCTTGTGAAAAGCATGCTAAGCAAAAGGAGTCAGATAGGAAAAGTTAAGAGCCATATGATTTCACCATATGTGGGATATGAAACTCAAAGTAATAAATGAACAAACAAGAAAAACAAACAAATAAATCTCACAGACACAGACAAAATATGGTGTTTACCAGAGGAAAGAGGGGTTGGAGGGTACAAAGGCTAAAAGGGGTCAAATATACAGTGACTTTGGGTGGAGGGCACACAATGTAATATACAGATAATGTATCATAGAATTGTACACTTGAAACCTATAGATTTTATTAACAATACGGATTATGTATGTTTAGTGATAGAAAAAAATAATTAAAAAAAGCACTGAGGAATGAAGATGTCCACAGGAAAGAAGCTCCTCTTTAGAATTTGAGGTCAAAATACGCATTCCAAGATGTAACTGCATGCAGCCTGGGCTTGACAGGAAACTATGTAGAGTGACCTTAAGGAAGATATAAGGGCAGAGTTCTTAAATGAGGGAAGGGAGGACAGGGAAAGCAACTGGCATTTTACTTCAAGAGAGAAATTCCCAGGTCAGTGTAGGACAGTGGAAAATCACCAGCCCTGCACGAGGGGGGTGCAAAAACCTTGAAGCTGTCTCCGGAGATAGATAGCCCCGGACACTAAGAACCGGCTGAGAAAGTTAGGTTCTGATTAATTGTTGAAATAAACTAGATGTGAGAATGCCCGGCAGCAGTGATAAACTCCCATGCTGTTAGGACGCAGCCCAGACCCCTTTGGAATTTCTTTGTTCCCTTTACTCCCTCCTACATGAGAGATTTACAGTTTGGCCATTTGGCCTGGGGTCTTGGCCAACAGGTCAAGCTGACATAGCAGACAGGATGTCTTGTTAGAAGGTAACAAATGTTCCAGGAAGCCTCTGGCAGATGCATGTAACCAAAGAGTTAAGCGATAAGAAGACCACTCCTCTTTGATCTCTTTGTTCTCAGTACGCCCCACCCCTGCTTCAAATGGTGCATAAAAGACTGTAACTGGAGCTGCTCGGGGTTGCTCCCCGTGCGCACTTTCTGCCGCGGAGGCAGCCCAGGTTCGAATCTGCTAATAAAGAAACTCCCTCCTCCAAATTGGCAAGGGAGAGGATCTGTTTCACCAAATTCTTGGCTTGTCGTGGTTTCTTGTCTCGCGGGCAGTTTCTCCTTATAGCAGTCAGGAGACAAGGAAACAATTTATACTTAAAGGCAGAAAATTCTGGCTCTTCCAGACCAGCACAGTCCAGTAGAAATATAATATACTAGTTACCCAGTGCATGGATTTGTGCACATGTAAAGGAAATTAATTAGAAGGTGGCCAGCAGGGCCAGGACTGGGCGAGATGGGCCAGGCACGCCCTGGAGCCAACCTCCTGTGGTCCCTCCCCAGCCAGCCACACCTGGAGTGGCACCATGGCTCAAAGGGCATCTGTGGACTGAGCGGGGTCCCTCTGGCAGGTGGGGTGTCTTGGCCTGGCCTGCGGGGATTGGGCTGAAACTGGCTCTCTGACATCCCCTGAGGGGTCCCAGAGTGTGAGAGGGCACTCTGCAAAGTTGCTGTCATACAAGGTGTGGAATGCAAACGCAAGTGTGTAGTAAACCAGATTTGGGGCTGACAGTGCCCCAGGAACAACATAACCCATGGCCGAAGGTGGAATCACGTAGCCCCTTGAGAAACTGGGCTCCCTCCTCTCTGGTTTCAGGGTGTGTCACTACAGCTCAGCAGCTCCTGCATTGAGCATCTGCCCCCTGGTGATCAGTGCACATCATAGTGACCGGTTGGACGGGTGGAGGGACACTTAGCATATTAGCCTTTTATGTATATAGATTTTCTTATTGATTTCAGAGAAGGAGGGAGAGGAAGATATATAATTTTATATTTTCTAGTAGCCACATTAATAAAAACAAAAAATAAAAAACAGGTACAACTAATTTAAAAATGGATCTTCATTTCATATATCCAAATATTCTTATTTAAAACTATAAACTTTACAAAAATATTAAATAGGTATTTTACATTTTTGTATCAAGTCTTCAAAATCTTGTGTGTATTTTATACTCATATCACATAGCGGTTCAGACTACCCTCATCCCTGTGCTCAGTAGCCACCTGTGGCTCTTGGCTCTTGTACTGGACCTCAGGCCTATGCAGTAGTGGGGTAGCTAATCTTGTCTTCCTCTTCTCCGAATGTTCTTTTTTCACTTTTGGATTCTTTCAACCCTGTAGGTAAAATTAGTTGGAAATGGTTAATTTTTAAATTTTGCACTAACTTTGTGTACTAGTAAGTTTTCAGATGAGAAGTAGCCCAAATCAGACCTTATCGAACCAAATGCCCTCATGAAAATTCTTGAATGATGAACTGAATTTGAACATGAATTTGGAGTAAATTTTCCTTGTACAACCATAGCCATGGATCTTGTGGGTTTTCCTGGAAACCATTCTTTCCCATCTTCAGGCTAGGTAGAAAGATACTGTTTTTTCTAAAATATAACCTACCTAAACGGAGACTAGATGTAAGTTATGAAGAATATTTATTTATTTATTTATTTATTTATTTTTTGGTAAAACTTTTTAAAAAATTGTATTATTATTATTCTTTGTTGTTGAAAGTATTACAGATGTCCCCCCCTTTTTTCACCATTGACCTCCCTCCTCCCCACTCCTACCCCTGCCCTTTTAAATAAGACAAAAAAATAGAGTCTATCAAATGAAAAGTATAGAAATTCTACTAAAGAACTTACACTTTTATGTAAACTGCTGCAGATTCCATTTTTAAGAAGAAAATCAAGAATAAACCTTTTCAGTATTATTTTGTTTATTATTATTAATGTATATTTTAGTCCTAATCTCAATTTGTGTGATATTTACATATAAATCTGTTGGCTAGTCTACATTTCTAAAAATATTTTTTTTATTTTTCAGTTGTATTTGACATACACTATTATATTAGCTTCAAGTGTATAGCCCAGTGATTGAGCATTATATTACTTATTAGGCTACCATTTGAATGTAAGACTCTAATTTTCTTGATTTTTTTTGATACTCCAGTAATATCAGCAATGAAATGATCACTAGATGGCAGCATAACTCAATTCTTACAAAATACATTTTAACTAGAGGTTTGTTTTGACTGATATTTGTTTCAAAAATTCTGACAAAACAATATATTGAAGTAACATATTAGTTTGTCTGAATTACCAGTTGTATCTAATAGCAAGTAATTTTTTTTTTAGAATAAGGACAATGTATTTGCTATGCTCTAAGTGAGAAGGCAACAATCTTTTTAATGATTGAAAATAAGTTAATGTACAGTTAGGTCTAACAAGGATGTAAACTAAAGTTTTGGAATCTGACACATCTGAACTTAAACCTGGCTCTTCTCTTTACAAGTGACAAAACTTAGAAAATTAGTTTGGTTTTTTCATATAATCTCTTTGTAATTGAAACCTTTGATGTAGCATTTTTACTAGTACATAGAAAATGACTTCTCTATTAATTTGTCCTATAATGATTATACTTCCATAGTATTTAACTTACAGTATAATTACTAGAATTTAAATAATTACAGCTTTGTTATTTTACACACGCATCATGCAGGTAAATATTCTCCCACGGTCTTTATACATACAATGTCTTTAATTTGTGTCTTTCTCAATTCTCCGGTTATAATGACCACACAGTAAATGTGTTTTTATTATTTAAAAGAGATGAGCATTATGAACATGATTGATTTGCTTTAAGAATTCTAGATCTTTACTACTGAAATATAACTGCACATATTTTTTTAGAATAGGGCCAATGTGTTGCTTATACTCCAAGTGGGAAGGCAGTAGTCTTTTTAAATCAAGATAAACTGGATGAAGATCAGAGGTTCAAGTTAATAGACTTTAATAAGATCATACCATTTGTTGTTGCAGATCCAAGATTAGAGACAAATTACTTTTTCAATATACAACATACTGATTCTTCTTTTGTTCATGAACAAAAGCCTGAAACTTTAGATATTTAGAATTTAGACATAATTATTCTCTCCTTCTCACCCATTAAACTTAATCACAAATTCATATCAAATGTACCTCCCCAAACCTCTTGAATCCATCTTATTTTATTCATTTCCAATCTTTAGTTAAAGCCTTTATTATCCCATTTGTATAATTATAATGGTATCTGAAATGATCTCCTGTTCCTAGCCAGGAACCTAACTACTATTCTACTACTTCCTCCTTTAAAATATTCCAGCTCACTTTGACTGAAATGGACTCTCAAGAGCATGCTATTTTCAGTATTCATAATTTATAAAAAGTGATCCACAAGTTCTAGAGATGAAGCATATAAAAGCTCTTCATTTCCTTAGAGATGTGTGTGTATGTGTGTGTGTGCATGTTAAATCTTTATTGCTGAGAGTAATGCAGATGTCCCCTCCTTTGCCCCCCTCCCATTGCCTTCCTCCACCTGGATCCTGCCCCACACCAAGTTTTCACCACCCTATTGTCTGTGTCCATGGGTTATGCATATCTATAATAATAAAAGAGTAATATGCTAATTAGATCAGACATCCTTCTGGACGACCTTCCGGACGAAGCTGGGGCTGTGAGGGAAGCCCGGGTCCCGGGTGCTAGAGGGAAGCCAGTGCCGGCAGCTGGGGGAAGGAAGGCCTACTCTTGCATGAATTTCATGCATCGGGCCTCTAGTCCTATAGAATAAAAGCCTAATATGCAAATTTCCCCCTCAGTCGGTCATTCGACCAGTAGTTTGACCGGGAGTTTGACCACTCGCTATGACATGAGCTGACCACCAAGGGGCAGCGCGGAACATGGCGGGCATTGGCGTTGCGGCACTGGCAGCGGGTGGCAGTGGAGGCATTGCAGGCCCCGATGGGCCCTGATGACAGTGGGACCATGGTGGTGGGATGGTGGAGCAGGTGAGCGGGCGGTGCCAGGCCAAGGCGAGTGCAAGCGGGGGCCTGATCGCCCTGCCAATCATCCCACAGACGACGACCAGCTGCGGTGATGGGTTCAGGGCTGCTGCCTGGATCCCAGGCGCTGATGGAGCTGGGAGGGAGGCCCAGCCCTGATTGATTGCCCTGCAGGTGGGATGGTGGAGCAGATGAGGGGGCAGTACCAGGCCATGGAGGGGTGCCAGGAGGGGCTGTGGGGCTGTGAGGCTGGGGGTGCGAGCTGGGGCTGCAGGCCTGGGGGTGTGAGTTGGGCCTAATCCCCGCAGGCCACCCTGAGAGACCCTACCTGTGCACAAATTTGTGCACCGGGCCTCTAGTATGCATATACATTTTTTGGCTCCACCTCCCTAGTTACCTGAGCTGGGCACTCTAGGTGTGGCCCTTTGTGGGCTGTGTGCACTGTCCTATTGTAGTTGAGTCTTAATTGCTGTTGGTGTCACTGGTAGGAATTGACCCCCAGGCCAATTGGCTGTGAGGACCACCTATAACCACAGCAGAAGAAGAGCTGCTGTGCAGGAGCCACCCCGATAGAACAGGACTTGCTTCAGTGGAGCTTTGTTGCTCAACAAGTCTTCCCTTGGAGTGTGTTCCTCACGGATGTGATAGAGTTGTAATCTGGTGTGCTCTGAAGCTGTCCACTGGGTGCATTGGCTCTTGGGCCTTCCTGGAAGTGCAAAGTCAGCCACTGCCTATGCCCTGCCTGGGGCCACCCAGCATGAGCTACAAAATGATCTGCAAATGGCTGCTACTTGTGTTGGGCTTGAAGATGCCCAGGAAATGCCAAGCTGTGGACCTTGGCAAGCTGCTGTTGGTGCTGGCCCTGGGGCCACTTATTGAGGGGTATAGGGCATGCTGATGGCAGCTGCTGCTTGTTGGAGAGATTTTAGGAAAATCTGAAGCCTGAGTCAGGACAGAAAATTCATATGGAAAAGACACTGCAAACAGCTTGGGTGGGTTACAAATTGGGTGGGGTGGGATCTCAGGGAATCACCAAAACAGGGTAGTGTGGGCCAGGTTGATGGAGACTCAGATATGGTGTCTGACAGTCAGCTCTGTGCCAGGGGAGTTCCCAGCACTTTTTCTAGGAGAAAGCTGCAGCCCAGTTCTTGCCTGATGCCAGATGCCAGATAATTTAGTTCCTCCCCATATGTTTCTGGATCCTCTCAAGCTGCTGCCCCAGCGCTGGAGCTCAGAGGGGACTCCTCTTCCTGGCACTGGAACCCTGGGCTAGGGGCCAGGTGTGGGCTGGGACCCCTTGCTCCTTCGGGAGGCCTCCCCTGCCAAGATATTCCTCCCAATTAAAAACATGCCACACATGGGTGTCGGACCATCCGTTCCATACCTCTGCCCCTCCTACTGGTCTCAGTGTGGTTTCTTCTTTAATTCTTTAGTTGTAAGACTTCCATTCAACCAGATTTTAGACGATTCTGAATGATGGTTGTTCTGTATTTCAGTTGTGATTTTGATGTGGTTGTGGGAGGATGCGAGTACTGTGTTTACCTACATTGACATCTTGGTTCACTTTCCTAGAGATGTTTTATGTAATTAAAATTTTTAAAGGAAGTAAGAAGAAAACAAAGTTGAGATTTTTATTTTGTCCTTTTACTGCATAACTGAAACCTTAGTAGGAAGTTAGACAATCCTCCACTTACTCAATACTTCTTTCTGCATCTAGTCAGAGATTATACCTCTCAAATGATAAAGAAGACAACATAGAGTGTTATATTTCATTCCAAGAATTATGTAGGGCCAAATAAAATAAGTAAATGAAAGTAAGGCAAAAAAAGCTTGGTAGAAGTATCTCTTGGAGTTGTATTTTCCTCACGTACTTCTCATGTCTAGCTTTGATTTGGATACTAAGTGGCTGCTTCATCCAAAGTCATCATAACCTTTCTAAATGAAAGTTTAGGATAATTGAGAATGTCAATGCAAAAATTACACCAAAGTTAGACAAGCAAGACTTTATTCCAGATCATCCATTTGTACGACATGACTGGACATTATAAAGTGAGAATAAAGGAGTAGGGTGAGGGTGATCAGGGCCGCAGTAGAGTTAGGAAAATGAAAAAGTCCGAAAAGCTGGAAGGACAAATTGGTCCATATGGAACCCACCTGCTAACTGGCACTTACCTAAGTTAGGCTCCTTCACCCCACTCCCTCCTACACAGAGACTGGGATACAGGAGCCCTATTTTCAGGTGTTGGCTGGAACAAACAGTACATTCTCTTAGCAGCCTGGAGTTTTCTCAGATAGGCACTTTAAGGGGAGTTAGGATCATCCTAGGGATACTGCCTTGAGCAATTGGAAACTATGTTAGAATAATGAATTAAGAACTATGCTTCTTTTGGAGTAAGAACACGAAATGGACCCAGATCTTTGCTGGATCCATTGTGTGACTTGAGCAGTTCATATGGACTCTCTGAACTTCATGTTTGTTATCTATAAAATGGAAAGAGCATATGCCCTTCACAACTCAGAGTCACTGCAAAAATCAAATGAGGTAATCTAGGTAATGTAGACAAAAGTAAATTATCGTCCTAACTGATTTGGCTCAGTGGATAGAGCGATGACCTGTGGACAAAGGGTCCCAGATTTGATTCTGGTCAAGGTCATGTACCTTGGTTGTGGGCACATCCCCAGTAGGGGGTGTACAGGAGGCAGCTGATCAATGTTTCTAACTCTATCCTTCTCCCTTCCTCTCTGTAAAAAAATCAATAAAATATATTTTTTAAAGTAAATTATCAACACAAAAATATTTTCAGCAATAATAGATCATTATTTTTCTTGTGACTACAAATAGACAATTATGAAATAATGAGTTGAAGAACAACAAAAGAGAAAAAAGTGCTAATTTAAAAAATAAAACCTTGTTCACATGGTGATATAATTGTGATAGGATTACTTTTGTAACTATTGTTTTTTAATTCTTCCACTTTCTGTCCCCAATTTATATTTTTTAATTTCATATAATATATATTTCCGTCTGATTCCCAGCTGGGTGATTCTAGGTCCAGTGTAAATATGAATGGCATTTACAACTGGAAGCTTCAACCTAGTTTCATTAGCATGTAGCTTAATGTACTAGTATTCTGCCCAGAAGTCTATGGGCCTCATATTTGCAGAATGTAAGGTCTCATTTACTTTTGAGTCTCTCCACAACAGTAGAGGGACCAGCCAACTTCTCCTCAATTTACCTGGTAGACTTTAAAGTCGATTTGCTGTGTGTATCCATCTCTCACTGGAAAAGCAAAGTTCAGAAGCAGCTCCCAAGATGCAGAATTTTTACAGCACAAGAAGACCTTTGTCTTAAATAATTTTTATTTTGGCCAATAAAGCTAGTAATCAACATACCTACTCTCTTATCACTTATTAGTTGGTAGCAAGATAAAGGGCGTATGTTATGCATCTCCCATTCCATCCATAATAATGAAATCTGTCATTTACTAGGTACAGTCTTTGTGCCAAGCACTAAATCAAGGGCTTTACATATTTTAATTCTAAAAGTAGTCTTCTGAAATAGGTATTATCATGTGGTCTGATAAAGGTCACATAGGCAGTAAGCAGTGGAGGCAAGTTTTAAATGCAGAATTATATTAATCCCAAATCCATTTTGCAAGCACACTGCTCTTTAGCATCTTTATTTTTTATTTTTTTTATTTGGCAGTCCCAGGAAATGTTTTTGGAAAAGGTGATCGCCGTGACAGCCTGGCACTCTCTTCTTGAAGCGAGTGCCAAATTCTCCAGCTGGGACCACTTCTTCCCACCTGCAGTCTCTGTCCCTTCTCAGCTGCTAGGAACCTCTCTTCAAAAAGCTCTAGGTTAGTGGTCGATTCTTCAGCATTTCATCTTGTTAATCCTGCTGGGGTTCTTGTTAATTGGTGCCTGAAGCCTGCTGCTGTTCTCATCAATACTTCTGAGGCCCCAAGTCCTTTATTCTTCCTCCCTCCCTTCCTTCCTTCCTCCCTCCCTTCCTTCCTTCTTTCCTTCCTTCCTTCCTGCTTTCTTGCTTTTATTTTTCAGCTTTCATCACCTTTGAATGCTTGTTAATTTCTTCTAGATTTGTATGATACTTACAGATTGTCTGTATCCCTAAAAATTGCCTGTTCCCTCACTCCCAGGAGCTGTGTTTATCGCCTGTCTGTTAACCCATTCTTTATTCCATTCTATACTTGCCAGCACCACGGGTCTGAATATCTGAATCATTGCTGGTCACATTCTGAGTCCTGTGTTTAACCAGGAAAACTGATTGTCACCATTGTCTTCTGCAAACTTAGTACACGCAAGGCTTTGTTTCCATCCCAGGGTCTACAAATTTACTTTTGGCCCAACTGATCAGAGACCACATACCCATTATGATGATTTTCAGCATCCTTCCATTTGTCTTTTTAGTGACAATTTTTACCTTAATGCCCATGTCCAGCTGCCCAATAATTTAATTATGTCTGTTAAATGATGAGCTATTTCTGCACTTTCTATTTACTTACTAAATGTAGTTATTTGGTGAATATTTGGAAAGCCCAGCTAGTGATTTCACATTAAATACACCACATACATATATAGCCCTTTAGATGTTTCTATTTTAATTTTTTATTTAATTTTAAACAGAACAGTTGCAAGAAGAATAGAAGAACTCACATATATTTTACCCTATTCAATAATTCTTTTTATTTTGACACATTTGTATTTTTTCCTCTCTAGTTGTATACATACATTTTTTTTAACCATTTGATAGTAGGTTATGGTCATCTTGCCCTTTGGCCCCACAATGCTTCAATGTGTGTTTCCCAAGAACAAGTATAATCACTTGCACAGATATATTAGTTATAAAATTCAAAATTTTAACATGGAAATATTTTTAATTTCTAATCCATACTCAAGTTTTAATAATCATTTTAATATAGGAATTATGTCAGTGGTTCCCAAGACCACCCTCAGGTTTGATTCTAGAAGTACTCATAGGCTGAAGAGAAGCTGTTGTAATCATGGTTATATTTTATTATTCTGAAATATATTCTAAAATATATTCTGAAAGGATATTGATTAAAAGCAGTAAAGGGGAAGGCACATGGGATTAACTCCAGGAGAAACCAAATGCAAGCTTAAAGGTGTCTCTTCCCATTACAATCGTACAGGGACACACTTAAATGTCTCAGCAAGCATATGTGACAAATCATGAAAGTATAGCCAACCAGGGATGTTCACCCAAGCTTTGGTGTTCAGTACTTTACTGGGCATCAGTCATGGCATCCAGCTCCTGCCTATCTGACCGACTGAACTCAGCGACTCAGAGGCCAATTTCCCTGCTACTACCCAAACACCAGGAGAAAGGTATAAACTAGTGGTCGGCAAACTGCGGCTCGCGAGCCACATGCCACTCTTTGGCCCCTTGAGGGTGGCCACGAAGATTCAATCGCACTGTACGTGGTATTTTGTAGAAGAGCCACACTCAAGGGGCCGCAGTTTGCCGACCACTGGTATAAACCATAAATCACAGGATCAGGTAAACTTACCTGGTCAAATTGACAGTGTGGCCCATGACCTCAGACATATAAAAACATTCTTATCAAGCAGAAAATTCCAAGGGTCGGAGGTTATTTCCCAGAAACCAACCTAGGGCCAATCTGAAGACAAGCCTTTCTGTGGAATATGCAGGGTGTAAGTGAGCAGGCCTGCTGAGTTAACCCTTTCCTGACTAGGAACCAATCCAATATCATCTATTACATTTACTAGTCATGTGTCTTTAGTCTTTTAAATCTAGTTCAGTTCATCAGAAATTCTTTTGTCTTTCATGAGAATGTCTAAAGACAATAGACTAATTATTTTGTAGAACTTTCCTCAAACTGGACTTGTCTGAGGTTTCCTGATTAGAATCTAATGATACATTTTTGGCTGGAATACCAAAAGGGTGATCTCTCTTTCTCTGTCTTACTCAGGCAAGAAGAACGAATCTCTAGTGGGGGAGTTCAGGCATCAGTGTAGGGGCAGATCATTATGAGAGGGCCATATTCATAGGTCTCTTCAGATGACAAAACTTTACCTCTTACTAAATCGGTCATTATTTTAGATCAACTGCACTTATTGCCTTGTTGCTTAATTCCTGAAACAAACTTCACCAAAAAGGCTTTTATGTAAGCAGTTAGCATCCATTGCCTAGGGTGACCATATAATTTATTACCCATACTGGAAAACCTTTGAAGCATGTAGCAGGAGACATATTTGTTGTGCTGGAACAAAATAGGTACAAATTGAGATGCATGATCACCTCAACCCTATCAAGGCTGTGGCTGAACATGAGTAGTAGTAGTTGAGATTAAATTACTTAGGTTAAAGATAAGCTTATTGTGCCCCAAACCAAAACATTTATCTTTATTTTTTTATGTTGAAAAGTACGCTTCACTTTTTTAGGACTCAATATGTTGCAATCAGTTTATTTTTCCATTAGGCTCACAGGAATATTGTCAAGACAAAATAATGCAATGTTTTCTGAATAACAAGGACAATATTGTGACAAATAGAAAGGAGAGTTTTAGTGGTCCTGGATAGAAAGTTAATCATAACAATTCTGGTGTGTACTTTGCAGTTTATATAAGTTAGATTCAATTTACTACAACAAATATAACTTACCAGTTATAAAATACTACACATAGATAGGATAGATATAATATAATTCCCTGCAGCAAACACATAACACAGGCTTAGTAGTAATTATAACCTCAAGCCTAAGATTTAATTATACCCAAATAACTGTTAAATTAAAAAAACAAACATTATAGAAGTATATACAGAAATTTTCACATTTTTAAGTAAATAAAAATAGCAAAACAATTCTATACATACTGCTTATACTGGGCAGGCTCTGTTCTAAGTACTTTTTCATCACCAGTTCACTGAGATAGGTATTTTTATTCTACTTTTTGTCTCTAGTGTATAGGTGAGGGAACAAAGGCATAAAGAAGTCAACTAACTTGTTTTAAAATCATAAAACTAGTTAGTGGGCAAGCTAGAATTCTCCCAGTTCATTAGGCTCCAATGGTCATGTGCTCTTAGCCACTCTGCAAAGCTGCCTTTCAATTTCTGGCATGCCAGGAGCTCAATTTACTATTACAAGGTAAAAAATATAAATAATTCTATTTTAAACAGAATTATGTCCTCATTACTGCCAATACCCTAACTTAATTTGTTGTGTATTTATTTCATCTGAATTGTGACAATTTTTAGCCTTCTCCTTTTTTGATAAAGAATAGAATACTGGCCCTAACCGGTTTGGCCCAGTGGATAGAGCATTGGCCTGCGGACTAAAGGGTCCTGGGTTTGATTCTGGTCAAGGGCACATGTCCAGGTTGTAGGTTCAATCCCCAGTGCAGGAGACAGCCCATCAATGATTCTCTCTCATCATTGATGTTTCTATCTCTCTCTCCCTCTCTCTTCCCCTCTGAATTCAATAAAAAAGTATATATATATATTTTTAAAAAAGAATAGAATACTGACTAGACCCTTCTTGTACACTTCTCTGCCTCTTTTTTTCTCATTATAGTTTTGACTATGTTAACCAAAGATAAATCAAGGTACAGTACTAAAAGAAAAAAAATCAACAACTCATGATTTGAATTTTCCTTAATTTTCCAAAGGAAAGTCTCTTGATCCTCTTTTTTCTAGCTACTTGTTCCAATAACACTGAATCATCTTTTAATTTCCCACATCATCTTTTCTCTCAAACTCTTGCCTATCTGCATGCTCTTCTCTCTAGCTATAATACCATCACCATTTTTTTGGAAGGGCAATCTCATCTTTCCCACTCAAGGTTTAGTTTGCTCCATCAAAAATTTTCCCTGGCTCATAAGTAAGGTATATTTTCACCTCCAACAAGGCTATTCATCCCAGAGGAACCCTCATACTTAGACAATAATACTTTAACACTGAGAAGGCAAAAAGGGGGGCACCTTTGGGGCCTTACAGCCTAGTTAAGTATCTAGTTAAACAGTAATCTTACTTCCCCATTCTAACTGACTTGGGTGGAGCTGCAAACTCACCCTGAGGGGCCGCCACAAGAAGATATATACAGGCAGTTCTCAGGTTACATCGGACTCGACATAAGTCATTTCCTGGTTATGTTGCCATCTCCCATTTATTTATAAAAAAAAAAAAAAAGTTCCGTCATTTCAACGTATGTACATATGTGCTTTCTGTTTTTTATTATTTATTTACCACAAGTAAAGGTCAGGAATTGTTATCTTTCTTTTAAATTTTTTTTACTGTTTCACTTCATTACTGCTGTGTATGTGCTCCATGTGAGTGAAGTAGGTGCTTATGTAGGTGGGTTCTGACTTACGACGAAAATCAAATCGCGTTAAGTCGCACCGTAGGAACGGATCTCCATGTAACCCGAGGACCTACTGTATATATCAAAACCTCCCACATTGTCAGTTCAGGCTTTGTTTAAAGTCCCCAGGACTAGCAGCGCTGCACAATAAAGGACCTTTCCTGACTCCTCTGGGTGCCGGCTGTTGTTCTCTTGGGCCATTTGCCACAACAACACTACATTGCAATCATCTGCTTTTCTCCAACTCTGAATTTCTGGGCTTTGTTTAAATAATTTAGAATTTTTGAGTGCCAACTATCATTATATTTCTATACAGTCTCTTCTGCTTCGAAAATATGTACTAAGCCCATAATTTGAAGTATTCAATAACAGCATCATTCATTTACATTGAAACTATGAACCATTATAATTATCCTTCCAGTCTTTTTCCTTTTCAGTTATTCAGTTCTTTGTATTTTTCCTCTGTACTCTATGATACTTATTCTTTACCCAGATAAGTTACCAAAAGGAGTTATTCTGTTTTTCACTTTTAAATTGCAAGATTTAAAATAATCAACAATTGCATACTATATCTTTTCTCCTTCAATGTTATTATACTAGAGGCCTGGTGCACGAAATTCATGCATGGGGCAGGGGGCAGGCAAGGAGGTCCCTCAGCCCGACCTGCACCCTTTCCAATTCGGGATCCCTCAGAGGATGTGCTACTAATGGCTTGGGCCCACTCCCCCTGGTTCTCTGCTCTCTGTGGGGCCTGCCTGCTCCACACCACGGGGATGGGCAAGCAGGCCCTGCTGGGTGCTGCCTGTGGGCCCCCTTGCCTGCTTGCGGGTCACCGCGGTGACCGCCCAGCAGGCCCTGCTGGGTGCTGCCTGCAGGTCTTGATTGCCTGCTCCCTGGTTGCCGTGGCGATGTCCAGCAGGCCCTGCGGGGTGCTGCCTGCGGCCCCAATTGCCTGCTCCCTGGCCACCACCCAGCAGCTATGGGCGCCGCCATCTTTGTTGCGGAGTGATGGTTAATTTGCATATTACTCTTTTATTAGATAGGCTTGATAGTTCTCTCTGCTTCTCTTTATTTATCCAGAATGGTGACCTCTTGTTTTGATTTCTCATATTGGATTCCCCCTTCAAGTTGATAAATAGATTTAATTAGGTAATAATTTTTTAACCTACTGTGTGGGTTCACTAGGTTTAATTTCTGGGGTCTCTTTTGCAGTTTGAATTCTGCAACCAGTAGTAAAAACAGTGATCTTTGTTTGAACGACCAACATGTAATGATGTAAAAAAAAATGGAGATCCCCAAAAAATAAAAATAAAAAATAAATGGATTTCCACACCCTGAGATGTGAAATGCAGTAATTAATCATCTAAAACCTTTCCCAGTACAAGTGAGAAGCACGAACAAATAAGAGAGGGTCTCTCAACTGCCAGACCAGGTGCAATTCAGGACAGCAATGTATTGCTCCTCCACAGTTCCCCTCCAAGCACCAGGAGAATCATGTGGACATGGAGATGATAGTATACAGCAGATTGAGAAGCGCACCTCCCTCCACAGGTTTGTCAGGTCTCAAAAGCCTCCTTAACCAGCCGAGGCTGCTCTGCTAGCTGCAAAAGCTGAAGCCGTTGCTTTAGATTCTCTTCAGGTGGCTCAGCCAGCAAAGCTCTCCTGCTGTCATCCCCAGAGAAATCACAACTTCCAGTGCACATGCTCACGCTCCACTAGCAAATTGATTGTATTAGTTGAGTCCTTTCAGCAGAGTGGAGAATTACAGGGAATCAGAATTTCCTCCAGGACTTCATCCTCTTGAAATTCCCCTAGTCACAGTGTAAGCCACATTGCACAATAAATGGATGATATTTGAAGGGATAACCTGAGATATTTTAGTAAATATGTAAGTTTATGTGGGGCAAATACTTTCCTTGATTATCATTTTCAAAACATACTTAATAATTATTCCTAGGTCTTTTAGTTAGCAATTTATGCCAGTATACTAACAAGTAACGCAATTATATCTCTCCTGTAATATTGATAAGATTAATTTTAATGTCTGTTAATGGTAAGACAATTCTCTGCTATACTTAATGTATACTTTAGTTAAAGGCAAAATGAGTTGAAGGCACAGTGATATATAAGAAGATGCAGTTGTCTGGGGTTGTTTTTGAAATGTAACTCCCTTGCAATAATAATGCTTGGGGAGAAAAACAATGTTGTTTCAATGATACCATATGATAAAAATTCTTAGCTCCTATAAAAGAGACAAAACTTAGTGAAGTTATTTTAAGGGTTTACAATCTTATCTTAGTAACCTAGAATATTTAATACAATGATTAATGTAGCTACCTTTGTTACTAGTGCTGACAATATAGAAGACAGAGGTTTCTGTTCTGATGATGATAATTCCAATTACTGTGCTCTCCTTAGTAATAACAGGAAAAATGTCTTTAGTGTTGGTATTTGATTTTTATAATGAATTCAAGAGTAGTTAAATATGGTTCCAAGATATAATTTTAATTTTAATTTTGAATTTAGCTATTCAATTATGTATATTGTTCTGTCATTATCAAAGAAACATTACTTACCAATAATAAATTAAACAAGAATTCTTTGTATAAAGTATGTGGAAATATTGAAAATCTGTATTAATCAGAAAGAGTGTATAGAATTTGTGGTATTTTTTAAACTGGAAGAGAGTTTAGTGGAGATGTAGGGGCAATATCCTTTTAAATTTCACATGTTATTAATGGTTTGAAAATGCTTTGTGTTTTAGGATATAAAAATTCAAACTGATCAAGTTAAAACTTTTAAAACAATTAATTTTAATATTAACTTAATATGATTTTGAAAGATTTGGATATGATGAGCAAATCAAGGAAATTTCATTGGAAACAATACTTAGTATAAATTATATAACTTTTATAGTCCCGCATATATTTCACTTTCCACATTCTAGGAGAAAAATATTCAAAGAGCAAGTTATCACTGAAAGTTTGGCCATATTTGTAATCATATTTCCAAGGACATATAGATTAGCTTCAAAGGCAAAACAAAATCAGTATCATTTTCCTTGATTACTGTACCAAAAAGTGTGATTAAAGTCAAAACTAAATTAAGAATTTTGCTTATTTTGCTTCTATTCCTGATATAACATGGATTTTTTTTTATTTGTAAGGAATTTGATTATTTAATTGCCATGAAATTTTACTCAGTTTAAGCAAATGTCGTACATTAAAATGAACATTTCTTTCCTGAAACAGATTTAGAAAACAGAAGTTAGAAGGGGCTTTGAAAGTCTTCTATCTTTTCCAAGAGTTGCTCATCATTAGAATTGCATGGGAGGTGCGGTGCATTTCCTCGGACATTTACACAGTGATTCTTATTCAATAGATCTGGGCTTTGCACAAAAATAAATGTGTTCTATGGACTTCAGGTGATTTGTAGATAAACCACATTTGGAAAAAACAGATTTGGTCTAATGACATAAGGGAAAAGTACTAGATTTGAAATTAAAAGTCCTATATGTTTTGTAGGTTTCCAAGTGATTAGACTTGGTTTTCATATAAAATGTCGGGGTTTTTTGTTTTTGTTTTTTTTTTACATTGATGAGATAACTAGCACATTGTAAAGTTTAAAGCCCTAATTTTATTTTTAAGAAAAAGTTTTAAGTCACTTGTTCAACATCACCAAGTGTCTTGGACAAATTTCGATCATGGAAAATAATAATTTGCTTTTAAAAATACCTATCATTTTATGAAGGAGTCACAAAAAAGCTATTTTATTTTTTTAAAATATATTTTATTGATTTTTTTACAGAAAGGAAGGGAGAGAGATAGAGAGTTAGAAACATTGATGAGAGAGAAACATTGATCAGCTGCCTCCTGCACACCTCCTACTGGGGATGTGCCTGCAACCAAGGTACATGCCCTTGACCAGAATCGAACCTGGGGCCTTTTAGTTTGCAGGCCGTCACTCTATCCACTGAGCCAAACTGGTTAGGGGGGCAAAAAAAAAAAAAGCTATTTTAAATATTAATTTCACCTAGTTCATTCATGGAATTATTTTTAAAACTTAAATTTAGATACAGATAATTTTGTAAATTAATTTTGTCGGAAAAAGTATCAAATTCATGCATTTGACAAATACTAGTTTTTGTTTTCTGATCACAAACTTTGAACCAATCAAATAGTTACAAATGCATTGTAAGTATTTGCTGTACATTTAATATTGATGCCACTAGGAAAGTATTATTATTGCTGTAGTTTAATGGCAAAGCTCACACTCAAATGCAAGTTTGTGAGCTTGAAAAGCTGAAGCTGTAATGACAAAGCGATGCTATTTAATAATAAATTTGGTCTTTACGGGTCCAGAGTGGGGTTGTCTACACAAATTAGACATTTCATCTCAGTCTAAAGAAGAAAAGAGTTGTTCCAGAAATGAGAAGAAAGACAAAAGAGAGAATGGGCTAGAGTCTTGAGGGGTAAAAAGAGAATAATAGGCAAAATTGGTAGAAAATGTGAAAATTTGACATGTCTCATAAATGTTTAGAATGTTTAGCCTCAGACTGTTATTAACACAAGCCACCAACCACTTCCCTGGTCCCTTTACTTCTACCTGTACTTGAGACTTCAGTAAGTAATTAGTATTTTTCAATTTGCAAGGGAGTCAAATATGTATTTATTTGTAATGTGATACTTTGTAGAGTTGTGTTCTAAACAAGTGACTTCCAAAGCACAGATTTATGTTTTGTACACTGCCAAATATTTTTTAAATGCTGGGACCCCATCAGCCTTGCCTATATCTACTGATTGTCAAGCAATTGAATAAAAATTGTTGGGGGTTTCGTTAAGCATTCGATATTTTCTTTCTATTCCAAATGCATGTAAAAATGTTTTTTATTTTGTGGCCCTTTTTTCCTCATATGTCATTCAAATGTTTGGCAGTATTCAAACACCATTCCCTGTTTCAATAATGTAGATATCCCAACAAATAGTTTAATGATCTAAGGTTTATCTATAAAACAAGTTTTTCAGAAATAGCTCCAATATAAATATGACCAGAAAACTGTGACCAAAATGCAGATGTTATTTTATCAGTCTTTTCTATGATTTTTTTCTTGTCTCCATAGGAATCAATTTCCATAAATCTATTTGACCCAATAAATCTTTATAATTATAGAGGAGAAAACTGCCCTAAATTTCAAAACATGTTGTTGGATTGCTCATGCTTTTAATATTTCATCTCTATTAAATATGCAGCAATTTTGTGATAGAAAATTTTATTGCAGATAAGCTTAAAATATAGAGATTGGACATACATTCCACTCTTTACTTTTCTGAAGTGCATATAAATTAAAAAGGAAAACATATAGTTGAAATGCCTATACAAATAAGTAGGGCATAATGAACAAGTCTAATATGTTTAGAAAGTTCTGCAAGTACAGGAAAGATGAGACTAGCTCAGGTGCTGAATAATTCTAAATTAAATTGAGAGATAAGTGGGCAGAATTGCAGAGCTCCTCCTAAACCCCATGATTAGAGAAGAAAGGACTGAGGATGGGGGTGGAACTTACATAAGTCAACTAGAGATAAATCAAAATTCATGAGAGACTTTAGGCGATACAGTGGAAACAACTTTAGGCGATGATCAACTGGTGTTGAGTATACAAAATGTGACAAGAATCCTATTGTGGGTGTATTCAGAATCTCCTGGTCTGAAATTCTGCCCAATTTTATCCTCCTGCTGTCCTACTGTGTTGTGTCTATTCCTAGAATCTAACCTTTCATTGGCATGTAGGAAGGAAAGGGCAGAGTTTGACTGAAGAGAAGGAAGGAGCACAAGAAACAATTATTTGAATCAATATAGATCACTAAGAGCTGAGAAAGATAAAGAGAACAAGTTGGTAAAGTGAGGGAATATTTTATGGTTTGGGCAGAAAAGGATTAAGTCTGGGGGATGTAAAAATGTAGGCAAAAAGAGAAGGGGACTTAAGGAATGTTAGGGTTATGATTTGCACCTTCCTTTCATGTATTTCTAGGTATGGAAACAAAATTACAATATTTTAAAACTAAATTTTAGTTACCAAATTATCAATCGTAAATTAGACATTGTTCACAAATGGAGCCATGTAGGAAATAACTTCTTTTTTTGAGTGCTAATCCAGTATTTTGTACTTAATGTGCATTCCAAATAAAAATCATTGATTTAGATAATACTCAAAGCGACTGGACATCTGGATCACTGACTTTGTAAGAAAGTAGTAATCCTTTAAATAAGAAGCATAGTGTCTGCTCAAATGGTGGCAAAAATACAAAAAGTTCCCTGAAGACTTGATGACTTCAGAGATGAAAATAATAGAATTATATCCTTGGATATGAATTCTTTAGTCTGAGGCTCAAACCTACACAGATCTAATGTAAATTTGTTTCATGAGATATTCATTTTGAGTATTCTCTGGGGCTACTTATAACCAGTCATGTGAGCTTTCAATTTGAAACCAAACCTGCTGTATGCCATTCAACAGTTAGAAAAACTAGACTTTTATATTCAAAAAACATAAACCAACCTCAAAACAATTAGGAATTAATAAACCATGTTGGACATCATGTCCATTCTAAGGAGCCATTTTAATTCTAGCTGGTGTTTAAATAAATTAAACTGGAGGAAAAAATATAGGTGGATCAAATGGCAAATATGAAGTAGGACTGCCCTTGTAAATTTAGACCTAAGCTCTAGGGCAAATTTAAGATGCTAAAAGAAATGGAGTATCCCTTCACTCAACAATATCCAAAAACAAGTGAGTAGGGAAAAAGTAAAAAATCCACAAAAAGCAAAAATAAAATGGACTCAAACATAAATACATCAGGGACAAGAATTAATCTAAAAGGAAAATAAACCTATGGGAAAAATAGAGTTCAAAGATACCTAGCCTATATAATAAAAGGGCAGCCACCATAAGCATAATGACTATAATGACCAGAAACCAGAACCACCAGGCTCTTCATCAGGCTGGCCCCGTCCCAAGCAAGCAGTTAGAGACAATCAGGCAGGCAGGCAGAGTAGTTAGGGGTGATCAGGTAGGCAGACAAGTGGTTAGGGGCGATCAGGTAGGCAGATGGCCCCTCACAGGGCTGGCTCTGTCCCCCAGCAAGCAGTTAGGGGTGATATGGTAGGCAGGCAAGTAGTTAGAGGTGATCGGGTAGGCAGGCACGCAGTTAGGGGTGATCAGGTAGGCAGACGGCCCCTCGCAGGGCTAGCCCCACCCCCCAGCAAAGAAAGAGGGAGGCCCAGGCCACCAGCAGCAACTCTGTGGCAGGTGTGCAACTGGCCAGCGAGCCCCCCGCAGAGGGAGGCCCAGGCAAGCCAAGCCATCACACTCCAGCCTGTCGCCTGCAGAGGGAGGCCACCGGTGGCAGGGGAGTGGGGGGCAGTGCTGCACAGATGGCAAGCAGTGGCAGGGTCGAGGGTTGGGGTCAGCTGCCTGCAGCCAGGGGAAGGAAAACCCCAATAGGCCCTGATTTCAGGCCAGGCCTAGGGACCCTACCAGAGGGGTTCCGGATTGTGAGAGGGTGCAGGCCGGGCTGAGGAACCCCCTCGAGTGCACGAATTTTCATGCACCAAGTTTCTGGTAATAAATAAATGTGAGAATTTAAATTATCTACAAACACTTAACTTACATTAACATGACTTGAGTGTTCTACTTTCTGCCTTAATATGACTTTATTAAAACTGGGGCATTTTTGCTCAGTAAGATGAAGTTGCAAATAACTTTAGTTATTTGGCTTTGAGTAATATCTAAATCAATGATTTTTTTATTTGGAATGCATATTTAAGCACAACAAAACCAGACAACTCAATAGAAAAATTAACATAGATTGAAACAGAATCTTGACAAAAAAAGAAAATGCGAAAAACCAATAAACATATGAAGTCAGATTTAATCTCATAATCAGCACTCAGATAAGGAACTTCATGAAAATCCATTAACTAGAACAATTAACTAGAGTAGCATTTCCTCCATTCTCAGAACAATAAATGACTCTTTATTCATAAACACTCACTTCAAAACCCTTACTTTTCTGTGTGTGACAACCCTAGCTATTATATCACAAATTTTGTCTAATCTTCATTATTTTTAATATTGAAAAAGCACCTTAAATCAGGCTCTCCAAAGAATATAAATATCACACTCCTGGCCTCCACCTTCGGTGTCACCACTAGGACTCTGTCAAGATACTTGTCTCCCTGACTACAGTGAAAGTGAGGGTATAAGAAATAATATATTTTAAAAAAAATTCTAAAAAAAAGAGAGAAAAGAGAAATAAAACAAAAAGTAATATTAGCCAGCCCGAGTTGCTTTTGCTCAGTGGATAGAGCATTGACCCACGGACTGAAGGATCCCGGGCTCAATTCCAGTCAAGGACATGTACCTTGGTTGAAGGCTGGATCCAGGCCTTGGCCGGAGTGCATGCAGGAGGCAACCAATCCATGTGTCTCTCTCACATCAATGTTTCTCTCTCTCCGTCTCTTCCCCTCCCTTCCACTCTCTCTAAAAACCAAAGGAAAAATAGCCTTAGGTGAGGATTAACAACAACAACAACAACAACAACAAAAGTAATATTAGGCATAAAAAGACTCAATACTGTCATTACTCAATTTATCAGGAAGAAATAATTCTAAATCTCTGTCTTCCTCTCTTTCACCTAAATATATTTGCTAAAATCCAAAGAGAATTTGAAAATTGTTCTTTAAAACTGAGATAACACCTTACATTTCTTTAATATTTAATAAATCAAGTGACATGCAGCATACTTGAACTACACAAATACAAATCTTTGAAAATGTATTGAAAATACACCATATGTTGCACATAGATATTGGAGAAGATACGTTCTTTACAATTTTAGATGGAACTTTCACAAAAATTGATTATGTTTCAGTTCTAAAACTAGTCTCAATAAATTTTAAAAACTCAGCAATATACAGACCAACTTCTCTTAACCTAATGCCATTCAATTCAAGACCAATTAAACACAGCATATCACCTGGAAAGAATGCATAGCACAGCTACTTGAGGACATTGAAAAGTCAATATTAACAAGGAGATTTGTGAAGAAAGCCAGAATTTGAAGTGTTACCAAGCAGCTGGTGAGGTTAACAAATTTATTTTCTCCTATCTTTATACCACTTAGCCCTGGATGCAGACATAGTCACAGGTGGTACACTACAGAATAAGGTAAAGAGAGCCCCAGATTTCTAGCTAGAGAACAAAAAAAGAAGGAGAACTACAAGAAAATGAAAATACTAGTAAAGCTGAACAAAGGGAATACTTGGGAAGATTACTTCTTAGCATAGTATTTTATTTCTTGGGTTCACCTCTGAAATTCACATGAATGGGTCAGATTGATTTTACGGACCTTCACAAAGATCCCAGCAGTCACTGGGTGCCCCACCTGAAGGACAGATCCAAATGGAACTGCAAATACTTTAAAATTGGAAAGATCTGAAATCAATAATCTGTGCCCCAATGTTAGACAAAATAAATCCAAAGTGAACAGAAGGGAAAAAACTAGAACTAAGGACAGAAATCAATAAAATTGAAAACAGAAAAATGATATAGACAATAATTGAAACCAAAAGCTGATTCTGTGAAAAGATAAACTATATTGATAAACCTCTAATAAAAATGACAAAGAAAAAGGGAGAGGCATACAGTACTAACAATATAAATGAAACTTTATAAAAAATGATTGTGATTTTAAAAAACAGACAACTCAATAGAAAAATTGACATAAGATTGAAACAGAATCTTGACAAAAAAAGGAAATCCAAAAAGCCAGGAAATATATGAAGTCATATTGAGTTTCATAAATAATCAGAAATATTTACTTTAAAATTACAAATGAATTCAACTGAGCATCTCAAAGACTAAAAATATTATGAAGTCTGATACCCACTGTAGACAATTTTTTATTCATAAATAATAAACACTCCTAATGCAAATTATACATTTACTAGAGGCCCGGTGCACAAAAATTTGTGCACTTGGGGGGGGTGGGAAGGGGGGTCCCCCAGCCCGGCCTGTGCCCTCTCGCAGTCTGGGACCCCTCGGGAGATAATGACCTGCTGGCTTAGGCCTGCTCCCGGGTGGCAGAGGGCACGCCCAATCCCTAGGTGCAGCCCCTGGTCAGGCTCAGAGCAGGGCTGATTGGGGAGTTGGGGCACCGCCCCGTCATGCACAGAGCAGGGCGGATCGGGAGGTTGCGAT
>NW_005371324.1:3083940-3096990 GCF_000412655.1 Myotis brandtii
ACGTTGGAGTCCTCCTTCACTGAAGCAAGCAAGCCTCATGTTCGCTTCCAGCTGCCTGGCTGCCGGCCGCCATCTTGGCTGACAGTTAATTTGCATAAGGATATGCTGATTAGCCAATGAAAAGGGTAGCAGTCGTACGCCAATTACCATGTTTCTCTTTTATTAGTGTAGATATAACCATATATGAAAAATTTGGCATTATCTAGTAAAGATGAAAATGTATATATCTTGGCTGCTAGTAATTGTATTTCTAGGGATATATATATATATATACATATATATATATATATACACATATTTTAGGTCTGTGTGTTCATAAGTACAAATTTCAGAAGTTATTCTATATGTGCACATAGAGCAAAACCAAAGACCATGCAAAACATCATTGTAATTTTTAAAAAAGGACAAAAACAACACAAATATTAATCATGGCTGTACTAGCAAAACATAGTCCTCTATTCACTTAATGGAATAATGCAAAATTGAAATGAACTTAAACTGCATATAACAGGGATTGAGCTCCCAAAAATGTTGCAAGAAAGAAGCAGTTTCCCACAAATTCATATACCATGATCCCATTTATGTAACTTTCAAAATAAGGTATTAGTTTTCAGCGTTTACTGCATAAAAATGACTTGGAATCTTTCTTTTAAAATATAATGCACATTTTAAAAATTGATGACTTTTCTGATGCAAAATCCTGACTACCTTAATAATGCATATAGGTACATGGACATAGGCATATACATATGTATGCACACACGCATGCACACACACACATTTAATTAAACACAAAATGGAATCAGAAAACTTCGAGTACTTCAAATCTTAGGTGTAAAAGGTAAAGAAATAAACATATTGATTACAGAAAAGTTAGAGATATATAGAAAATATGTACTTATACATATCTGTAGATACATACCTTTTCCATATATATACACATATATTTAATATTAAAAGGTAAGAATAATTCAATTAGTAGAAAAGCAATAATCAATGAACATTTTTTATCAAAAGTTAGTTGATTACCAGACAAAAAACCTACACAAAACATTTATTGACATACTTTGGTGATCAGGTATTTCAAAGGTAAAAGGAGTTCATTCCAGTTTGGAATAAGACTTTTCAGAGTGGGATGTTGATAGTGGGAAAGGCTGTGCCTGTGTGAGGGCCATGGATACATGGGAACTCTCTGCATCTTCTGCTCCATTTGCTGTGAATCTAAAACTGCTCTAAAAATAAAATCTATTAATTAAACAAACAATGGGAAGTTAAGGAAAAAAACTTTTCTATAACCCCAAGCAATAGCTATGGATTGTTAATGAAAAAGAAGATAAACCCCCTATCTATAATCAGGTACATACCATAAATTCAATGGCATTAAAACATATTCTTAGCTTTGTGAGAAGTTAAGAATTATTTTATCCATATACATAAATACATTGTGCAGAAATTACTTGAAAGAAATACTATTAGCCTGGTTTCTCTTTTAATTAGTATTGTCTAACTAGGTTAGCACTATTTGGAGGAGATGTTTAGATTTGCTAGCAGGAAGGGCAGAGGATAACTGCTAGTACATTGTTTCAGATGGCATTTGCCAACAACACAACGAAATGCCTACAATGAACTGGATTTAACCTCCGTAGAAGACAGTACAGCAAGCATCTGTAACTTGCTGCCTAAAACCTTACCCCAGGAGTGTTCCTGTCCAGTGTATAAAACATCTTCCTTGAGTGAAGTGTAGTAAATAATTTTTCACCCTTCTCTTTACATAGTCATGAAAGTTTTACTGCCCCTTAGAATTCGTGTTCCCAGGAAATTTTCCACTCATTCCATTCTTCAACCCAGCAACATTATGTATATTGCCATGTAAATATGGCTTCTAAACATTACAAAACTCACCAGGTTGTAACAAACAGTACATTATCTGAATGGTTAGGCAGTAGATAAGGCATTCCTGCACTTTAGCAGCTTTATTTATTTTTTTTGAGAAAATAATTTGGCATTTATATTAGAGGAAAACATATGTGGATATTAGGCTTGCTACAGTGTAAACTCCAGAGGAGCAAGGCCCGTATTTGCAGTAGTGATTGTTGTAGATGGCATTGAAGAACAATTCCCAGTAATTGCCATGGTGTCTGGCATTATGTAGAAAAGAAGTAAATTGCAATAGGAAAACCATAAACTGTTTTTATTTCATTTATTTTGTTCTAATGAAGTTATATGATTGAACTTATTTTATCAACTGTCTGTATGTAAGATTATTTCCCTATAGACAAGATTGGATGGCACACTTTTTATTACATTATTTTGGCCCAATCAATATTCATATCTGATATTTTAGTTCTCAAACCTTTTAGTTGACGAAGATAGCAATCATGTTTACATTCTCATTTAGAACCAAGAATGTTTGCTGATGGAGTCATATAATCAAAAGTATATTTAAATCTAAATTACCTAAATTATAAGAATAATTAAGCACACTTGAGAATGTAGCCTATATTAAGCTGAAATGAAAACCCACTCTGTGAATATTCATAAACCTCTATTTTTCATGTTGGAAAAAAATGAAAACTAGTGAGTTTTAATCAAGTTTTATCAACTCAGGATGTGACTATTCATGCTTAGGTAAATAATTTATATTCAATTTAAAATCATAAAATGGACATTTAATTTATAAATAAAATTAAATGTTGCTATACTTTTAAGGACAAGTAAAGGGGAGTTTCTGGATTGACAATTGAAACTATGGGGGAAATCTGAGGATAAATAATAGATATAAATAAAGGGAAAACAATTAATTTAGAAGACCCAACCAGGAATTTACCTAGAAAAAAATAAAATAGAGCTGCACATAAACTATATATCAAGAACACCTCCTCCTTCATTTTTTATTGATAATATATAAAATATTAAGGATCAACTACATGTAAGAAATTTTAACTCCAATTCCTTCACTGCCTCAAGAAAATCAATAAAAAGCATTGGGAGAAATATGAAAGACACTGGAAAGTTTAAAAATTAAAGCTTAGAAAAATTTTTAAAGCCGGGTTTTAAAAGCTGGTAGCTAACAGCTGGGCTGTAGTGCTACTACTGAGCATTAAAAAAATTCTACAAAATATTAAGAATAATTAGCCCTAGCTGGTTTGGCTCAGTGGTTAGAGCATTGGCCTGCAGACTGAAAGGTCTCAGGTTCCATTCTTGTCAAGGGCACTTACCTTGGTTGCAGGCTCAATCTGCCCCAGTTGAGGTGTGTGCAGGAGGCAATCAATCCATGTACCTCTCTCACATCGATGTTTCTCCCTCTCTGTCCCTCCCCTCCCTTCCATTTGAATCAATGGAAAAAATATCCTCTGGTGAGATTAACAAACAAACAAACAAACAAACAAACCAAAAGAATAATTAGAAAACATTACCCCCTGACTGTGGTGGAAGGAGAAAAAACAAGACCCCTTGGAATCATGTCTGAACACAAAACAAAGACAAGGACACCCCCAATAAACAACCAAACATACCCCTCTCCAGCCTAATGTGAATGACAACTAGTTCTTTGCCAATGTAAACTCTAGCCCTCCATTTTTCTCCTTCCTCCCCGAAAAAAACAAATAAGATACCTTCTCATTAAATGTTCCCTGAATTGTGACAGCATCCAAACGAGAACCAAACAGAGCCCAGCCACCGAAAAGGCTTACAGTCTCTGTGACAAGTGTCTAACAGCAAGTTATCATCAGCTGGTATGGAGGTTTTGAAACACTGGCCCCTGAATTTAGTGGCTGGGCTGATACCTTGAATGTCTCATTGTCCTTCTGCAGTCCTGACATTACTGGACAAGACTACTTGGAAAGCCCAGCAAGTGCCCTGGCCAAGCCCTTAACTCTGGGACTATACATAATACTTTCAGTTACTCAATCTATTTTTAGGGACAGCCATATTGGCTACGTGTTACCATATTCCCAAGTAATAGATAAAATCTGGATCTTAGGTTAAGTAATTTCCAGAGCCAGGAAGCCAACGTGTGTGTTGCCTCAGTAAACAGATATCAACATAATTATCTCTATGGAATTCCTGCAAAGAAGTTGGGCTACACCTCCAGGTCAGGTCTTTGAGCACCTCTTGGCTCTAGGGATGCTCCCAAGGATGAGAAAGACCACTTGAGCTCACCCCTGAAAGTCCAAGAGAGGTGTGAGAATCATGGGGAGAGTTGCTCAGGCAGGTGAGTCTGAAAGGCCCCTCAAAGGTCCAGACAGCTCTGCCAGAAGCTTATCTGCAAATTTAAATCCCCAACTGAATTCTTGAAGACGGAATTTGATGGTGCTGAGATGAAACCTGGAGCAGTCACCGCTAGGAAGCGTAAAGGTGCTCCTTACATTCTGCGAAAGAAATGGCTCTGCTCCCAGAGTGCCCTGGGCAAGGTCTCTCCTGCAAAGATTCTTCCAGTCACTCATTCATTGCCCACAAAAGTTCAGGTGCAGCCAGTAGATTCTCAGCATTAGATTCTAGCAATAGAACAGGGAACAAAATAGAAATAGATCTTTTTCTCAGGAAAAGTAATTCAGCCACAGTTGCAACACAGTGTGACAGGAGAAATCATTACACCTATCCCAATTTGTAAGGACCTAGGTCAGCTCCCAGGAGCACCTTTTTCATTAAAAGGAAGGTAGGAAAGAGAGGGGATGGAACTGTTTCGAAGGTCTGATGAGGAAAATTTCCCATCTCTAGCTTCTGTTTCCTTTGTGAAGTTGGTTTCCAGTATACTCCTTTGGAGGCACTAGGAAACAGGTGGCAGGACTTGTGGGAAGTGGAGAAGGTTTGAAACACTTTGGAACAGGAAGAGAATGTTGACTAACGAAGCAGTGATGTAAACTCCGTGGGCCCGGGAGATTTGCCTGTTTGGCTCACTTCATGTATCCCATGTACTAGAACTGTGCCTAGCAGATATGGTAGTTACTTAAGAAATAGTTGCAGAATAATGAATAAATAATTAGTTTGCAGGTGGTTTCTGAACTGAGATGGTATTTCCTTTTCCCCCTCCATCTGTGTGACACATGCATGTTAGAGAGCCCTAGAATTTTGTCCTTAAATATACTCTCTTCTGTCTATACTGACTTCTTTTGTCTTATGTCCTTAATGTCAACCAAACTGCTTTTATTATTTTTTTATTGTTTAAAGTATTAAAAATAGTAGTACATATGTCTCCTCTTTTTCCCCACTGACCTCCCCCCAGGTCCCCTGCCCCCTGGCACATGCCCTCACCCCCCCTCCCCAGTGTCTTGCGTCCATTGGTTATGCTTATATGCATGCATACAAGTCCTTCAGTTAATGTATATCTTTAAGCAGTCTTCTTCCCTGAATATCAGCCTTGGCTAGCCAACTGCCTATATGACATCACCAACTGGATGTCTAAGAGGCTTCTCAAAGCAAAAACATACACCCTAGATTTCCCCTTTCACAATCATCCCAATAAATAGCAACCACATTCTTCTAATTCCTTAGGCCAAAATTGTGGAGTCATTCTTATCGCTTCTTCACTTTGGGAGAAGTGATATGAGTGCCATCTTTCTGAATGCACCCAGAGAATCAGAGTACCTGTGTCCTGCATACAAGTGCACCTGTCTGTGGATACCAATTAAGCACCCACTTTCTTTGGTCGGTAAAGGGTTTGTTCATTGGCCTCCTGAACCATATACCATGGTGGCAGGAATACAGGCTCTCCATGAGCTCAACATGAACTTGCTCTCACAGAGACTTGCCTAGCCGCATAAAGGCAGAGTGCTCAATTTATATTAGCAACAAACTCTGAACTGCTCACATAATACTCTTTTTTGAGGAGACTTGGTGCTAGAGTGATCATATTACAACACCTCCACCATGAAGGATGCAATGATTTGTGTGCACTGAGTAGACACTATGGTTTTGAATTTGTCTTCCTATGCTTTGCCACCATCCATAAACTTACTGAATGCCCAAGACAGTGTTGTGAGAATTCCCCCACAATATCAATTATAATCCAGAGATTTTCTTTACAATGAAAATAAGCGAACAACAAAAAAATAATAGACTGATATTTATTGTCTTCATAGACAATATTTGGTGATTATATAACCAAAATGTCAAATTTATGGGAAGAGTTCCAGGCACATACTAAGCGTTATTTATCTGTTGAAGACCGCATAATAGTACCACTTGTGAGACAACACTGAAGCTACCTCTAAATCAATTACCAATATTTGGTGCTTTCTTTACAATACCTAGAGAACCCAAATCTAAGTTAAGTGGATTAAACTTTTTATTTTCACACTTAATAATTCATTCGATAATTTTTAAAATTCTCTTCTTCATCAACTAATAATTACTTCCATATTATGAACCAATATTTTCCAAATTTGCATGATCTTAAAACATCTACTGGGATACTCACTTAAAAAGAGCATCTTTCAAAATTCTGTCTCAGTAGACCTAAAGTAAAACCAGTATTAGTCAACATCCACAGGACAGTGGTAGGTCTGTACTTGAGAATCTAGGATGATAATTGCTTTTCCTTTTCCTATAGCACTGGATATTGTTTGCTGTTGATTCATTCTATAAAATGGAATGGTACGTTCAGTCCTCCTGATTGGCAACAAATGAGTACAAAGTTCATCCTGAGCCCCACTTATCATCTCTCTGGGCCTTAGTTAAATACTCGTTTTATATCTGCTGCTGGATGTTACATTACTGTGTATTGTTCCAAGCCAAATTCCTATTTCTCATAGACTTTCATTTACAAGTATTTTGGCTGGTTTTCTGACTCTATTCCAATTAAGTAACAAACTTACAATCCTCAATAAGAACCTTTACAAAAATATTATTATAATTATCCCTACTCAGAGCAGTTTTACTTGTGAGCTCCATGACTTCCAGGATGCAATGTTTATGTTCCAGTACCATGCCATGATGGCTTTGCTGGTTTCTGAAACATACATTCTCTAACTCATTGTAGAAAAATTAAGTACCAAATAATGGTAAGTGTATGGACTGTACTCAAGTCATCATTACTGTGGGAAAGGGATCTTTCCTCTCTGTGGTAAGCAGCAGACAATGAAAGCATCACACACATTTCCCTTCTTTCTTTTAGGTTTCAGGAAAATTTATGTTTTGGAAAACAAAGCAAATATAAGTCATTGATTATCATTTTTATCAGCCAAGTATTTTTTTAAAATTCTCTCACTTAAGTCCTTTGCCCATTTTTTTGATTGGATTGTTTATCTTACTTTTGTTAAGATGTATGACTTCCCTATAAATTTTGTAGATTAGCCCCTTATCAGATATAACATTGGCAGACACTTTTCCAAAAAGTGGACATACAGAAGGCCATAAGACATATGAGAACATTCTCAAAGTCACTAATCATCTGACAGATGCAAATCAAAAGGACAATGAGATACCATCTCGCCCATCAGAATGGCTATCATCAACAAATCAACAAATGACAAGTGCTGGCGAGGATGCAGAGAAAAAGGAACCCTGTGCACTGCTGGTGGGAATGCAGACTGGTGCAGCCACTGTGGAAAAATTAAAAATGGAACTCCCATTTGACCCAGTAATCCCACTTTTAGGAATATATCCCAAGAAATCAGAAACACCAATCAGAAAGGACATATGCAGCCCTATGTTCATAGCAGCACAATTTAGACTAGCTAAGATTTGGAAATAGCCTAAGTGCCCATCAGCAGATGAGTGGATTAAAAAAACAGTGGCACATCTACACAATGGAATACTGTGCTACTATAAAAAAGAAGGAACTCTTACCATTTGCAACAGCATGGATGAACATGGAGAGCATTATACTAAGTGAAATAAGCCAGTTGGAGAAAGATAAATATCACATGATCTCACTCATTTGTGGAATTTAATAAACAACAAAAACTGATGAACAAAAATAGAGCCAGAGACATAGAAGCATTGAATAGACTCCAATGGACAAAGACACTAGGGAGGGGTGAGGGCATATGCTGGAGGGTGAGGGTGGCCAGGGAGAGGTCAATGGGGAAAAAAGGAGACATATGTAATATACTGTATGTAATACTTTAAACAATAAACATTTAAAGAAAAAGAAAAACAACAGTTCCAGCAACAAATAACTTCTCCACTGGTTTTCTCCCAGTTTTTAATATGCCAATATTCAATTATTTTCCAAATTAAAAAAATCCTATGTAATAAAAGGCTAATATGTAAATTGACCAAACTGCAGAATGACGGTTGCAATGACATGCACTGACCAGCAGGGGACAGATGCTCAATGCAGGAGCTGCCCCCTGGTGGTCAGTGTACTCCTAAAGGGGGAGCACTGCTCAGTCAGAAGCCAGGCTCATGGCTGGTGAGCGCAACAACCGTGGCAGGAGCCTCTCCTGTCTCTGTGGCAGTGCTAAGGACCCCTTGGTGAACATCCCTTGAGGGGTCCCTGGACTGTGAGAGGGTGCAGGCTTGGCTGAGGGATCCCCCCCCACAGATAGCCTAATGGAATGCCAGATATGATTATTCAAACCAGAGACCTCCATTTTTCTTCAATACTTAAAGAGACATTGCATGAAGAAAGAAATATATTTAATATTGTTAGGTGTAAAAGACTAAAGAATGGTTGTTATAAGAGGAGAATTTTTAAAGAGGAAGACAACAAGTTGAAATAAAATAAAGCATCTCTGTCTCTGATAATAACTGAAGTCAAATTTGAAAGCAAACATGTAGCTCCCCTAGTCCAAACTCTTTATTTTAAAAGTTAAAAAAGAGATATAAAAAAACTCATCTTTCCCTGTGTCTAAGAAAAGCAAATAATGGATAATTAGTAATAAGAATGAAACTCTTCATTTTAAAAGTAAAAAAACAACAACAAACAAACAAAAAAAAACATATAAAAAATTCATCTTCCCTCCCATCTGACTGAGAAAAACAAATAATGGATAATCAGTCCTAAGAATGTCAGCTTTATACATTTTTTGACAAATTTTGAGAGGCAGATGATCGTGCTAAGAGAAATTCAAATATTAGAAAATTAAATTGGAGGACAGTTCATTTTATGTCAGCATCTCATCCAAAAGCACCTCATAAAGTCATAGTCTAAGTTTCTGCTGTATCCCTGAAGCCTAGCAAGTGCCGGGCACATAGTTAATAATCAATGAATGTGTTAATGGCTGAGCAAACAAAATGCATGATTATGTCAGCTTACCATTACAATTATGTGGTAAATGACACCAGAAAGTAACAATAAAATATCTTCCGGTACTAATATGTTCCCCATTTTATTGTGTTACCTGTCATTGAGTCAGCTCCTAAGGATGGGTAATGTCCACAGTGTCCTGTCCTCAACAGCCCTGCTCAGCTCCTGTAGATCATGCCTATGGCTTCTATCATGGAGTCAGTCCATTTCGTATTTGGATTTCCTCTTTTCCTGCTGCCTTCTATTTTTTTCCAGCATCCTTGTCCTTTCCAAAGCACCCTGCCTTCTCAAGTAGAACAGCTTCAGGTTTCATTAGAGATACTCTAAATTCATATAGTGATTAACTTTCTTAACAGAAGTTGATTCATTCATTGCATCTGCAACTAAACTAAAAACATTATTTTCACTCTGTTTTTAAATCCTGACTGAGCCCCAAATGGTGACCATTGTATAAATTAGAATGAGTGGCCTCCATTTACATTGGACAAGAATGTATACAGAAGAGAGGTAGGGAGAGACACGAAAGTCCATATCGGGCACATTCAAATTTCACCAATAATTCAAATCCCACATTGTAGTTTCTAAAATGTTAGGAGAGGGTTTATAGGCCACTTAGTTAAACTTACACGAGAATGTTATGCTTTCAGCACTTCTCTACAAATACTCATAAAGTAATGTTTTTTCATTACTGACTCAGAGTTCATCTGAATGAAATGTTATCTAACCTGAAAAACTGTTACAAGACTAAAACTATGCACAACACGTTAAACACTGAAGGATTATCTCGTCTGGCATTGTTTTTCATTCAGAATAAATAACAGAAACCTATGGAAGAATTTCCTCATTATAGAAGGCAGCATAAAAATTAAAATAATTGAAATGTGCAATTAACATTTCATCCAGACACCATTGTAATAGAAATAGTTATTGCACGATGCTAAGATTGTTCTAATTATAATGTTTTATTAAATTCTGTTAATTATATTAGAAAATATAATAACAAAAACTAGAATTAAGTTGCAGAAGTGCTCAAACAGTGATGAATCTGTAAAGCATATCAGATAAATAATGGTTGAAGGAACAATCAGAACATTTATATAAAAGAAAATACTCACAAGAACATGCCATAAATCTGAACTGATTCCAGTGTCAAGGAGAAATAGGTTTACTTTTCTGTGTTGCTTCAATAACCAAAATTAACTCTATTGGAATACAGTCATCAAGAGATTTAATTTGGTTTCAAACATAAAAAGTCCTATGTAAAGGAAAAGAGTCTGGTTTAGAATGGCTTCACAATAATTAATATTTTACCTCCTAGTACTTTCATCCAAGGAGAACCTCATGATTGTAAATGGATTCTTGGGTCAGACTGGCCAGTGCCACAGCAGGAAGGGTGGCAGTGACTGGATAAAGGAGGTAAAGGAATTAGCTAAAGAACATATGTACATACCCCATGTACATGGACAATAGCTGGTGAATGCCAAGGGAGAGGGAGGTGCGGGTGAACAGAGGTGAAAAAAGGGTGGGGAAAAGGGGGATACCTCCAATTATGTCAACATTAAGAATTTTTTAAAAAGGATTCTTGCATTAGGGAGAGTGTTTGGATAAACTTCTTTTTTAAAATTATATATTTTTATTTAAAATTTTGCATGCATAATTCTTAATTTTTTGTTGTTAGCAGTATTACATATGTTCCTCATTTTCCCACACTTTTCCTCCCTCCACCTAGCCCCCACTGCACCTCAGGCCTCACTACACTACTGTCTTATGCATATCTATATATATAAAAGCCTAAGCAACTGTTACAACCGGACAACCGGCCAGTAGCTATGATGCACACTGACCACCAGGGGGAAGACGCTCAACTCAGGAGCTGCCCCCTGGTGGTCAGTGTGCTCCCACAGACAACCTCCCATCGCCGGCCAACCTCCCGCAGTCTGGCCGGCCCTGATTGGCCCCGATCGCCTGCCAGGCTAAGGGACCCCACCCATGCACAAATACATGCACCAGGCCTCTAGTATAATTATAAGTTCTTTGGTAAATCTCTTCCCATCCCCCCCACTCTCTTTCCCTCTGAGATCTGTCAGTCTGGATTCTATGCCTCTGGATCCATTTTGTTTATTTTGTTCAAGTTCCACATATAACTGAGATCATGTGATATTTGTCATTCTCTAAGTGGCTTATTTCACTTAGCATAATAATATCCAGGTCCATCCATGCTGTCACGAATGGTAAGAGATCCTTATTTTTTAGAGCTGCATAGTATTCCATTGTGTAAATGTACCACTGCTTTTTTATCCACTCATATACTAATAGGCACTTGGGCTGTTTCCAGATCTTAGCTATTATAAATAACACTGCTATGAATATAGGGATTGCTGGGTCTAAAAAGGCTGTTCCATTTTTAATTTTTTGAGTAAATTTCATACTGTTTTCCATACTGGTTGCACCAGTCTGCATTCCCACCAGCAGTGCAGTAGGATTCCCTTTTGTCCACATCCTCACCAGCACTTGTTTGTTGACTTATTGGTGGTAGCCATTGAGGCAGGTGTGAGGTGATACCTCATTGCAGTTTTAATTTGCATCTCTCTGATGATTACTGACATTGGCCATTTTTTCACATGTCTCTTGGCCTTCGTATGTCCACTTTGGAGAAGTGTGGATTAAGCTCCTTTAAGGTCACTGCAAAATTCAAGAGTCTACAAATCAGTAAGTGTTTATGAATTAAGTGAGTAAATAGCTATAGTTGGCATATTTACTTATAAATAATACAGGTTTTCACTTGAAAATATTTAGTGATTTTGAAAATTTTAATTGGTTTGAAAGGATGTTTACGTATTTTAGCCAATCTTTTTCAATCAAGAAATAATGTGGGAAAACAATACAGAAAATCTAGAGAGACTAGTAGATAATGCCAACTCTGTCCATACCCTTTTCTTAAAAAAACAAAAAAAATGTTTTTATTGATTTCAGAGGGAGGAAGGGAGAGAGAAATAAAACATCAATGATAAGAGAGAATCATTGATCAGCTGCCTCCTGCACACTCCCTACTGGGGATCGAGCCTGCAACTAGGGCATGTGCCCTGACTTCAAATTGAATCGTGACCTCTTCATACCCTTTTCTTCGATGCTGGTAAATTATTAAATAAATAGAAGTATCTATCTTGTTATTCATTCAAAAATGTTAATTCAAACAATTTTAATCTTAATTACTCAGTTAAAAAGTCTCTTTTGTTGTGGATATTTTCCTTAATATGACTCCTGTTTAATTCAAAAATGAAAATAAATAATTCTTGAAATGACTGGAGGACAAACACAGAGACCTTGGTACACTCCCAAATTTCACCCCATAAAAAGTGAACTGCTTAGAAGAAAGGCAATGCATTTTCTAGAGAGTTGGATGGGATCCAATAACTTGTTATAATAAAATGTATTTTGTTCTTGGTGATAATAACAGATGCCAATATTTTTAGTGAATCATAAAAGTGATTGACTTCAGTGTCATAGCTGATCATTTAAATGGGCTTTCTTTTGAATTACTTTGAATAAGAATACTACAAAACAGATAATTCTTCATAGCAAAACACAGGCTATATACATATTCAGATTTATCTCTTGAATTCAGGCACAGAATAAAGCCTTCAGGGAGTCCAGGAATGAGGACCAGCTGGAAAAGAAGAAAATTAAAGTTTGTTTTCTGAAAGTACATACTAAATTAATTTTTGAAAACAAAAATACCAATTTTGAAATCGAGAACCTGTTGGAGGAACAATACGTGCTCATTTTCAACTGGGGGAGATTTTTCTTTTGTTTTTTAACTCTTTATTATTGAAAGTATCACATATGTCCCCTCCCCC
>NW_005371324.1:3097033-3128213 GCF_000412655.1 Myotis brandtii
CCCTTCTAGCCCACCCCTGGCCCCCGCCCCAGGCCTTCACCACCATATTGTCTGTGTCCATGGGAGGAAAATTTTCTTAAAGCATTTATTAGGTTGGCTGTCAGAATTATTTAAATGGTTTACCTCAGAAATTATTCTGACACTTGGCCTGAAAAAAAAGTTAGTTTTGTAAATGAGATATTCTATTAGCAGCAGTTATTATGTAAAACATGAAGTGTCCTTTATATATTAGAATGGATATTCAGATACAAATAAATAAACAATACTAGTATTGATCTTAAAATACTTTGAATAAAAAATGATATTAGAGTTTGACCAAAGATTTGAGAACTTCTACGCTAATCTAACTTTGTACCCACTCTAGGGCTCATCAGTGATTTTTTAGGATACATTTGACAGGCCTTACCTCAGTTACCATGAGCAAGGAAGGGAATGCATTTTAAGGAGTTAAGGTTATGTTTTTGAACTGAATGGGAGGACCATCAGGAACTAGAATAAAAGTTTTCTTAATTGATTTCCAATTGACAAACTAATGGCATTAGCCAATAATTCCCCCCACTCCTAAAACATGCTGATTAATTCTCATGGCATTTGAATTGTTTCTGTTTAATAACCGCCTGCTTACTGCGCTGCAACAACTCTGACCACTTTGGTACATCAGTATGCTTAAAGTGGTTTGTGTTGCTTCTCTAACCTTCATATACTCACTGTACTTAACTTTGACAGCACATAATGCAATTATTATGTAAATTGGTTAAGTAAAATAGTATATAGTAATAAACGCTTTTTTCTATGAAATTTAATTACAATACTTTAGAAATGCTTGACAAAGATGCATTACAATCTCACAGTTAAATTAAATGAGTGTCAGACTACAGAGGATGGGGAACATTATTTTTTTAAAAGTAGAAAAATTCTTAACTCAGTATACATTGCAAGGGTATTTAAGTTATTGCTCCATTTACAAAACTTAAAACTAGAAATTAAAAATTATTTATCATGTATTTAGTTTATGCAAAAAAATCACAAGAAACTCTAGTCAGCAGACCTATACTTACAGAAAAGGCTTGGGAGCTTCATGAAAAGATATAGGAACTAAGTATGCATTTGCATTAAGAAAAAATAGAATCTTTAATGTCAGTATGTATTCCTTTCTCATGATTCCTTGCTTTAACCAAAGTTTCCAAAACTGACCTTTTTCTTGTAAAATAAAGATTTCCTTCTACCATCCTAGTCTCTATGTCTCTCTGGAATCAAATGGTCACTTGCTCCTGCTCCTCTCTTTTGCATTATGTCTTTGTAACATGTGTTTAGAATGAGCTGAACTTATTTGGGTGCAAACAAAAATCAAACTACAAACAAACCGACAAAATAATCCATCTTTATTCTTTGACTGCTGATATGGACTATTTTTCTCTTCTTTTGATGAAGTCTCCGGCAAGCCACATAGATTTTTTTTTTTTAATCCTTAGATCATAAAAAGTTCTTTAGGCATTTTTAGTCCTAAGAAAAATCTCATTTCAATAAGTGTGAAGTCCAGTGTTATAACTATGTACATCTATACTCTCACCTAATTCAAAATGCCTTTCCCATCCAGCTCAGAGCATATCCTCCACTAATTTCCTATCTTTCCTGTTAGCTACTCAAGGAATGAGCTGCAGATTATTCATCCTTTTATTCTCCAGAACTGAACATAAAGCAAGTGATCTCTACATGTGTGTTTAACTAAAATGACTTCCCAGGAAAGGGTATTTCTGTCTAAGATACAGAGATTTTTGCCAATAAGTAGAGATGAAAATGTCACATGCATTCCACATCATAACTCCCATTTGCTTTCTCTCCTTTTTCCTTCTAGCAAGCCATACCACTAACCTCCACTAACCACCCTAACTACTCCTAGCAATAACCACCACCACTAACAACAGCAAGAAACTCTAACAATTTATAAATACAAAAATAGTTTGTTCAAATAGTTTTTTATCAAACCTGATTACCTTACAGGTAATTAATTGGCCAAATGAATTTTCCTTTACAAGATGCCAGAAGTCAAAAAATAATCCTAACTTATTTGATTGAGCTTGATAAAGTCATAGATGCTCAGTGGTCTAGTTGTTGGATCTTTAGATTCAGAAATTTAAATTCACAAGTTCACCTACAGTAATTGTGTCTTCCATGATCTACATATGCCTACTACCACTTCCTCTTCATTCAAAACAATGATGTGAATGCATGAATAATAATGACTAGTTATCAATGGGAGATTTGTTGGACTAAAGTACTAGGTTCTGCACAGTGCTCCTTAGTAAGGAGTTCAATTCAGGAGATCACATAAAAGAAGAGTGGACTTGTATAACATTAATTAATTAATTAATTAATTAATTAATTCAATCAATCAAAAATCTGGAGTCAACAAATATTTGTAAATGTCTTATTATAGGCCAGATACTGTTCTAGGTGCCAGAGATACAATGGTAAAACAAAACAAAACAAAACAACCCTCCCCCCCCCAACACTCATACTATATTTCTGCCTTTATAGGGCATTCATTTGAGTTAGCTAGGAGGAAGGTTAAAGGAGAAAAGCAAGTAAACTAGATAACTTAGGCTGATGCAGGTGATGAAAACTGAGGAAATTCACTTTCAATTGAGTATAAGAGACCTTCCTGTGTAGTTCCAAGCTGAAGGCTCTGGTTACTCAATCTATTATATAGACAAAGAGCTGGAGTAAGTAAGTCTTTGGATTAAATTTTTTGAGAAAATAAAAATAGAGCTAGGATTTGGGCTTAGAATTTTTTATTTTGGCACTGACTGATTTTCAGGATAGCCATGAGATTTACAGTGAGAAAGGGAACTTATTTTAGGTCTGTAGGTAATTACCAGAGGGAAAGGGATGTGGGGAGAAGTAGAAGAAGATATAGGGAGAGGGGGCAGTAAATGGTGATCAAAGGAGAGTTGGCTTGGGGTTGTGAACAAAGAATTTCAATATACGGATGATGTATTTTAGAATTGTATACCTGAAACCTATATAATTTTATTAATCAATGTCATCCTGATAAATTCAATAAAAAAGAAAAAAAAGTCTTACACTATGTAGTATTGAATTTCCCCAAGAGATAAGTTCTTCAAGATATTAAAGTCAGAAGGCTTGTCTTTCCCTTTCTAGAGATATGTCTTTTGAAAACTAAGAGCATTCCCTTTCTTGGCCATAGCTAAAAAGGTTAAATTTTTAAAGATTTGCAGCTTCTTAACTTCAACTTTGATGTTACTACAAGTGTCAGGAAAGTCACTAAACAATTATGACAGTTTTTGTTTGCATTAATTATAGTTAAGTTCTCTGTTACTAAGATTAAGCACTAGTTTTCTTGATTGAAAACGTAGTAAAGAGCTTTCTGTTCACTAACACTCTGAATATCTTATTGCTGCAGGTGACTAAGCTTATTCGTTCACCAGCATCTATCTAGGGCCCACTAGGTGCCAGACATAAGATAGGAGCTGAGCACAGGTGAAAAACAAGGCTGGCAGTTTCCCTGGTTTCAAGGAGCTTGTACTTTTTGTTTATATATGTTCATTTGATGTGTATTTCAGAAAAATAGGCTTTATTATTATTGTTTACTTTGTTTCAAGGCCTCTAAATATGTTTCTGTGTTTCATAACTGAGAAATGACACTTCATTCTAGACATAAATCTAGTTCTAAAGATGTAACTCTTCAAATCACATTTCCCAGTAGAGATCTCTTCAGCAAGGTTCTGTGGTGAAGCTCTTTTCACAGAGTCTAAGCATCCTTTCATAGAATGATGAAAATGGACAGCAGTGATCATCAAAATAAATTCCATCACAGAAGTCACAAAATGTGATTGATTTTTTTCTCATTTTGAAAAACAAAAGAATGACTTTAAGTACATTATTGGGAAAACACAATGGAAATACCCACAGGGTATTTAAACATCCCAATTGAGCAACACAAATCAGCAATGTTTCTTCTTACCCAACAGCACTGTGGATTAGAAAGTTGCACAGGCTTAATATTACAGCAACTTTCAATAAAGTAAATAAGGATGACAAAATTTAAGTGAACTCAATCAGTGCTTACATTTAGTCTGAAAATTTTACAGACACTTTTGTAAGACTCCAGTGATAAAATAATCCTACATTGAGTGCCACCCTTAGGGAGGTATTGGTGATGTGTAATAAACTACTTGATTGATCACTTTCTCTCTATATAAACTTCAAATGAAACTACCCCTGGAATAAACTGCATCTGCAAGTAGTGCTTCTGGACATCTGACTTGTGGCTGAGAAGAAAGGCAAATGAGACAAGCCAGAGAGGCTGTGGCCTCAGAAAGCACTAAGAAAGGACGGAGCCTGGGCTCTGTAGATAAGCTTCATTTCCTCACAAGCTCTCCGCTAAGTCCTGCTATGTCTATTAGAGAACAATCAGGCAAACACTCGTGGCCAATGAACACAGTCACCCACACACTTTACCCCTCACTAGTGAGAGGAAAGAACAAGCGTTGCTGTCTGGAAGAATTTGACCGAACAACCTACCCATAAGAATGAGAGCTATTAATACCTTCCCTGAATATTACGACCCATTGTTTGTTTGTTTTTCTTATTAATTTTGATGGAGTATACTCCTTAACATTGGTAGATTGTGTCATATGAATTCTGTAAGCTTATAAGGAAGCTTGCTAACCAACTTGTTTACTATTTGTTATCTCACTATTCGAAATATTATGTGACAGACATTTTAGGTAAAGGCACAAAAAAAGAAGAAAATATTGCAAAAGAAAATGTTGGAATAAAAATATAATTTGTCATGAATGAAAGACTAATAGGAGTATTTTCTAGCCATAAATTTCATGTATAAATAAAACTCTTTAATGCATTTCTTTATCATTTTTACCCAACCACAAAAGAACAAATTATATAACAAGTTTTTTTCTTCTGTCCATTTGATTTATCAACATGATAATTAACTGCAAATTTTCTCTAGTTGAGCCTTACCTAAGAATGGCATAAGTCCTGATGTCAAGAAATGAAATTTCAAAAAAGAACCTAAATATTTATTCAGTCATAATTTTTCTATGTTCATAAAAGGCAATTAAATACTATGACAATCAAATGTCCTCATTATTTGTGATTCTTAATTAAATTCAAATTTATTCAGATTCTAGAGTCCTGGTGCATGAAATTTGTGCATGGGAGGGAGGGGGTCCCTCAGCCCAGCCTGCGCCCTCAGAGGATGTCTGACTGCTGGTTTAGGCCTGATCCCCTGTTCTTCTCACAATCCAGGACACCGCATGCACCAGTGACCATACTTTTCATACATTTTTTTGCCCTGATTATAAAAAGTAGTACATAACATGATCCTTCTGAGGCAGTAGTACCATTTTCCCCATCTTATGGTGGAAAAATTGAAGCAGAGAGAAGTTAACTAATTGGCTTTGTCACACAGTTATAAGTGTCAGAATCAGGGGACCACAAAATATGCAACCCAGAGTCCATGCATGTCATCGCTGCATCATCTTATTTTTTTCAGTGTTAGAGTAGCCTTGCCAGGTTTTAATTTTGAAATCTAAGAGACTGTTCCCAATTAACTGGTATATAGGGTAGGGTCCCTAGGCCTGGCCAGCGATCAGGGCCGATCTATGGGGCGACTGGTGGATGGGGCGATTGGGGGGCCCCCGCTGGAAACTGCCTTGGCTGGCAGCCTGGCGCTGCCTGCCGGCCGGCCCTGCCCCCCAATCTCTGCTGCCAGTCACCTCCTTCTCAGAGGGCAGACACTCAATGCATCCCCAATCACCGCCACCAGTCACCTCCTGACGGGGGCAGCTCCTGCATTGAGTGTCTGCCCCCTGGTGGACAGTGTGCATCATAGCGATTGGTCATTCTGCTGTTTGGTTGATTTGCATATTAGGGTTTTATTATATAAGATTCCAGCAGAATGAAATATATTTTTCAGTATTCTGAGATGTTATTTACTCATTCACCTATTTAGTATTGTAAGATGTTAATTAGACGAAATACTGAAAATTTTCTTTCTCTGCCCTTAATCAAAGGATCAACAACTATGTACTAACTAAATACTGAACTTTCTAGTTATTATGTAAAAGAGTTATGCAGATAGTAGTTTCTTGCTCCAGGAATTTAAAACACATCTGAACATCTTTGATTACTACACCACTTCCACTGGGCATGGGAAGATCTTTTCCACTGACAAAGAAGACTTATCAGAGCTTAGGGGCTCAATGTCCCCAAATCCATCGGGGTCTTTCCACATGTTCCCATCCCAGCTTATTGGATCCCATTCTTTCCAAACAAATACCTCCACTTTAACTGTAGACACCCTGTGATGCCAAGAATTCAACTTAATTCAGCCAGTGGCAGGATGATGTTTTGTGTTTGATTTTCAGCAGTCTCAGCTGTGTGGCTACAAGAGATAAAATTCTCTTTAAGGACACACTTAGAAGCTCTTAGGTCATTTATGCGGTCCTAGAGCTGGTGATTTGAATCCCTGAGTTCAACCTTTCCTTTCACCACTTTGTTCAGAGATATTAGGAGTAACCAACTAATATATATTAGTTAGTTTTCCAAAATGTTTAAAGTATCACATACAAGCTCACTTAGATCCTTGTTTCTTATTGGTGGTTGATCCGGAGTGTCCAATGCAGATATTTTTGCATACATTTATAAACAGGTCAGCTGTACACTATCAGTGCACAGAGTCATTAGCATCTTTAAATCTAATCAAACTAAAGAGCCAATTTCAGAAATCCCAGAACCAATTCAGAAAACACCTACATAAAATTTTGTTCCTCTCTCAATACCATACTCTGTATTAGTTAGGGTTCTCCAGAGAAACACAACCAGTAAGATGGATAGATAAATATATAGATAGATGATAGATGATGATAGATAGATGATAGATAGATAGATAGATAGATAGATAGATAGATAGATAGATAGATAAGAGGAGAGTTATGGGAATTAGTTCATGCCTTTATGGAGGCCAAGAAGTCTCCAAGTGGGAGAACCAGGAAAGCTGGTGGTGCTTTTCAGGATGAGTTCAAAGTTCTGAGGACCAGGAGGCTGATGTCTAAGGCGGGGGAATTTGGGTGTCCAAGCTCAAGCAAATGAGAGCAAATTTGCTCACCCTCCCTTCATCTTTTTATTCTATTCGGGCCCTCAGTGTATTGGATGCCATTCACTCTACTGATGAGGACAATCTTCTTTATTCAGTCGACCAATCCAAATGCTGATCCCTTCCAGAGACACTTACCCTACACAAGCAGAAATGCATCTTACCAGTTTTCTGGGCATTTTAGTCCAGTCAAGTGGACACATGAAATTATCACAGTGGGCAAATGTGTCTTTTTAAAAATGTATTTATATTGTGTTTTATATGTGCTTGGCACATCATAACTACTACTTCATAAGTACATGCTGAATGGATAAATAAATTTTTTAAAAATACTGGCACATATTTCCTTTCCCTTATTTTTTCTTGATTCAAAATATCATTGCTTTCCATACATATTCTATATCTTCTTTCTTTAAGTATCTATAACATAATTGTACTTTTGTTTTCAAGAACAAAGTTCCTAAAGGACATGTGTTTCAAATTATTCAGTAAAAGTATGAGATAAAATATGTGATATTTAAGTGACAAATTTTCTCAATTTTATGAGGATTATTGGCATACATATTCATCTTCAGGGTCAGAGTACATGAATTTATGAATCACTAAAGATGTCCAGGGCACATAAAAAAGCCATCACACTTTCTCAGCTCAGTTATAAGCTCCAACCTCTTGGGTTTCATTTTTCTTTTCTTAAAGCATCTTTATCTGGTGTTGTTCTAAGGGTAATGATAGCCTCAGAAATGAGTTGGGAAATATTCTCTCTTATTTTCATAACGAGCCCTGTAATATTGATATTATTTCTTCCTCAAATGTTTGATAGAAGTCACCAGTAAAGCCATCTGGGTCTGGAGTCCTTTTTAAATTTTGAATTCAACTTCCTTAATAGATACAAAGCTATTCAGACTTTTAATTTCTTTTAGTGCCACTATTGGTAATTCCGTCTTTCAAGGATTATGCTTTTCATCTAAGTTGCCAAATTAATTGGCATAAAGTAATTCAGTGTTTCTTAACTTTTTAATATGTGTATGCTCTAGCAATAACCCCTTTTTTCTGATATTGGTAACTTCTTGTGCTCTCCCTCCTTCTCTCAGCTATGGGTTGGTTTAAACGGAGTCTATCAATTTTATCGATCTTTTCAAATGACACATTTTTTGTTTTATTTTGTCTATTGTATGACTGTTTTCTATTTCAATAATTTCTCATTTCTTTCCTTTTGTTTTTTTTAAAGTTTAATTGGTCTTATTTTCTACCTATTTTTAAAGGTGAAACCCTATATCATTGATTTTGTAACACTCTTCTCTAATATAAGCATTTCAGTTATAAGTTCCTATCTGAGAACATTAGCTGATATATTGGGTTTTAATTGTCATTAGTTCAAATCTTTTGCAATTTCCTTTCAGATATTTTACTTTGACCTGTGGATCATATAGAAGTATGCTGTTCAATTTCTAAACACCAGGGTATTTTCCAAGTATCATTTTATTGTTGATTTTTAATTTAATTTCATCATGGTCAGAAGACATATTCTATATTATTTCAGTCCCTTTACATTTATTGAGACTTCTCTTGGTCCCAGCGTATAGTGTGTCTTGGTGGATGGTCCCTGTGCACTTCAAGGACTGTGCATTCTTCAGTTATTGAGTGAATTTCTCTCTAAATATCAAATTGGTTAAATTATTTTGTAGTATTGCAAGTCCTCTATATATTTTTATTTCTGTGTTCTGACAATAACTAGATAGGGGTCATAAAATCACCAACTCTAATTATGGATTCATCTATTTCCTTTTTTAGTTCTGTCAGTTTTTGCTTCATGTATTTTGAATTGCCGTAATAGATGCATAACGATTTAGGATTGTTATGCCTTTTTAAACTGAAATATCCCTCTTGTTGTGAAATGTACTTTAATATTAAGACTTTCTCTTTCTTATGGCTGGTGTTTGCATATCTGTAACTACTCACAGTATACCTTGCTTTAATATTATAACTTCACATCTAATCTAAGAATCTTACAACAAACTGTTTTCATTTATCTCATCAGTCACCCATTTTCTTTCTACATAAGTTATACACCCTACAATACACTATCATTGTTTGTCTTTGAGATATTATAAATGAGAAAAATATTTTCTGCTTTTCCACAGAATTACCATTTCTAGAAATCTTAGTTTCTTTGTGTAATCCAATTTTTTTCTGATATTATTTCATTTTCCCCCTTCAGCCTGAAGGACTTCCTTTAGTGCAGATCTGCTGGCACTAAATTCCCTCAGCTTTTATTGATATAAAAAGTCTGTATTTCATCTTTATTTTTAAAAGATACTTGTGCTAGATATGTAGTTCAAAGTTGACCATTTTATTCTTTCAGCACTTAGCCTAGCATCTAGCACAGGGCCTATTTACACAGGTATTTTATTAAATTTATTGGAGTGACATTGGTTAATAAAATTATTCAGGTTTCAAAAAAAAAAAAAAGATGTCCACATGCATGGGGAGAGATACAGAAAAAAGGAAATAATATTACTAAAATGATTAGTATTATTAATATCACATTTTCTGCATGTCAAAAATATAGCAACTTAAATACAATAAATAAACATTTTTAACATAATGCAGTTCAAGGTGATCTTGATATTGTTACAGAATATATTTAGATGATACTTCTATCTTGCTCACTGTATACATTTGACTAATTCTTGATTGCAAAAGCAGATGGGGATGTTAAGATTTTATTTTATCGGAAATTAGACATACAAACATAGCTCAAAATGTGTTTTACTTGTTTAGAAATGTACTCAACTTGAGATGTGACTAGAAGGCAAAATTCTTTTGCTGATATTTCAATCTACTTATGACTCGACACATGTAGAGTGATGTAAGTGGCACTGCCAGATGTGACCAATTATCTCAAAATCACTTCCTTAATCTAGTAACTGGAAAAGTCTATAGCTAGACAGTTCTTCTATTCAATGTCTCAACCCCAATTTACTTTGGGAGCTGTTACCAAGCAAAAAATAATGTAACTCTGATAAATTGGATTCTAAGATTTAAAAGAAAAAAGAACTTTATGACCATAAGCCCCATGTATCTTTAATTCAGCACTGGCTGAAATGCGAATTGGAATTTGGAGTGAAACATTTTAAGAGCAGCATGTTAGAATTTTTGAGAAAATAATATATTTATGACAGCATAGTTTTGAATAGACATTGGGTTAGAGATTACAGTCAATTAAAAAAATCAGGATGAGGTTTACATGTGACCATAGATTATAAGTTAAATTAATACTTACTCTGAATTCAGTCATCATTGAGTCTTCATCCAAGACTCTTTAAAAAGTGAAAATAAGTCTAATAATAACAGTTACTATGTGTCAGGGCTTGTTCTTTGAACTCCATCTGCGGGTCCGGGTATTATCTTTTAGTTCTCAGCTCTAGTCTCATCACATTTGTTATCTTCTGTACTACAGGCCCAAACTGTGTTTTCCAGATTCTTTGGCAGCTCAGCTACCAAGGAGGCTCTTTTCTAATATTAGAAGAGAGGAAGGTCAGGGGAATGATGAGACTCTGGCATTGGGGAGCCAGCCCAGGCTCCAGCGGTATACATGCTGTGGTTGCAACCAGTGCAGCTACAGGAGTGGGGATCTTGGGTTTCTATGGACTTCCCGGTTGCTTTCCATGGCAACAGTGACAGTTCTAACCTTGGCAACTGCAGAAACAGCGCTCCGGTGGCATCACGGGAGAATGTGGTCCTGCTCCCCTTCAACCCCAAGGGCAGTAGCAGCTTCCTGTAGTTACTATCTCTGGGTTATGTTCCTTCAGCTATTTGAATACATTTGCAGTTAATTGATTCTCCCTTTGTTTTTATTACCTAAAAAGGTTTCTATCTTCTTAACTGGACACAAAATGATCTACACATATCCACTCATCTACTCTCCACATGCAAACTTCTAGAATAGTTATTGTCACTAACCCCATTTTACAGATTAGGAAATAGAAGAGCAGAAAAGCTGAATAACTTTCCAGAGGTCATACAGCTAAGTGGTGAAGTCAGGACTTGAACTCAGACTATCTGTCTCTAGCATCAGGGCTTTTAACTGCTTTGCTATGCTGCTTAAACCAGAGCCTTTCTCTAATATTAGAAGGTTTGTTTAAATAGGACTGTCTGTGTAAGAATCCACATTTGTTACGTGTTAGTTTAGAGAAAATTAAGTTTGCATCCTACAGATATAAATTATGTTTGTACTAAGCAGTTGAATTTGCTAATCAATCCTCCTTGCTGGCTGTCAAATTTTATTATAATAAAAAACTAGTATATATAATGCATTTAAAATCATAATGAGATACCACTTTATGCTCACAAAAGTGGCTATAATAAAAAAAAAAGACAAGCAATAACAAGTGTTGGTGAGGGTGTGGAAAAAACTGATCCATCACACATTGCAGAAGGAAATGTAATATAGCAAAATTACTTTGGAAAATAGTGTGGTAGTTTTTTTAACAAGTTATTAAACATAAATTTACCATATGATTCAGTCATTCCACTCCCAGTTATCTACCCCAAAGGAATAAACATGTATGTTCACACACAGACTTATATGCGAATGTTCATAGCAACACAATTCATAACAGACAAAATATTTTAAAAATCTAAATGCTCGCCCTAACCGGTTTGGCTCAGTGGATAGAGCGTCGGCCTGCGGACTCAAGGGTCCCAGGTTTGATTCTGGTCAAGCGCATGTACCTTAGTTGCGGGCACATCCCCAGTTAGGGGGTGTGCAGGAGGCAGCTGATCGATGTTTCTCTCTCATCGATATTTCTAACTCTCTATCCTTCTCCCTTCCTCTCTGTAAAAAATCAATAAAATATATATATTTTTTTAATCTAAATGCTCATCCTGGACAGTGTTCTCAGTGGTTAGAGCATCAGCCCTTGCACAGAATGGTGGTGGTTTAATTCCCAGTCAAAGGTAACCAATTGATGTGTCTCAGATGGGTCTCTTTCTCTTCCCTTCCCTACTCCCATCCTTCCCCTCCCTCCCTTTCACTTTCTCTAAAAAGCAATGGAAAAAAATATACTCTGGTGAGGATTAACAGCAACAACAAAATGATGAGGAATATTTACACAATGGAATATTATTCTATATAATAAAAGGCTAATATACAAATTGTCCCCATGGGTGGGAGTTTGACTGACCAGGAGTTAGACATGTGCTGACCACCAGGGGGTGGCGTGGAACATGGCGGGTGTCAGTGTCACAGCGCTGGCAGTGGGCAGCAATGGAGGTGCTGCCAGCCCCGATGGGCCCCGACGAGAGTGGGACCATGGCGGGATGGTGGAGCAGGTGAGCAGGTGGCGCCAGGCCAAGGCAGGTGCAAAGGGAGGCCCTGGCTGGTGGCGGCGGCAGGCAGCCAGGGGAAGGGAGGCCCCGGCCAGTAGCCGGCAGCTGCTAGGGACTCTACCTATGCATGAATTTTGTGTACTGGGCCTCTAGGCTTTCAATAAAAAAGGAATAGAGTATTGATACATGCTGCACAGAGGGTGAATTGCCAATGATTATGCTAAGTGAAAGAAACCAGATGCAACCACATACTGTATGAGTCATTTAGATTAAAGTTCCAGAAAAGGCAAATATGGAGAAATGGAAAGTAAATTAGTGAATGCTTGCCTAGGTGTGGGAACAGTGAGTGACTTTGCAAATAGGCATAAGGGATTACCTGGAAGTAATGGAAGTGTTTTAAAATTAGTTTGTGCTGATGGTTCCATAGCTGTTTTGATCTACCAACATAATTATACAATTAAAATGAATGAAGTTTATGGTAATCAATCGAAAGACTTATATGCATGCATATAAACATAACCAATGGACACAATACACTGGGGGGGTGGGGTAAGGGCATGTGCCGGGGGGTAGGGGAGGCTGGAGGAAGGTCAATGGGGAAAGAAAAGGAGACATATGTACTACTATTTGTAATACTTTAAACAAGAAAATAAAAAAGTAAATAATAAAAATAAAATTTCTGATAAAAAAATAAATAATAAAAAATAAAATGAATGAAGTTTATGGTATGTAAATTATACCACAATAAAATTATTTAAATATTATTTTGAATTATTTATTTGTGTAAGTAAAAATTAAATAATTCAAATAAAATAACTTTAAAATGCAAAACTTTTTTGTTCTGCACAATAAAGCAACTCTTATAAAGTAAACTTAAAATCTTTTAACCATAATAATATTTTTGACACCCTGATAGAAAAGTGTAGGTATGACATCCACTCAAAAGCAATAAAGGCATTTTATGATGAGACTATCTTCAATATACAGTAGGACAGCATTTAGGTTTTTTCATAGGAACACACTGTATTTAAGGATTGAGTAATTGCCAATTATTCATTTAGGTTTTTTCATAGGAACACACTGTATTTAAGGATTGAGTAATTTCCAATTATTGATCTAAACAAAAGATCAACCCAACCAAAAAAAAAATGAAATCCAAAGCATTGACTAACAAATTCGGTAAATTTCACTATGTCACTAATATATAACATAGATTTTCTATCACAACAACCAGGACACAGCAGCCTCAAAACCTGCAAAAGCTCAATAGTGAATAAGCTTTAGCGAGTATAAGCAGACATGTAATGGAAAAGCATTATTATTAATGTAATTTCATTACGTTTTTAAAATAAAAATATTTAAATGTTGAAGTATAAGAATTAGCAACACATAGCTATATTAGAAATCACTTAGCAATGTTGTCATTAACATGGCAATTAATTCTTTAAAAATACCAATATAATGAAATAGAAAATATAATGAAATAGAAAACAGAATACAAGTGCACATTAAGTCAAATGTTTAATGTAAGAATTAAGTATGTGAGTAAAACTAACTATCTGAGAATATTTTTAAAAAAACATTCTAAAAACTCAATGGTCTTATTAACCAATGTCACCCCAATAAATTTAATGAAAAACTCAATGGTAAGGACAAATAAATAAAACATATTTTCATCTGTTAAGCAAGTACTACTTTAATGTACCCAATTATGATGTTAGTAGTGAGTTACTTAACACACCCCACTATAACAAACGCAAAGCAAAAATCTCTGAGAAATTACTTAAAACTTACTTATATGGCACACAGATATGTCTTGTTGAAATGCTGTGATGAATACTGAAAAGCATATCTCTAGTTAAAAAGCATATGAAGAGAATTTTTCAACCTCAGTACCCATTTATTCATCTATCCACATTGTTATTAAAAACCTACTATATTCCTACTAGCTATTTAAATTTTAAAAATAAATTATCTCAAACTCATTCCTCAGGGTTTGGAGAATGAGTGGGAGGAGAACTTTGCCTCACCCAAGTTCTCTACACAGCACGGGACCCACAGAAAATCTGTGCCTTTCTGCTTCCATGTGCCATTGTGAACCATTGCTTCCTGGGTTGCCCTCCACAGTCTGGAGCTCCCGCCATGATCTCCTTGACAGAATGTTGCTCTCTGCACACCCACAGAGAACTGAAAGTAGGACCAGTTGCGATGCTCTGTACTCTACTGGCCCTTCCATATTTATCTGATGTGATGCATCCAGATTACTTTGATTCAAATCAAAGTAATATGCTCAGATAACATCAAAAGTATCCATCTATATTATATAAATTTCTTTTTTTAAATTTGTTTCTCATATTCCCTCTATTGCTTATATTTTAAACTTTAAGGATGACCTTATTAAACATTTACTTTATTAAAATGTTTTAAATTTATGTATTTTAAACAATCCATTTTTACTATGTAAAATACCAAATAGATTTTTGTTTTGGTTAATAATTCTTTTTTCATTACAATAATTTTTCCCCAAAATTATATTTTCTCCTAATAATTTATGGTTATTTTTGTGTTTGGCTTTTCATACATTTTTGGTATGAATATCCAGTTATAATTTATTGAAAAGAACATTATTTCTCCACTGATTTGAAAATCTACCCTATTTTTGCTTAAATTTCATAAATATGTAGGTATATCTAGCCCCATAATTATCTACTATGTTGATTTGTCATTCTGTTGTATGAAAAGGAAGGTTTCTTGTGGTAATTGAGACTTGACTTTTGTGGTTTCATGCCCGGCATGACTTTCTTAAACCGCTGCTCTTCCCATATATCAAATGCATTGCTCTTGTCACTGAGGCAGGAGCAGATTCCCTACCGTCACTTTTAGTCAGGATTATTGAACTATGTCAGGCCTTTTGTAGCCCTAAAGATCCCTGAAGACACGTTAGGGCAGGCATTTGATTATTCATCCTTTGATTTCTGGAGCTTAGCAAAGATCATAAAAAATTGAAATTACTTTGCTGGTATATAAATAACCTAAAATAACTTAGAAAATTATGTAGCCTTTACACATTTTAAAAATTCACATCTAAAGGCTTTAATTTTAAATAGTCAAGAATTGTATGGAACAAAAGCATTTTATTTTAAGGAAAATCATAATACCACATATTTAAATAATTCTAAGAGAATCTAATCACATAATTTAATATACAAAATCACTTATTTAAAACTATATAAGTAGGTCCTGTCCTTTTTTTTTTTAACACTCATAGAGCATACATTTTTCATACCAATTTCCCCTCAGAATTGTGCCATATTTTTCTGCAACAAAATATATTAATTTAAAAAATTAAAGAATGTCATAATTTTAGGCTCCAAGTGTTAAAAAAAATATCAGGATTGAGTTATCATTCCAGTTGCTACTAGTATGCAGACACCCAAATAACAAAAATATTTTGAATGTTTTGATACAAATAATTGTTAAACATAAAAAGTCAATTTCTTTGGAAATGAGTTTACTAATGAGATGAGTGCAGCTGGATTCTTTCCAATTTAATTAGTTAATGTATCGATGAATAGCAATTATTTCTACAATGAGAAAGTGTTTGTTTGAAATCTATTATTTTCCAATTCTCTGTTTTTATTAAATTTTCCAGTTCTTTATTTTGATTAAATTTCTCTTGCAGAGAAATTTTGTATCTCATAAGTGGATGGAAATGAAAAGTATTTGTTATATAGCAAAATAATCCCATTCTTAAAACTTCATTTATGTTAATTGCTAAATATAGCATAGTGATGTACTATTAAAAAATACTTTAAGTGATCTATTAGGCAACAATCTTATTAGGTTATTTCTGTGGAATACTAAGAACTAGAAACAACTTGAAATACAAAAGGAGTTATTTGTGACTTTTGTGACCTTTTGTGGGGTTATGCCAAGACTTTGCCAAGCATTATCAAATCACTTTTTATTATCCCTATTCCACTTTCTCATGTGGTACCATATTTGATAAACTATACTCAGCATAGATTGGACAACTTGGCTATCACTGATATTAATTCATTTTTGTCAATACACCATTTTGATAATATGCTTGAATATTAATGTGTTAAATGTCTTTTTAAATTTTAAAATCTTAGACTTAGTTTTAAGCTCATTGAAGTTATGAAAAATTTTCTCCACATAAAGTGTAGAGTGAGCTCTCATTGTCTGTGCTAATCAACCCAGTCATATATTTGCTGACATGAATCATCTAAACAGTTTTTAAATCAAATAATAATACTTGTTTTTTTAAATCAAATAATAATACTTGTTCTAATGGCAACCACAGAATTTCTAACTTTTAATTTTAAGATAAATCTATAGTAAGTTGTTTCAGAACCTTGGCACATGTTCATTGCCTGAATGATATAAAGCCTGTTTCCTTCAATATTTCTCACCAACATGTTCTTCGGTTTGCTCTCAGGGACTCCTCCATTAGGAGGAATGTGCTTTTTTTAAATTATAGTCAAGTGATAACAAAAGCGAAGGAGAAACTATATAACAAAAGTTTTATTATTTAACCATTCTAAAGTGTATAAATCATTAGCATTATTTTATTTACAATGTTGTATAACCAGCACCATTATCTATTTTTATTTCCAAAACATTTTCATCACCCCAAACAGAACTCTAACCATTAAGTAATAACTCCCCATTCTGTCTCCACCACACCCAACCAGCCTTGATAAACTTGTATGTTAAAAAATAATGTTAGGTAACACCTTCCTCATGTCACATAATTATTATTTCTTTTTTTGTGGTGAGAATATTTAAGACCTACTCTTTTAGTAAATGTCAAGTATACAATACAGTATTATTATGTCAAAGGCCTTTTATGCATCAGTTGAGATGATCATTTATTTTTTCCTTTATTTTATTAATGTGGTATATTACATTGATTGATTTCCTTAAATTGAACCACTCTTGCAATCCTGGGATAAATCTCACTTGGTCAAGTGTATTATTCTTTTTAATATGTTATTAGATTTGATTTTCTTATATTTTGTTGAGGATTTTTTGCATCTGTATTCCTAAGGGATATTTGTAATGTCCTTTTTGTGTGCTTTTTTTTAATCTGACTTTGGTATCAAGGTAATCCTGCCTTCATAGAGTGAATTAGGAAGTGTTCCCTCCTCTTCTATTTTTTAGACTGGTATGAAGCATTGGTATTAATTCTTATATTTGGTAAAATTCACCAGTGAATCTGTCTGACCCTGGATTTTCTTTGTTGTGAGGTGCTTAATTACTAGTTCAATCTTTTCATATGTTATAGATATGTTGAGATTTTTTATTTCTTCTTCAATCAGTAAGGAGATTTTATATTTCTAGGAATTTCATCTAGGTTATCTAATGTGTCAATGTATAATCGTTAACCATTCTTTTATTATTAATTTTTTTATTTCTATAAAGTTAATGTCCACTTTTTATTTTTAAGTTATTTGAATCCTCTTTATCTTTCTTTTGTTAAAATATATTTTTATTGATTTCAGAGAGGAAGGGAGAGGAAGAGAGAGATAGAAATATCAATGATGAGAAAGAATCATTGATCGGCTGCTTCCTGCATGCCCTACACTGGGGTTGGAGCCTGCAACTCTGGGCATATTCCCTGACAGGGAATTGAACCATGACCTCCTTGTTCATAGGTTGACATTCAAACATTGAGCTGTGCCAGCTGGACCCCCTTTACTTTTCATTGTTGGTATAGCTATTGTCATCACTGTGCAATATGTTATTTCTGAGTATTTAAAGTAAACCAAAATTAACAACTCTTGGGCCACAATTTTCATTTAACAGAAATATGTTTAGGAAAAAACACAAAGTCCTAATGTGGACTTAAACTACCTTAATTAAAAGAGTCTTCTTGGATATCAATGTTTCAGATTGTTTCATTATGAATTAGGAAGAAAAGTGATTAAGAAAGAAATATTCTAAATTTTAGGAAAATATAGGTGGGAGATAAGGACATTGATTCCTTATCATCTATTCATGTCATGTACTTCTTGAAAGTGGATATATAATGCTGCTATGAAGATTTTTGTTCAGATCTTTTGATGAAGTACTCATTTCTGTGCCATTTCTGGGTCATAGAGTTTGCACACATTAACTTTAGTAGATAGCAGGGTTTTTCTAGAGTGTTTGTAGAAATATACATCTCAAATGGCATCATATAAGAGTACATATAGAAGTTGCTTTATATGCTAGCCAATACTTACACATGTTATTTTTCAGCTTGATCTTTACTAGTAAAACTATGTTCATTCCAGTAAGAGAGAAGTGGTATCTCATTAAGTTTTATTTTGCATTTATCTGGTGTCTAAGGAAATTGAGCACCTTTTTGAATACTTATGTTTATATGTATATATTTTTTGAATGCCCATTAAAGTCTTATTGTCTCTTTTAATTGCTTTTCTTTTCTTTTGTCTTTCCTCATCCTGAATATAAGCTTTTTTTCAGATGTGCGTATTGAAAATATTTTTCTTCTATTCTATAACTTGCTTTTCACTTTTCAATGGTGTCTGTTGAGAAGCTCAAGTCGTTCTTTGTAATTTAATGAAGTATAATTTATCAAATTTTATCTCAGTGGTAATTATTTTTGTGTCCTATTTAAGAATTTTCTTTAAGTTGGGCAGAAACCAACTTAGAAATCTTGAAAGAATATTAACACCAAGTACAGTAGCTTTTATTCTAGTAAATACTATTATGCATTTATATTATTTCTAGTTCTATTATTTCTATAATGCCACAGAGCAGCACCATCTGATAGAACTTTCTGTGATGATGGATCTATTCTATATATTCACTATCCAATATATCCAATTCCAGTTGACTCCTATTTTACTTTGAGAAACTCAACTAGCAACAGTTTAAGAATAAGGAAACAGGCACAGAGATGAGTAACTTGTCCACCATCATAGCACTGCTAATGAACAGAGTCTGATATCAGATCTGGTCTTTCTTTGACAATGATATAGGCCTATACAAAATGAAGCTGCCATTCATTTTTTTTAAAAGAAGAGATTATTGCCCTAAGATACAAAAAAGTAGTTAAATTAAAAGAAGTTGAAATACAGATAAAAATTGAAGCTATATCTTTCCTATGAAGCCCTGATAACAGACAAGCTCAAATTGGTTTTTACTATTACAACCCCATTTGTACTTATTCTTTAAAACACCTAATTAATACCTCATTATAAATTGTCCTATTTTCTAATTCTCTAAAAAACAGAAATTTTACTAGTTAAGAGTGGCATTATTCCCTTGTTCATTGATTTCTCACATGAATTTTTTTCATCTTCCTAATCTGTTTGGAAACTGTGTAGACTCTGCTCAATTTCAGGTCCCACTAATTACTTGTTATTTCCACTTGGAAATCTCCAATGGTTCAAAGTTGAATCCTCTTAGTACCTTCTACCCCTTTTCTGTCCTCTCCTTGTTTTGTAATCCTTATCTTAGTGAACACTCCACCAGTTTCCCATATCAGAAACCTCACCCATCACACTCAGTCCTGCAATGTCTATTCTCAGATGTCTCATATCTTCCTCATCTTTTTTCATCCTCATGCAGCACTGTTAGATGAGGATTGTAACCTGTTTTTCTGGATTATCACAAGATTTGTCTAACCTGTCTTTCTCTATTAGTTTTGTATTTTTCCAGTGTATTCTTCACCATGCTCCAAAACTAGCATGCTGACATTCAAATAACAATGTACATTCAAAATATTTCCAAAGAATATATTGTAGGTCCATTGTGTTCCAGGCACCATGTTAGTTGCAGAAAATACAGCCATAAGCAAAGCACAGGAATTAAACCCTTCTCAATTAGCTATTAGTCAAAGTTCAGATTTGTAACTGCCTTTTATTACTTGCCTAATCCCCTTCCTGTAGAACAAAGAGAACACTCTTGTCTCTTCCTCCACCTCTCCATGTGTTCTCTATTCCCACCCAAAGCTTCTCTAATGCTGTACAGGTTTTGATATCTCTGGGATTTGATGTGTACTTTACATTGCCAAGAATGTCTTTGCTTTTCCATTTCATCCCACTACATATAGCTAGGTAATAACCAATATTCTTTTGAATTCAAATGTCTCTTCTTTCAACAGTCCAAGAGAGATAAAACTACTTCATATGGCTGTAGACTTAATGGTAGAATTTTAATTAAATAACTGAAGTAAGTTTAATGGTTGAAATGTTATTTCTTTTCCCTATTAAATGAGAATAAAGCATTAGCATGCAGTAGAACATTTTTCATTAATTATATAGAAAATAATAAACTGGATTTTTATGAGGAATTCATATCTCCCAATGCAATTGTATACTAATAAATGTTTCCATGTTCTGGCAAACTAATTTCAAAGTATTAAAAGGTCATAAAACTAGACTTTGGTGTTATTGAAATATTAGGAATTTCACTGTTAGGAGTGACTTCCATTTACTTTTATGTGTCCAATTTTAAGAAACACTAATAAAGCAATGCTTTCAATGTTTCCTTTAAAATAGTACCTTTTTGTTTAAAAAATAAGAATAATTGCTATGTGCACAGCAGGAACACACCAGAAAATATTCAAACAGAAAAGAAAATTAGCATAAAAACAATATTATATTTCATTTGAGGGCTTTTATTGATTGAAGGAAAATGAAAAGAAAGAAAAGCAGAAAGAAATCACATGGTTGCTTTAGTAACAACTATCATTTTACATGATTAGCTGTTCTTGCTGTCTGCTGCTACATTTAATAACTTGAGGGCAATGAGGAAAGAAGCAACAAAGAATGTTAATATTATCCAATGCAAATGAGTCAATTTTGAGTTTTTACTGTTATTATGTATGGTTGATTAACTACATTAAAATATTAATTCATAGATTTAGAAATTAATAGTATGTTAGCCTCTAACATATTTTTGCTTTAAAATTAATTTTTCAACTTTAAATTAGCATTTGGGAATATTATTAATCCTTCTGTATTCACAAATTCAACAATATTTATTGCTTGCTTCTATTATATTATGTATTAAGGAAGGGTCTGAAGATTACAAAGAAACATATGAAGTTTTTTACTCTTAGAAAAATTAAAGTCTTTAACAGAGAAACACAAAAAATTAACAGTTACAATTTACTGTGATATTTTCTGAAATATAGTAATTATAGAATATTAATACTACAGTCAACAGAATATCTCTGATATGTCCCAAACTATACCAGGTATTTTTACATTTATTATTTCATTTGTTACTTTTAACAATCCCATATATTACCTGTTATTTCAATGTCCAGAGGAAAATCTAGGGCTGGAAAATGTCAAATATTTCATGCAGAGACCCACAAGCAGGAGGCAGCAGAGCCAGGATGATACAGATAGAGAGACAGGTGGGGAACTAACCACAAACGTCCTTATATGCCACTGCTTTACTATTGTGTGTTTTGCATATTATTTTTTATGTTTGCATTCAAATATATATTATTCTTTAAACTGTAATTCCAAAGTTGTACCATATTTAGCCATGTGATATAAACTTTCTCAAAACATCTATGCCTTAATCCTGGCCAAGTAACACAATTGGACGAGTGTTGTCCCCATATGCCAAGGTTGCAGGTTCAATTTCCAGTCATGGCACATATAAGAATTGAATGATGAATGCATAAATAAGTGGAACAATAAATCTGTGTTTCTCTCTCTCTAAAATCAATAAAAATTTTAAAAAATAAAATATCTATTCCTTGCCGCCTACATGGGAAGTATTTAGTATATATTGTTCTTGGGGCGTCTAATTAAATTTAAGTTCATGATCACTTTGTCACTGGCAATTGCATTTTACATTTTAGTTGCTGTATATGAATATTGAAAAATTATAGTCATTAAATAATTAAATTGAAAACAAAGCATTTCTATTGAAAAGGCATTATGTTCACAGTTCTTCTTAAAAAAAATTGAGGCATTCTCCTTTTATATGAATCATTCCTCCATGGCTTTAATTGGTGAATATGTAAGTTGTTTTGTGTAAAAAATAGAAACTATGTAGAATTTCTAAATTTTAAAGGAAGAATTAAGTATTTCAAGCTCAGTGTTTGGCTAACATTCTTAATATATTATCAACTTTAAATAGGAGAAACTGCTAAGCCATTTAATATTGTTTAAAATCTAAATTAATATTATTTTTTCTTCTTAAATATCCAACAGTTATTTGGTTTAGGTCTTATGAGTAGTTGCCAATTTTGTTAATATTTGAGCCTCCAGTAACAGCAGAGGGAGCTCACAGTGTATTCTTTTGAGATTTGCTAAATTACATGTTTTGCTTCTATTACTCAAAGGAGGGATTGTAAAACTAAGTTGTTGTTTTTTTTTCAGAGTAATTTGCATAAATATGTAATAGAACATATAATTTATAGACTGTCTTATAGCAATAAACCAGAGAAAAATAAATCTAACAACTTTACTACATCTATGCTCATTAAATTCAGTTTTGTACTTTTAACTGGAACTGCTCCCAAGTGTTATCCTAACCCTAGATTTATGTGTGTTGCTCAGGTCATTTTCCTGAACTCCAGACTTTGATATATAGTCAGTATCTCTCCTCAGATACCTAATAGATATTTCGTCCAGTCCAAAGTAATCTTCCTCTCTCCACACTTTTTCCATCTTCTTTGAGGGCAACATCATCCTTATAGTTGCACAGGCCAGAAGCCTTGGAGTCCTTTAGACTTACCTCTTTCTCCTAAATCTTAGATCTAATCCATCACATAATTTTGTTGAATACTCATTTTTAAATATATTTTTATTTATTTTGGAGGGAAGGTAGAGGGAGAGATAGACATATCAATGATAAGAGAGAATCATTGATGAGCTGCCACTTGTATGGTCCACATTGGGGATTGAGCCCACAACCCAGGCATGTGCCCTGACCTGGAGTCAAACTATGACCTCCTGGTTCATAGGTGGATGCTCCACCACTGAGCCACACCGGCTGGGCATTATTGAATGCTCTTTCCAAATGTTTTCAGAATCCAACCATTTGCCAACTTCCCTATGCTACCACTAATCTCATTTTTCATTTAGATTACTGCAAGACCCTCCTAAACAATATCCCGGATTTGTCCTTTGTAAACCACTTTGTTATTCTAGTTTCAGTACAGCAGGCACAATACTATTATAAACAAAGGGATGTCATGTCATCCTTGTTTTTCAAAACCTTGCAATGGTTCCTCATTTCACTGAGAATAAAAGCTCACATCTTTATAATGGCCTATTAGATTTGTGTCTTTCCCCCGCCCCCTGCCCAGTTAACACTGACCATATCACCTGCTACTCTGCCTTATTAGTTACCAAGTTGCTACTCCTGCTTTTTCACTTTCCATCCAGGTGTGCTCCTGGTGTAGGACCTTGGTACTAGTCCTTCCTTTGTCTGGAAAGCATTTCTCCCAAAGACCTACACAATTAACTAATGGAGTTATTTACTCCTCTCTTCTTCACTAAAATATCATCTCTCTATGAGGTAGACCCTAAGGAAACCCATATAAAATTACAATCCAGTTCCCTGTGCCCTCTCGATCGCTCTTATCCTATTTCATTGTTTTTTACATAGTTCAAATTACATTTTAATATACTACATAGTTGTCTTATTCATTATACTTAGTGTCCTTCCTATAATGTAAATACCAAAGGACAATGACTTTTAAAAATTCTTGATGTAGCCCTAACTGGTTTGGCTCAGTGGATAGAGCATCGGCCTGCGGACTAAAGGGTCCCTGGTTCGATTCAGATCAAGGGCATGTACCTTGGTTGCGGGCACATCCCCAGTAGGGGGTGTGCAGGAGGCAGCTGATGGATGGTTGTCTCTCATTTATGTTTCTAACTCTCTATCCCTCTTTCTTCCTCTCTGTAAAAAATCAATAAAATATATTTTTAAAAAAATAAAAATAAATAAAAATTCTTGATGTAGCTCGAGCATGTAAAATAATTCCTTTCACATAATAGGTGCTAGAAAATGTTGGTTGAATCAATATATAAATGATAAACATTAATTTTGATTACATTCATGGTATATATTCTGCTGTCTATTTTCATTACTGTGCTATGATAGTCATTCTTTTTATCTAATATGTCAAGGTTAGAACCTCAAAAATAGTCCTGCTGAGCATTATCAATTTTATGAATATTTGTATGTACTTATGACTAATAAAGCATAGTGGGTATTTAACAAATGGAAACTGTTTTATAGTTTAATGTACTTTAAGCAGAAGGGTGCCAAAGCTTTGTAATAACTTTCAGTAGAGAAATGCAGTGTTACTTTTTCACTTGAAAGATTTTATGATAAAAATGATTAGTTTACATCTCAATATTACCTTAGTTCCAATTTCCTTAAAATAATAAGGCTAATGTATTATGAAAATCAGAGGAGTCTACTGGTATTTAAGCTGGTATTTTGGACTAGCAAGTGTCTTATTGCCTACTGTAAATGAGAAATAATAAATCTTAACTGTTTGGTTGGCTCAATGAACACTAAGGTTAAAGCATTATTTGTATCTAGGCTATAATAAAAATATGATTAAATCTGTTTACTATTCAAATAATTGAATAGCTTTCCTCCACTGTCTGAAGAACAAGATCCAAAGTCATTTGCACAACTTCTATCAAACTGCAACTTGTTTCTTTCTGAAATACATCAAGCATGTTCACACTCAGGAACTTTTGAGTAAGCTGTTGTTTCCTTTATTTAAATACTAGAGGCCCAGTGCACATAATTTGTGCATAGATGCGGTACGTCTGCCTGGCTGGCCATCGAAGCGTTAGCATCTGGCATGGAAGGGCAGGTCCCAGCTGACCTCTGGGCCCTGGGCAGCACCTGGGCCCCCAGGCCCTTGCGTGCCACCCTCCACCTGAGTCACCGGGTACCTGCCCAGCTCCCTCAGCGCCTGGGAGCCAGGTGGTGGCCCTGACGCCTGCCACAGCTGCTGGTTGCTGTCTGCAGGGCAATCAGAGGGGGGATTGGGCCCCGTTCACACCCACCTTGGCCTGACACGCCCTGCTCATCTGCTCCACCATCCCGCTGTGGTCCCGCTCTCCTCTGGGCCCATTGGGGCTGGCAGAGCCTCCACTGCTGCCTGCTGCCAGCATCCTGTGGAAGATGCCCACCATGTTCCTCACCGCCCCCTGGTGGTCAGTGCACATCATAGTGGTCAAACTCCCAGTCAAGGGGACAATTTGCTTACAGCAGTCCTCGGGTTACATTGGACTCGACGTATGTCATTTCGTGGTTACGTCGCCATCTCCCATTTATTTATATAAATAAAATATTCCATCATTTTGACATATGTATATTTGTGCTTTATGTTTTTTATTATTTATTTACCACAAGTAAAGGTCAGGAATTGTTATCTTTTTTTTAAATTTTTTTACTGTTTCACTTCATTACTGCTGTGTATGTGCTCCATGTGAGTGACGTAGGTGCTTATGTAGGTGGGTTCTGACTTACGGCAAAAATCACATTACATCGTGCCGTAGGAACGGATCTCCGACGTAACCTGAGGACCTACTGTATTAGGCTTTTATTGAAGGCAAAGCCCTCAGCTGTGCATGAAAATCTAGTCTCCCTTTCTTCAGATTTTTCAGCTTCCACTGCAGTTAGATATGACATACGGTAAAGTGTTCAACTTCTGTGAACTGAAGAGATGTGTACTGCTATTAGGTCTGGCCTACAAAACTTTCCACACTCACCCTTCCATGTTCTTCCCCTTTAGGTGCTGCAAAGGAGTGTGCCCTGGGGAATCTTGGAAGGCATGAGTTAAACATGCCAAGTAACCATCAGTCTGGCCCAAATAATTGTGTGCAAAGACTGCTTTGTTGAGTGAAAATCTACCCTGCATGCATAGTCCATGGGAACGGACAGTACTGTGGTGAAGAAAGACCAGAGGTGAGGCAGGGGCTGGTGGAGGGAGGGAAAGGATGGAAGTGAGGAATATCTGTAATACTGTCAACAATATTTTTTTAACACACACACACATACACACACACACACATCTCAAACAAACAAAATAAAACAAAACAACCTACCCTAGATGCTTACATATGAAAGAAATAAAATTATTGCTCTATAATCACTGAAATGGAGTTGGTACTATTTGTTAAGGATTTTTAGCATACCTTCATCAGTGGTCGGCAAACTCATTAGTCAGCAGAGCCAAATATCAACAGTACAACGATTGAAATTTCTTTTGAGAGCCAAAATTTTTAAACTTAAACTATATAGGTAGGTACATTGTTATTAACTTAATTATGGTACTCCTAAGGCTTAGGAAGAGCCACACTGAAGGGGCCAAAGAGCCGCATGTGGCTCGAGAGCCGCAGTTTGCCGACCACGGTCTTAACCCATGACTAACAAACACTAGATCCTACAGTGATTAAGCAGATGACTTCTATAATCTTCACTCCACTCACAAGGTAGAACTAGAATCCTCTGCCCCCCACTAAAGTATCTAAATTTATTCCCCAGAGCCGTGGTCGGCAAACCGCGGCTCGCGAGCCACATGCGGCTCTTTGGCCCCTTGCGCGCACATACAGTGCAATTGAAACTTCATGGCCCATGTGCAGAAGTTGGTATTTTGTGGAAGAGCCACACTCAAGAGGCCAAAGAGCCGCATGTGGCTCGCGAGCCGCCGTTTGTAGAGCCAGTTTGTCAAGCCGCAGTTTGCCAACCACTGCCCCAGAGTAATTACAACATCCAGTGGTAAATATGTATAGATTTGTCTTCCTCTTAAAATTCCACTTTTTTATAAATAAATATTTTATTTATTTCAGAGAGGAAGGGAGAGGGAGAGAGAGATAGAAACATCAATGACGAGAGAGACTCATTGATCAGCTGCCTCCTGCACACCCCCTACTGGGGATCGAGCCCACAACCCAGGCATGTGCTCTTGTCCAGAATCAAACTCAGGACCCTTCAGTCCACAGGCCAATGCTCTATTAACTGAGCCAAACCAGAGAGGGCAAAATTCCACTTTTAAAGAACAAGAATGAAACCTTTCTATTCTTGGTGTCAGATATAGATAATGTAGAACACTCTAAGTCCTAAATAAATATTTACTGTTTCGTCAATTAATGAAGACATGAGTGAATGAATTAGTGGCCTCAGAAATAATGCATGCATCATTCAGCCCAGCAATAATATTTTTATTAAAATATGAAGTACTTTAAAAATTTAAAAATATTTAAAAATATGAAGTACTCAAATATTTAAAAATTACAAAATGATTTTCTTCACTTTTTTCCTTGCCCACTCTTCCTTCTTTAGTCACATTGACATTGAACTTATTTCAACCACATGAATTTCTTAAGAGGTAATGTTAACCTTTTAGAGGAAAATGTCACTGTTACTGGGGAAAGAATACAAACAAAATCAAAGAAAACAAATCTAAAACAGATCTTTCAACCCACCGACTAACCACCACCATGAACAACAAAACAGAAATCCCATGCTGATATATCTGGGTGAATACGGTGCTTTTTAAGAATCCCAATAGTCACATTACAGATTATAAAGGATTTTCAGAAGTTCATCTTGTCAACTAATGGTTACATTTTCCAAAAGAATCATCATTTAGTATCAAATACAAGAAAATGTAGTAGATTACAAATTGGAATAAAAGCCATTTTATTCAAACTACCAATTGTCTCTTTTAATTACAGGAGAGACGCTTTAAATTTATCCTGGAAGCACACAGCAGTTAGTACAGTAAGGACACAGCTTTCGAAAGGTCAATTGTTACTGTGTACATGGAAACCTTAATAAAATTGCATTGCTCATTCACTGCTAGGGGTTAATTAGTTAAATCTTCAGTGCTACTTAGTAATTTTCAAACATGTCACACCATTCAAGTTCACACAATACAAAGCAATTTCAAAGCAGTAGAAATTTGACACCAGAAGAGCTAAATCAAATTCAATAATGCCTATCGTTTTCTTCTAAAAATAATATATAACTTTGGTTCAAAACATAACTTGTGCCTGTTAAATCACTCTATATTGAAAAACCAAGTATAACAAGAACACAAAGAAAGGATGATATATCAAGAGTAGAACTAGCAATTAAACACATTGCACAACAGCCATTACAAAATTAGATGGTTCCAGAATATTGTAAATCACAGAAAAGTGCTGTATAAAAACAGAAGGAACATAAGGCAATATAAATATGGAGTAAGAAGTTCAGTTGGAAAACAAGTTAATTATTTTTTCTGTTCTATACTTTGAAATTTAAGGGTTTTTTTAAAAAAAATCTGCAACCACTCTTTAAGAGAATGGTGCAGTATTTTTCAATTATTTGGTTTTTTTTCCAAAGGTCATATATTATATTTAGAGTTTCAATAATCCAGGTAATTTTATATCAAGGGATAACACAATTCAAGAATTATCCATAGTTTTATTACCACTCTTTATTTCCCCCCTTTTTCACAGTCCTACTTTTCCTGTCTGCTTGCTAACATTCCATTAGAATTCATTTAAATAGAAAAGCACTCAATTAGCTTGTGTATTATGAAAGGGAATATTTATAGGTGCATCTTTCCCAAATGGTATGTTTTCTATGAAATTTACATTTGAAATAATTCTTTTATAAGTTTGCAGAACTATTGTATATGTACAATTTTCAACTTGTGTGTAAACAAAGCAATTGATTCAAGCAAAACTATGGAGGCAATACCTCCAATCAGGAACTGATCAATGTGAACCCTGTCTTATGTAAACTGAGCCCTAAATAAAATTTATTTCACCCATTGACAGCATATTATGTATTCCCTCTAACATATTATTTTAAAAAAAGATAATTCAAGAGGAAAAAAGAAAACCGAGAATAAGCACAAGTTACTTTGTTTGGTACTAGGAGACTTATAAAAGCACAAGACAAGAGCCCTTCATTCTATGAGTTGAGAGAAATTTTAAAAAATTATAATATAGATACATAATGAGACATATGTACAGAAAGGTTTTTGGTTGACCAGAGTGAGAACAGATGATTCTCTCTCCAGAAAAACTGAAGCAGGGTATTGAAAGATAAATAAGTTATCAAAGGTGTCTGAGGAGAAGCACAGGGAATAGTAATAGCAAAGCCATAGTCCGTTTCATCATGCTAAATACTTTTTGCAGCAAGTACAGAGATTGAGGATTTATACTGAAAAGACTAGTTGGAATGTTCTGGTCCCATCAAGTCCTTTCTTACACCATGCAGCTGACATCCCATAAATCTTATTGCCAAGTTCATCCCCTCACACAGAAGTTTAAAGCTAGAACCATCTAAGCTGGTTCAGGTAATGCTATTCTCCCCAACTTGTTCCAGTTTCTGTCTATAATCTAACCTATGTAATCTGAGATCTATTTATGATCTCATTGTGTCCCATGGAACTCACACTCCATGGACTTCCCAATACATGGACCTCACACATTTGACAAACAATATTTAACAAGCTTCACTCTCTGGCAAAACATCTCATGGAGGATCTTTCCACTTTTCTTTTCAATTTTATTGCTTCTGAATCCCTTTTTCTCTCTGTGCTTAAGTGGGTTGGCTATTTGCGTGTTTGTTTGTTTGTGGACCTTCATAACAAGAGATTTGTCCAAACTGGAGGCTTACTGTTGCTCATTACTGCATCATCAGAGCATAGAATATTGAGTACATAATAAGCATGCATTACATGTTTGCTGACTGAGTTAGTATTGAGCCAAATAAATGGATAGTCCTCCCACAGAAGGTTCAGTCTCAATGATTTAGAAATCAAGTCTAATCCGGAACCATTTTGAGAAGGACCTTAATTATATTCAGTAATCAATATAGAATAAAGTTTTATTTAGGCAGGTAAGCTTTCTAAACTTCCAAACTTTCCCATTCTTACCCCTCACCACTTTATTAAATGCTAGAGTGAAAGCTTTGTTTCTTTTTAGAGGATATTACTAATATGAAATCTTGACAAAGAATATCACCTAGAACTCACTGAACCAAACCTTAGGAAAGTCCTGGTTATAAGAAGTATTATTTATAGTTCCTAACTTGCAACACATGCAGTCTCCTGAATAGTCTAAATTCAGTAGTTGGATCAAGTCATAGCATCAGAGAGCTCTGTAGCTGGGTCACAATATTGGGGCTGCTGGTGAAATACTTTAAACTCACTTATATTTTGATGTTATATCATCTACCTTAAAATATTCTGAATAACATTACAAGAACTGTTATATAAAACTTACCCTTATATTTTATTTTGAGTACATTATCCAATACATTTTTGTTTTATAGATTATATTCTTTACTAGAGGCCCGGTGCACAAAAATTTGTGCACTCGGGGGTAGGGGGTCCCTCAGCCCGGCCTGTGCCCTCTCGCAGTCTAGGACCCCTCAGGGATGACCACCTGCTGGCTTAGGCCTGCTCCCCAGGGGATTGGGCCTAAGATGGCAATCAGACATCCCTCTGGCAGCCCAGCAGCCCTCGGGGGATGTCCATTTGCCAGCGGGGAGCAAACCTAAGCTGCAGTCAGACATCCTTAGCACTGCTGAGGAGGCAGGAGAGGCTCCCACCACCACTGCTGTACTGGCAGCCATCAGCCTGGCTTGTGGCTGAGCAGAGCTCCCCGCTGTGAGAGCACACTGACCACCAGAGGGCAGCTCCTGCATTGAGCATCTGCCCCCTGGTGGTCA
>NW_005371324.1:3128635-3130152 GCF_000412655.1 Myotis brandtii
GGGTTTGTTTAGCTTCTATAATTGAAACTCTGTTGCCATCACTGGTGCTCTCAGCTCTGAGGCCGTGGCCAGCTGAAAGCAGGTATCTGGGGTTTGTTTAGCTTCTATAATTGAAACATTGTTGCTTCCGGAGCTCAGAGCTGGGCCGCGGCAGGCGGGGAACCTTGGCTTCCTCCATCACTGGAGCAAGCAAGCCTCATGTTCACTTAAGCTGTGTGACTACCGGCCGCCATCTTTGTTGGTGGTTAATTTGCATATCCTGCTGATTAGCCAATGGGAAGCGTAGCGGAGGTATGGTCAATTACCATGTTTGTCTATTATTAGATAGGATGAGGTTCTCTCAATGAGAATTCCAAGTGTGACACTTGTGCATTCATTTTTCAGGCATTGCTTTTTCAAAACTTTATATTTCCTCTGATCAGAGATCATAAATTCTATCATCTATCTAGACATTTATCTGTCCATTTATATAGGTATCTATCTATCTTGCCATTTGTCCAGTGATTGTTTGTTAAATGAAACTGTAGTATAAATAAGTGTGTTACTAAACTATAGAATTCTCTAGGCAATATCAGGCCTTTAGATATTTTTCATCAAGAAAGTAACACAAAAATAAACTCAAAATGGATAAAGGACTTAACATAAGATGGGAAACCATAAAAATATTAGAGGAATCCATAAGCAGCAAAATCACAGACATATGCTGAAGCAATTTCTTCACTGATACAGCTACTATGGCAATGGAAACTAAAGAGAAAATAATCAAATGGGACTACATCAAAATAAAAAGCTTTTCACAGAAAAAGAAAAAAAATCAACAAAACAAGAAGAAAGTCCACTGCCTGGGAGAACATATTTGCCAATTTAATCTCCAATAAGGATTTAATCTCCAACATTTACAGGGAATTCATACAAATTAACAAAAAGAAGATAAACAGCCCAATCAAAAAATGGGCAACAAACTTAAATAGATACTTTTCAAAAAAAGACATAAGGAAGGCCAAGAGACATATGAAAACATGCTCAAAGTCACTAATCATCCGAGAGATGCAAATCAAAATGACAATGCAGTACCATCTCACACCTGTCAGAATGGCTATCATCAACAAATCAACAAATGACAAGTGCTGATGAGTATTCAGAGAAAAAGGAACCCTAGTGCACTGCTGGTGGGAATGCAAACTGGTGCAGCCACTGTGGAGAACAGTATGGAGTTTCCTCAAAAAACTAAAAATGGAACTCCCAGTTGACCCAGTGATCCACTTCTAGAAATATATCCCAAGAAACTAGAAACACGAATCAGAAAGGATATATGCATCCCTATGTTCATAGCAGCACAATTTACCACAGCTAAGATTTGGAAACAGCCTAAGTGCCCATCAGCAGATGAGTGGATTAGAAAAATGTGGTACATCTACACAATGGAATACTACACTGCAGTAAAAAAGAAGGAATTCTTACCATTTGCAACAGCATGGATGGAACTGGAGAGCATTATGCTAAGTGAAATAAGCCAA
>NW_005371324.1:3130317-3148337 GCF_000412655.1 Myotis brandtii
AACTGTAATAATATATATACTTTTAAAATAATAATAATAAATATAATTTTAATATTTACCTATTTTAGAGGCTCAAATTATTATTTTAATTCCATTGTTTTCTACTTCTGGGAGGGAAACAGAGTGGCCTATGAGCATAGGGGACTAATTTCCTTGATGACTTATATTGTTTTGTCTGATTTAGAGTAAGTGCAATGTGTAACAGAGAATTCATTTTGAGGAAAATTCTCTCTATAAATAAGGCAACTGTAAGGATAGGGCATATTATAGTAGCAGATATAAAAGCTCCCATATTGGAAGCTATCACTCCATTGCTTGCAAATGGAGTTAAGTCAAATCATGAATGGCTCTTGGTCCTCAGTAAGTTCCAATGTTTCAACTTATGTCCTAACCTTTATTTCTGTGTCCATAATGCTCAAGAACATTTTTGGAATAATGGATCTTAAAAACTGTACACGGGTAAATCCATTTTAGTGGTCTCACATCTGCTAGCTATGAGACAAAAATAGCATAATTACTGCTCCATGTTATGCACACTAGCTACCCTGAGTTTGGCCTTAGTGTAGTGGTCTCTTACCAAGAAGCGTCATCCATTTACCTTAAAATGTTTTTACAGAAAATAAAAACACACTTATTCTATCCCATAGTTTATTATTTGTCAAAAGCACGTGTGTCTTCACTCTCTTCTCCTTGAAAAATTTTAAATAAATGCATTTGAAAAGAGTAATATGTGAGACTAACAGTCCAGAGAAGATGGTATAAACTTGTTTCTCCTTGTTCTTCCAAGCTAAGTATGGCTATACACCCTGGCCATAACTTAGAGGCAACTGAAAGAAACCTCAGGAAGGTGGAAAGAGAAAGGCAGACTAGTTAGACTAATTAGAAGCAAAAAGCATTCATAAGTATCCTTCAAGAAAACAATTAACACAATCAAATAATATATTTGCTTATAACCTATCAACTCACTTCTTGTTTATATTTGCATACAATCTTATTTTCTATTTTTATAAAAGATATATTTCATTTCATAACATTGTTTGGGGGCACAAATTCAATGTTAATAAAATTTTAGTTAGAATCATTTATTGGCCCCACTAGTTGGTGTGCTTGCTTGTTTCCCCAAGAAACAGTACTTGAGTTTTGTAACCTGTGAACTGAGAAAAATTTCTCCATTGAGATTAACTGTCCAACATGTAGAGCAATTAAGCACCAAACTTTAGCTTCAAATCCACAAATGAGTATAAAACCTCAAATGCCAAGAGATTGGGTAAATCCATGAAATAAGTTTAGGGTCATTCTTTTATCCTGGATAAAAGGAATACATATTTACTTTTTCTTTTATTGCTAACACTATTATAGATAACCCTCCTTCCCCCCTTTGCCCACCTCCACCCAGTCCCCACCACCCCTCTCCCTGGCCTTCATCACACTGTTGTCTGTGTCCAGGGGCTATACATATATGTCTTTGGTTAATCCCTTCACCTTCTTTTATACAATCTCCCTGACCCCTCTCCCCTCTGACATCTCTCAGTCTGCTCCATACATCCATGCTTCTGGTTCTATTTTGTTCATTCACATATTTACTTTTAAAAACAAGGGACTGCACATAGAAATAGTTTCTTATTTTTCTAAAATGTGTAATCTCTCCATTTACCTTTCATTTTTATACTATCTATAGAGCCATAAGTTCATAGGAATATCTCTTTAAGAACAAAAGTGCAAACCCAATAGCAATGCCTACTAATAATTTGCCTCAGTATTGAGAAAAACATTGGAAGGAGTAGGACTCTGATGCAGACACTACTCAGCTCCAGCTCATTGTTGCCTTGAGAAAATGTGGAGCCAGCATTGCTAAATCATATATATATATATATATGTATATATGTATATATGTATATATGTATATATATGTATATATCAAGAGATCGGAATGACCGGAATGATCTGTTGCTATGATGCACACTGGGGAGGCCAACCCGCCTGATTGGGGCCCCAATAAGCCCCTTCCAACTGCCCTCGGCCCCTCCCCCCAACCAGCTGGCCCGATCAGCCCCCATTGGGGCGGGCTGGCATGACCCCATCTGTGCACAAATTGGTGCACTAGGCCTCTAGCTTAGGATAAATAAGAACTACACAATTTTAAAATGAAATACACAATATGAAAAGTTGTGTGAACCCAATAAAGCCTTTCTATGTTCTGGATGCAACGATGGACACACTTATGACTGCCATGGGAGTAATCAATCTAGTATCCTCTGAATTTATTTTTGTGGAAGAAAAGTCTAAAGACACCTTAATTTTCCTTTAAATCATGTGTGGTTAACATATTTTTTTTCCTGCTGAGATATTTATAAAGTTTAAAAACACTAGTGCAATCCTAAATGTTTGGGTCTATAGGTTTGAATCCCTGTATTCTGTTTTCATGGTACATTGTGAACATTTTATTTATAAATTTGTCTTCAACTCCAGAAGGATTTTGTATTGTACTATTGATTTTTCAATTTTATTTTTTTGTTTTTCTGTATGTCTGCATTTTTTCCATATGCTAACCTCTATTTTTTATAGTTGTCATCTCTCTTCACATGTTTTTGTTTTTTTTCCAATTGCTCTGCACATTTGAAGAATTTCACAAAGTTCTCATATAAAGCATAGCCTTTGCCCTAGTCAACCTTCTTTTACTCTTACTTTATAAAATGAAATTGGAGTATTTATTGGGCTTGGAACGTAAGGATTACTTAATTCTTGTATAAGGTAAAATCAAGCTATCTGATGTAAAAAGGTAATCTATCTATCTATCTATCTATCTATCTATCCATCATCCATCTATCTATCATCTGTCTATCTGTCTATCTCTATCATCTATCATGTGTCTACATATAGGAAATATAACATGTCTTTATTCTATGCTAGTTACACATATATAAAAAGGCAAAAACTGAACTTCTGTTTCATTTTCTCTACCTCTTAATATGTAAAACAAAATTTAAGATCTTTTTAGGATTTGGGGAAAATGATTGTCTAACATACCCATCATAATCATAAAAATTGTAGACAGTTGAGTTTTTTCTTTCAATCTCACAGCAGAGCTAGCTTACTGAATTATAGTAGTGGATGTCACATTAGAGAAGAGAATAAGAAGGGAGAGAAAGATGACCAGGCCTCACTTTGTGAGGGAGACATCCCATTCTGTTACTAGTTTGATGACATCAAATGAAAAAGAGGAAGAGTCAAATCTTCAGTGACTCATCATTAGAAAGAGGGTCCTATTAATGTTCTCAACTTTGCCATAGCAATTCCTTTTTTCTAGGGAATGAAGAGAAAGGTAAGAACATTTAAAAAGGTTGGAGACCTTCGATTCCTATTCAAAGTAGACACTCTAGTTCTAATGCATTTTTTATTCTTTCATTATAATCTTGATTCTAGTAAGCACTACTCTTATTCATTTCTTTTTATATTTTGAGTACTTATTAATGAATTACTAATTCATCTAAATCTGGTTTTTATCATCTCATCTTGTATGTCAGTATATAAAATCTGCATTTTATTAAATTTTGATGTCAATAATATTTCAAAAATATTCTCCTATTTTCTAGGGAAACTACTTTTGGCAATGTATTCTACTACTTCTTTTGGCCATGTATTCTTTTCTTTATTGTGTATATACTTATTGATGTTTACTCACATTTGCATTATGAAACTTACTCAAGCCACAGTACTAAAATTGAAATAGTATAAACGTGTTTTTCTTGGATTTGCCTCATTTTATACTTGCTTATCTAAATAGTCACTGAGATCTTATTTTCATACTACGAGGATGCATTCCATTTGGTTACTGATATCATTCTCTTCTCAGATATCAAATTTATTGCTCCCAGTGTGCTTCTAAGCCTTGAGTAGTAGTGAGAAAAACTTGCAGAACCCTCTTAACCTTCTGCCATTGACTTTTTATTTTTCTCTTTGGTGCACAAACTCTAACTTGGGGCATACCCTTTGTGATCCTTTCTAACTTAATATGTATCATAGCAGAGAAGATGCCTCTAAAATGTATTTGAAGATTCATGCTTGTGGATTATACCTTTCCCTAATAGCACTAATGAATATTTTGCTGTTTTGTAAAGTAATCTCTTTAGGTTCATATAGATTAATTCAGATACTTCCAATACTCATATCACCATTCCACTCCCACTGGCTTGGTTATAGTGTCCTCTTGCTTTTGAATGCAGCTGACCTTTAATGCCACTGCTCCCCATACATCAGAAAATGCATATCTTAGAAAGGAAGAAAGATCTAAAATTAGCAACCTAAGTTTCCACCATAGAAACTAGACAAAGACGAGCAAATTAAATCCAAAGTAAGTGGAAGAAAAAAATAATAATAAAATTTAGAGTAGAAATCAATGAAATTGAAAACAAAATCAATAGAGAAAATTAATGAAACTAAAAGCAGATTAGATTAACTGTGAAAAAAAAGTAAGAGGGTATTACAATTAGTAATACTGGAAATGAAAAAGGGAAAATCACTAGAAATCCCACAGGCATTAAAAGGATAAGAAAGGAATATTATGAATAAGTCTATGCCCACAAATTTGATGACAGAGATAAAATGAATAAATTTCTTAAAAGTTCTATCAGCCAAATGTCACACACACACAAATTAGTTTGAATAGGCTGATATCTGTTAAATATGCCTCTTTTAACAGGAGAGAAGCAATATCTTGTGTTTTTGGTTTGCATTTTTCCTGATAATTAGTGAGTGAGGTTGAGAACCATTTCATGTACCTGTTTGCCATATGTATATCTTCTTTGGAAAATAAGTCTATTTAGGTCCTTCGCTCATCTTTTAATCATAATACTTGTTTCTTTGTTATTGAGTTGTATGAATTCCTTATGTATTTTGTTTTTGTATTTTTTTAAATATATTTTATTGATTTTTTACAGAGAGGAAGGGAGAGGGATAGAGAGTTAGAAACATCGATGAGAGAGAAACATCGATCAGCTGCCTCCTGCACACCTCCTACTAGAGATGTGCCCGCAACCAAGGTACATGCCCTTAACCGGATCGAATCTGGGACCTTTCAGTCCACAGGCTAACGCTCTATCCACTGAGCCAAAAGGGTTAGGGCTCCTTATGTATTTTGGATATTAACCCCTTATCAGAGAGATGGTTTGAAAATATTTTCTTACATTTCTTCCATTCCATAGGTTGTCTTTTTATTTTATTTATTTATTTATTTATTTATTTATTTATTTATTTATTTTGCTGTGCAGAAGCTTTTTAGTTTCATGTGCTGATTTCTGCTTTTGTTGCTAGTGCTTTTGGTGTCATATCTAAAAAATTATTTGCCAAAACAAATGTTAAGTTGCTTTTTCCCATGTTTTCTTGTAGAAGTTTTCTACTATGGCTTAAATTCATACATTAGGTCTATTAAACTTAATTTTTTTTAGTGTTGACAGTATTACAGATGCCCCCCACCCCTCCCCTCATTTAGCCCCCTCAAACTTACTTCCACCCCAGGCCTTCACCACATTATTTTCTGTGTCCATGGGCTATGCATATATGCATATAAGTTCTTTGGTTAATCTTTTGACATCACCCCCAGGAGATCCATTAGTCTGTTCCATGCATCCATGCTTTTGGACCTATTTTGTTCCTTAATTTTGTTCATTAGATTCCACATATAAGTGAGATCATGTGATTTTCGTCTTTCCCTGACTGACTTATTTCACTTAGCATAATAACCTCCAGGGCCATAAGATAGGGACCTAGTTTCATTCTTTTGCATGTGAATATCCAGTTTTCCCAACACAACTTATTGAAGAACTTATTTTTTTTTGAGAAATAATACTTTATTGAGTATTCTTGCCTCTGTTCTCAAATATTAGTTGAGTGTACATTCAAAGGCTTATTTCTGGGATTGTAAATCTGTTTCATTGGTCTATGTATCAATTGTTTATGGCATTACCATACTGTTTTGGTTACTATGGCTTTGTAGTATACTTTGAAATTAGGAATTGTGATGCCTCCAGCTTGGTTTTCTTTCTCAAGATTGTTTTAGCTATTTGAGATCTTTTGTGGTTTCATACAAATTTTAGAATTCTTTTCCTATTTTTGTTTAAAAAAATGCTATTGGCATTTTGATAGAGATTGCATTGAATCTACACATGGCTAAAGGTATTATGGAAATTTAAAAAATATTAATTCTTCCAATGCATGAACACAAAATATCTTTCTATTTTTTATGTCCCCATCATTATATGTTACTTTTTAACCTTCTGTTTTCTTTAAAACTTGATCCATGTAGAATCTCTTCAACCCTATACAAGTTCCATGAGATAAAAGCAAACTATGAAAACTAGCACTTAAAATCATTTTACATGTGTGCTGCCAGTAAGCATTTTTATAAATTATCACTGAAAAATTTACATAATCTCAAAGATCATGTGTGAGCAAAATGAAATGGATAAAATTTTCAATATTTCAAAGTGAATTAATTTCTCTATTGCTAATGCCAGGGTACAAATATATTTCCCTTTTAATCAGCAAAATGACAGAATCCATTGAACTGTTCCTGAGATTGATAATTTAACAATCAAAGTTACTTCCAAGCCATTTGTGATTTCTTATATTGCAAAGATCTCAAAAAAGAAAGTATAATTCCAATATACATAGTATAATGTCAGGCGGCCTAGATTCAAATTCTTGCTCAACAGCTTACCAGCTGTGCAACATTGGAAAACACAATGTTTTGCCTAAAATAGAGGAGGTATGCAAACTACAGAAGTCCAATAATGGATTCCAGCATTCAAATCACTTCTAAAAATATCTTGTTTCCTTCTGATTTTTCTGTATAGGAGAATTTCATTTATTTCCAGCATTTCTCATTTTTCCTAAATGGAGAAGTAGTCAAATATAACTGGAGTGCTTAAGTTTTTAGGAAACTAAGACTATGTCAAGATTTACTTAAACTTTTATCATCAGGTTATTAAGACACATTATACCACAATTTTTATCTGTAAAATGGGACAAAAATTGCACCCATTTCATAGGGCTATGATTACCAAATGACTTGCGTATGTTATTCTTTAGAACTGTAACTAGCACTATATAGTAAGCACTTAATAAATAGTAACCACTATTAATAACCTTGTGTTTCACAGAAATGCAAAAATTTATAAAAGTTGAGAATGTTCTTTGTTAATATAAGTGTCAAGTTTACAATAAATTTAAAAATGTATGTGAAGCCATCTGGGTTCTACATGTTTTAAAATTTTTTCTTAGGAATTTGAATAAATAGCAAAAGCAGAAGAAAAAATTCTATGTATATAGATTTAGTTCAGAAAAAATGCTATAGACATGCAGAGTGTTTAGAGGGGAAAAGTCAGTAAAAGGAGGAAAACTAAAAGTAAATGATTATGAGTGGGCATCTGGAAGAAGAAAAATATTTTGTTGTTATTATTAGATTCCTTTTAAAAATACCAGGTTTGTGTGCTGCTTTCTCAGAACCCACACACTTTGAGTGCTAAGAGGAGGAGTTGTTAGTACTGAAGTAATTATAACAAAGGTGCAAGTTTCTGTAGGTGGGAGACAACTTCTTTTATGGAGATATTTATTTTATATTAGAAGAATATTTTATCAAGTTTTAATATTTAGGCAAGACTACAGTTCTGCCTTTAATGTGAAGCACAGGGTTGACAGAAGAAAAACAAGCTTCATCTTTGCCCAGTGGAGAGTTCTATTTATAGATAATACTAATGATGCATATCATGAGCCTGAATTTGTCATGTGGGATACATATCAATCAGGCCCTGTATCCCTTGCAAAGACAATACCAGCATTTTCTTTTGATGATATACTTGCCTTATATCTTTATTATCATAAAATATTAATAAGAATACATACCCTAGAGCCTTTAATTTTAAGTTTTGGATGCTATCTAAATAACACTTATGAGACTATAACATAAATATCTTCATTACTCTGTTTATAAATAAGTACTATTTTTTCTTTCTTTCTTTGTTTAAATACTCCTACAGTATGATGACTGCATGCCACCATTCAACGTTGTTTCCACGCTGTTTTAACTTGTGTGGGGTGCTCCGTTAGTTTCATTACCCAGAAAAAGAAAGTGCCACAATTTAAAAATTTCTCATTGGCTTATCATTCAGAATTGAAGAGCTCAATACTGGTAGTTAATATGTACATTCTACATGAGGGCATCATTTTTAAAAATTAAAGACTTTTTTTTAGGGAAGTTTTACATTTACAACAAAATTGAGAGGAAGGTATAGAAATTGCTCATATGCCCCTTCCCCCATACATGCATGTTCTTCCCTGCTCAACATCGCTCACCAGAATGGTGCGTTTGTTCCAATAAGTGAACCTACATTGACACATCAGAATCACCCAACGTTCGTAGTTTACCTTAGGATTCACTCTTACTGTTATATGGGTTTGGGGAAACTCATATAATCTATGTGTTTGAGGAAAAGTATAAAGAATGATATAGATCCATCACTGTAATTTCATAAAGAGTATTTTCACTGTCCTAAATTCTCTCCATGCTCTGCCTTATTCATCATTCCCACCCATCCCTGGCACCCGTGGTTTTTGCTCTATGAGGAGCAAAGGGAAGTGAAGCAAGAGCCAAACAACATCTGTCTTCCATCTGAGTTACATTTTAAAGAGGCTCTAAGAAGTTTCTGCCTGTGCATGCTTATACTTCCGTTTTTGTTTAAAATTAAAATTGCTGTTCATGATACAGAAACTTCATGGGTTTGGATCCAGTTGACTTGGTCAGTAATCCATCCCAGAAGACGCTTAAATTATACCTTGAGATGGGGTTTACACTGGTATAAATAGACCTAGAGATGTAAAATGTACAAAATAACATTTTAAAAATGCTCAGTAACTAAGTGTTGTCAAAGATGGCAAGAATCTCCTGGAGCTGAAGCTGGGAAAGGAGTTTGATGCCAGCAGAAGGAGGTATTTGGATTCTAAGGTAGCATAGAATAAAAATCATAAGATCTAATATAAATTGGGTAATACTGCATGCCATGCCCTCACAATGACCCAAAGAGATTATATATTATTTTTATATCCAGAAAGAATACAAAACTAATAATGAGTTGGAAAGAGTTTTGTGACTCACTTACAAATAAATATCTAAGTGTTAGAATCAGGGTCGAATGTAGACAATCTAATATAAGAGCCATCTTTCTTATCTATATTCTTTCATATGTATACTCCTCACAATTTTATTTTCACTTTATTTAATAGGTCTTTGGGAATCACAAATTTTTGAGGGAAAAGTTAAAAGCAAAATTCTGGCAGCAGATTAAGAACTAGAAGAGATTAATGTTTAAAAGCAGAAAAATTTGAAATATTTTACTTCATTATTAATTTTTTAATTTACCTTTATTATTGAAAGTATTACAGATGCTCCCCTTTCCCCCCATTGACTCCACTCAACTACCCCCCCACCTTCCCTCTGAGATTCTACAGTCTGTTCCATGCTTCTATGTCTCTGGATCTATTTTGTTCATCAGTTTATTTTGTTCACTAGATACCACATATGAGTGAGATCATGTGATACTCGTCTTTCTCTGACTGGCTTATTTCACTTAGCATAATACTTTCCAGGTCCCTCCATGTTGTTTCAAAGGGTAAGGGACCCTTCTTTTTCACAGCTGCATAGTATTCCATTGTGTAAATGTACCACAGCTTTATTAAAAATATATATATTTCTTTATTGATTTCAGAGAGGAAGGAAGAGGGAGAGAGAGAGAAACATCAATGATGAGAGAGAATCATTGATCGGCTGCCTCCTGCACGTCTCCTACTGGGGATCAAGCCCGTAACCCACGTATGTGCCCTTGGCCGGAATTGAACCTGGGACCCTTTAGTCCACAGGTCCACGCTCTATCCACTGAGCAAAACTGGCTAGGGCTACCACAGATATTTTATCCACTCATCTACTGATGGGCCCTTGGGATTAGCAGAAGTAGTAGTTCCCACTTTCCAGACAGAAGTACCCCAGTCTTCATCTCTCAAACTCAGACAAGAAAATCCTATTCAGATTTGAACATTTCCTCCAGACAGAGTGTAAAAACCATGACGTGTACAATTTAGTAACAATACCAACAACCTTACCTTATATACGTAATCTAGGAGTTAAAAGTTCTGGATTGGCTACCATCAATAAATCAACAAACAAGAGCTGGCGAGTATGTGGAGAAAAGGGAACCCTTGTGCACTGCTGGTGGGAATGCAGACTGGTGCAGCCACTTTAGAAAACAGTATGGAATTTCCTCAATAAATTAAAAATCGAACTGCCGTTTGACCCAGTGATCCCAACTTCTGAGAATATATCCTAAGAATCCAGAGACACCAATCAGAAAAAATATATGCACCTCTATGTTCATAGCAACACTATTCATGATAGCTAAGATCTGGATACTTCATTATTTATTTATTCATTCATGCTAGACAGAGGGGATGTAGTGGGGAATGTCTCTTACTTTCCTAAGCTTACAGTATCATGAATTAAGTACATAAAATAGTGTAAACACACCTTGGATTGTATCACCAAACTGCCAAAATTGGTTTTTCCCACAATAAATGTTTAAATGAGTTAGTTTTTCCCATCATTTTAACTAAAAACCTGATTTCTGGCTTGTCTCCCTGGAAGAAGAAATGGGACTTGTTTTCCACTAAGGTTAGAGGAAATTGAAATTTTGTACCAATTGTAATTTAAACAACACATTCTAACAAACAAGATGCATTTTTATTATAATTTGCTATGTTTAGTGATTGATTTTTTTTTGTAACAGTTGCAAAGATGCTTAAAACAATGGACCCCAGACATAGAGAAATTAATCCAAACTTGCTTGGGTTAGATTTTTGTTATTGATTTTATAATGAATCAGTCATAAAAATGATTGAAATCACTAGGTATTTTCAGGTTTTAGCATTTAGGATAATTACCACCACATAATGGAGATTCCACATAATAAGTAATATTGACACCCAACACAATGACAACTCAATAACATTTTGTCTCTCAGTGTGTTGGCCACAAGTTGAAATAACCAGATAAAAGCATTAACATTCCAAAATCAATTATAAAAGTAACTGATTTTGCAAAACTAGTAAGAAAACTAAACAAGCCCTAGCTGGTTTTGCTCAGTGGATAGAGCGTCAGCCTGCGGACTGAAGGGTCCCAGGTTTGATTCTGGTCATGGGCACATGCCCTGGTTGCGGGTGGGGTGTGAGGCAGCTGATCAATGATTCTCTCTCATCATTGATGTTTCTATCTCTCTCTCCCTCTCCCTTCCTCTCTGAAATCTAAACAAAGCAAAAGGCATTTTAATATGATGTGTAAATGCAGGTTCTTCATTGCAACAAATGTATCAATCTTGTGGGGGTGTTGATAATGGAGGAGGCTCTACATGTGGGGGCAGGGGTACTAGGAAAATCTTCCTATCTTTCCCTCAATTTTGCTCCTCTAAACAAAATAAAGTCAATAAAAGACAAAACAAAAAAACACAAAACCAAACAAAATAGTGAGCCTTAATTCTCATGAATAGGAAGACTTCTCTTCATTATTTTGTGAAGTTTACATATTCTCCCTATATTCGCTGATAGATGAAAAAATCGTTGTTAACAAGAGTTGACTTTTATTAGTTTCAGAGGTATTTTTGCTAGCTTGATCAAATCTAGGCAAATGATATAAACACTTCAGTGGCTCAGCTTAGTTGTTTGTAGTTTGAAAATTAGACTACCAGAACTGCATGATGCAGCATTAGGTTTGACTGCATGGGATACAGATAAGCAATAAGGATTTTTTTTCTTGCTTTACAAGAAGCCCAGAGATAGTCCAGGTCTTACAGATAGCTCCACAAGTCCTCAGGGCTAGAGGTCCCTTTTATTTGTTCATTCTTCTATCTGTTTCATGTTGTTTCATCGTTACGGTTTAAAACCTGATCCACTCCAGTCACCATATCCAGTAGGAAAACAAAAGGACTAAGAGTAAAAGATAAGAAGACCTTTTCTTTTTGGCACAATTATGATTTCATAATATATATTGCCCTCAACTTGCTTTTCCTGAAATCATGAAAAGCAAAACACTAGAATATCATTTTATGGTAGTTCATGGAGATTCATCATGCAAAAACTAATGTACTATTAATAGGAATGCATTTTTAAACTTTTCATGTACATCATCAATGTTGCAAGAAATACATTGTATATATCTTTTAGATAAATTTTTGGAAATAGAATATTTAGATAAAATGTTTTCATATTTTGAAAGATATTGCCAAGTGTCTTCCAAATGTATTGATTTCTAATTCTAACAGCGATATTGTCTTTCACACACATTTTAAAAACAATTATTTTCAGCCCTAGCTGGTTTGCTCAGTGGATAGAGCATTGGCCTGCAGACTGAAGGGTCCTCATGTTTGATTCCAGTCAAGGGCACATGCCCGGGTTGTGGACTAGATCCCCAGTAGGGGTGTGCAGTAGACAGCCAATCAATGATTCTCTCTCATCATTGATGTTTCTGTCTCTCTCTCCCTCTCCTTTCCTCTCTGAAATCAATGAAAATATATTAAAAAATAAAGTAAAATAAAATGTGTAAAAAAAATAAAAAAAAACAATTATTTTCAAACCTGTTACTCTTGCCAATTTGATAGATGGGAATGGAATTCATTACTTTAGATGGCATTTCTTTAATTTTGAGTGAGTTGAGTATTTTTTTCTTTAAAATGTTTTGGGCCATTTGTATTTCAAGTATTTTTTGTATAGTTTAGAATAACATAAACTCATACATTATTCACAATATATGGCTTTCAATTAAATATAATGTTTTGGAATTATTTTTGTGCACTTAACATAATTATTTACTCTTATTTTAGAAGTGTAAGGAAAAAAAACAAAACAAAACCTCATTCTAAATCTAAGTTGCAACACTCATTGTGATGGCTAATTTTGTGTGTTAATTTACTGGGGCACAAGATGTCCAGATAGTTGGTTAAGCGTTGTTCTGGTATATCTATGAGAGTGTTTCTGGGTCTGAGTTGGTGGAATGAATAAAGCACATTGCCCTCCCTAAAGTGAGAGGGCTGTATCCAATCTGGTGAAGGCCTGAATAGAACAAAGCATTGAGTAAGATAGAACTCTTTCTTTACCTGACTGTCTTGGAACTGGGATGTCAGTCTTCTCTTACCTTTAGCCTTGAACTTGAATTTACATCCTTGGACCTCCTTGTTCTTGGTTCATTGGACTTGGACTGGAAATATACCATTGGCTCTTCTGGGTTCATAGTTTGCTAACTATAATAATGTAAGTCAACTTCTCATAATAAAAAACCCCACACTAATATAAACTTTGGTACCAATAATGGTTCTAGAAGAATAAAATATAAGGATGATTTTTCTGAATTAGTTTGGGGTTTGGGGAACTGAATTTCTAATCTGCTCAGATTTAAAGATGCTAAAAACTATATTTCTACTAGCAAAGACAATACTGATAGTCTATGTCATGATGTAGCAATTAAAATACACAAAAATATCACCATTGGACACTCCTAAGAACCACTTATAAGAAGAAAGGAGCTGGGTGACTGTATATCGGATACTTTCTGACATTTTTAAAAAACTAACAATGAGATTGTTAAAAACTATAATGAGATTGACTGGTTGTTCCTAATGTGCCTGGACAAAGTAATGAAAGAAAAGAATGAGCTGAGGGATTCAAATTCCCAGCTACATGTGTGCTCTACAGGGGACCCTTATACCCTATAATCACAGAGCAGAGATTGCTGGAAATCAAACCTAGAATTTCATCCTGCTTCTGGCTGAATTGCAACATAAATTGAACTTCCAATCTTGTAGGATGTCTATTGTTAATGTGAGAGCATTGACTGGGAAGGAATGTCATGCTGTGAGTTGGAATGGGGACATGTAAGGCGACCCTGATGAAGATGGGGACATTAGGCCTCTAAACTGATGATTCCTTGTCAGTGGAAGAGACCTCCAAGAGATAGCAGCTTCCTTACCTCTAGTGCCTCTCTACCTTGTCTGATGGGATTAACTCTGAATCGCCTAAGGAAACTGTAGTGTCCTCTACTGAGGCAGTGGCCATGAAAGACAATGCTGATTCTCCTCAGGTCCCATCCCACCACCTGTCTTTGCTCTAGACTTAATACTATACTTAAGTCTCTGCAGGATCCTAGAGGTAAGATACAAATGATCATCCATGAGAAGGAATGTTACACTCCAAAAGAACTACTTGAATTTCCTAATTTACAAGGACAAAAATTTGGGGAACATGTATGGAAATGGGTACTAAAAGTGTGGGATAATGGTGGGGGGAACAGAAAGATGGATCAAGCCAACTTTATTGACCTGGGCTCATTAAGCAGAGATTCTACATTTACTGTTGTAGCTCAGGGGATTAGAGACGCTCTAACACTTTATTTGGTTGGTTGGCTGAAATATGGAGAGTCCACTGAGTGGGAAATGCCTGACCTCCCTTGGTTTAATGTAAAAGGATTCACAAGTTTAGGGAGATTGGAATGTTAGAGTGTATTTGCCATTTAAGACCTACTCACTTGCACTGAGAGGTTCCAGAAGACATACCTTTCATCACTACTATGGGAAATAAATTTATGAGGGAAGCCTCAGAATTCCTGAAGAGCTCTGTGATCTTTCTCTTTGTAGGCCAGATCCTATAGTGGGAACTGCATTTGGTGGAATTGGAAAACCCAAATACATTTAGATTAATTGGATTTTGGTGTGACCAGGGATAATTGGCAGCACTCAACTTGCAAGTCTGACCTGTGTAAACCTATGTGTTGGCTAGTTGATTATGGTTTTCCTAAAAAAATGAAATAGATAGGAAGTCTACAATTCTTACTTGATCTGTATAGCCAGAAAAATTCTAGGTCAAATGACCCAAAGTCTAACCTGAATCATAAAAACAGGCAATAGCCCCCCAATCATCCCAACTTGAGCCAGTTTACTAGTATAGATCCAGAGCCCCTTGAATGAAGGGGAGGCCCAGTCCCCTCTAGGAAGGACTCTGTTGCCAAAATTTCATACTGTTAATCTTTCTCCCAGTCTTACCCAAATGGACATATGGCCTTTTACCAGTGTATATAAATTTTAATTACCAGTGGGAATTTAAAAAAAATCAGATCTTCTGGGGTCTACTGGACACTGGCTCTGAACTGGAAATGATCCAGGAGACCCAATGTCACTGTGGTGCCCCAGTCAGAGTAGGTGCTTATGGAGGTCAGGTGATTGATGGGCCTTTTGCTCAGATTCATCAAATAGTGAGCCGGATGGGTCCCTGAACCCATCCAGTAGTTATTTCCCCAGTTCCAGAATGAATAATTGAAATAGATCTACTCAACTGTTGGCAGAATTCCCACATTAATTCCCTGACCTGTGACTTGGCAGCAATTGTGATGTGAAAAGCCAAGTGAAAGCCACTAGAACTGTCTCTACTTAGCAAAATAGTAAGCCAAAAGCAATACCACATTCCTAGAAAGATTACATACATTGTGCCACTAAGAAATTGAAGGGTGCAAGGTGGGTGGTGATTTTCACCATTCTCCATTAAACTCACCTAACTTAGCCAGTGAGGAAGACAGGTGGACCTTGGAGAATGACAATGGATCCTCAAAAACATAGCAAGGTGGTGACTTTAATTGCAGCTGGTGTACCAGATGTGGTTTCATTGCTTGAGCAAATTAACACATCCCCTGGTACCTGGTATGCCACTGTTGTTTTGACAAATGCCTTTTGTCTCCATTTCCATTAATAAGACCCACCAGAAGCAGCTTGCTTTCAGCTGGCAAGGCCAGCAATACATCTTCACTGTTTTCCCTTAAGGTATATCAAACCTCCAGCCCTAGGTCATAATTTAGTTCTGAGATATCTTTATTACCTTTTCCTTGGAGAAAATATCACACTGGCCTATTACATTGATGATATTATGCTGATTGGATGTAGTGAGCAAAAGGTTGAAATTATTCTAGACTTATTGGTGAGACATTTGCATGTCAGAAGGTAGAAAATAAATCTGACAAAAAATCAGGGTTTTCTATCTCAGTGAAATTTCTAGGGGTCCAGTGGTGTGGGGCATGTTTAAAAACCCCTTCAAAATAAAGGATAAGCCCTATCTCTTATGGCTCGGTTTGTTAGATGTTGTCCAATCAATGTTTCACTTTCATATCTCTCTCTCTCTCTCTCTCTCTCTCTCTCTCTCTCTCTCTCTCTCTCCCTCTCTCTCATCTCTCTCTCTCTCTCTCTCTCCCCCTCCCTCCCTCTCTCTCTATCTCTCTCAAAAATTATATATATATATATATATACATATATATATCAAAATGAGTTGGGTGGTTTTTCCTGAGCAGGATGCAAGGGTGATTTCTTCCCCTGGATTCTTGTCCAGGTGGATTCAAAGAATGAAGCCATGGACAAAAGGTGGTAGATGAAAATGGTGGAAATTTATTGGAAGAAAGTACAGATTCCCATGTAGGGATGGGGTCCCAAGGGGGTAACCCACTAAGCTCATTTTTCTAAGGTTTATAAAGGCTGCAGTTCTTTGTTCTTCATACTGCCTTCTGATTGGTCACTGTATCAGCTTCAAAGCTCAAACTCCATGTGGTGCCCCCTTCAGTGGTAGAATTCTCTATCTCCTGTGAAAATCTGTTTTTCTCTTTCTCCCATTTGTCAGCATTTCTCTATCCCCTTGGCTTTTCCCTATCTTCTGTGAATGGATGTCTTCCTCTCCCCTTTCCTGTGGCACCTCTTTTTTCTCCTCTGTGAATGTATGCCTTTTGGCAGCTCCAAGCCTCCACCTATGCAGTTTCCCCCATGGACCCTCTTTATTTCTAAAACTCCCCAAACCAGCCTATTTTATCCCTAAAACTCCTTTCAAAAATAAAAAAAAATAAAAATAAGTGAAGAATAAGTTGTTTCATCTGGCCTCTTCACCAACCAAATGAGATCACAATGGCTAGTGGACTTCTTTGGATTTTGAGGTAACATATTCCTCATTTGAGTGTGCTACTCCAGCCCATCTACCAAAACACCTGAACTGTAGTTTTGAGTAAGACCTAGAACAAGAGAAGGAACTCTAGGCCTCAGTGCAAATTGCTCTACCTCTTGATATGACCTAGCAATCTAGTGGCCCTGGAAGTGTCCGTGGCAGGTAGGGATGCTGTTTGGAACCTTAGGCAGGCTCCTATAGGTGAATTGCAGTGCACACCTTAGGGGTTTTGCAGCAAAGTCGTGCCATACTCTGCAGATAACTATTCTCTTTTTGAGAAACTGGGCCTTAGTAGAAAGTGAATGCTTAACTAAGGCCTAACAAGTTACCATGTGACCTGAGCTCCACAAAGAGCTGGATGTTTTCTGACATATACATGCTTGAGCCCAAGCAGGCTCTGAAGGTGCAAGTAAATTATATAAAGAAATGGCCCAAATGCCCAAGATCCCACTCCTGCTGTCCTTGCCTTCTCTCTCCCAGCCTCTACCCAAGCCTCATCATGAGTTCCCTATAATTAATTGACAGAGGAAGAAAAGATTCAAGCCTGGTTTACAGGCGGGCCTGCAGGATATGCAGGCACCCACCACTCAAAAGTGAGCAGCTGTAGCCTAACAGGACTCAGACTTGGACTGGAACTTACACCATCACCTATTTTGACTTTGAGGCCTTTGGACTCTCCTGTGTCTCCAGCTTGCTAAATGCAGATGTTGTCACATGTCGGCCTCCATAATTGTGTGAGCCAATATCCTATATTATAAATATGACATATTGGTCTGTTTCTCTAGAGAATCCTGACTAATACATTCATCATACTCTCATCTGGGAGCCCCACTAAGAATACCCGATTATTTGCAGAACCAACCACATCACTTACTCAAAATCAACTTCTTCGCATGCCATTTAATTCTACATATAACTGTAAAAAATGTTTGCAAAGAATGGTAATATTTTTATTAAGCATATAT
>NW_005371324.1:3148446-3153451 GCF_000412655.1 Myotis brandtii
GTGGGGGGGCAGTTAGGGGTGATCAGGCTGGCAGGGGTGGCAGTTAGGGGCAATCAGGCAGGCAGGCAGGTGAGCAGTTAGGAGCCAGCAGCCCCGGACTGAGAGAGGGATGTCCGACTGAGGGGTCCTGGATTGGAGAGGGTGCAGGCTGAGCTGAGGGGACCCCATCCCATTCATAAATTTTGTGCACTGAGCCTCTAGTATGTACATATGTATGTATGTATTAACATATATAAAGAGAAGTTTTATGCAATTTCTCATAAAAATATGGGGGGGTGGAGAGACAGAGAAAGATAGAGACAAAGAAGAGACAGAGCTGGAGACAATGAAGATATAACAGCAGACAGATAATTCATTTTTTATGGTTTTATATAAAATGCTAATATTTTTATTAAGCATATTTTTATTCTTTTAATAACTGTTTAACATACTTTCATTTGGTTTCAGAATTGTTTTTGTTTTTACTTGTGTATTTTTTTTCTGGAACAAAGAGTTTTTAGTAGAGAAAGGATTGTTCATTATTTTCTTACTGATTTAAAAGTTGGTCCAGCTGGCATGGCTTAGTGGTTGAGTGTCAACCTATGAACCAAAAGGTCACATTTTGATTCCTGGTCAAGGCATATGCCTGGGGTTGCGGGCTCAATCCCCAGTGTGGGGAGTGCAGGAGGCAGCTGATCAATGATTCTCTCTCATCATTGATGTTTCTCTCTCTCTCTTCCTCTCCCTTCCTCTCTGAAATCAATAAAAAAATATAATTTTTAAAAGCTGTGTGTTTTTTTAATGATAAGGACATGAGACTTTCTGTTTTATATGTTGCAATTTTTTTCTAGTTGGTCATTAAAATTTTAATTTGGATTTCTATTTTTTTGAAGTTCAAATACAAGACTGTCAAATTTACTAAGGATGCCCTGTAATCCTAAACTTTTGCTTCCATGATTAACACCATTCAGACCAAAGGGAATGACTTATACATATCATTTACCTGTGCTCTGAAAACAAAAGGCACTGCATCCAAATGCAATGAAGGTTATAGTCAGAGACAGGCACTGTTTTGAACTGCAGGCAGAATTTGAGCAGCAGAAGTCCTTCTATAAGTCAAAGACAAATGAAAAGACTTGTCAATCAGTCTTTCTTTTCATTCTTGCATTATACAATGTCCAAATTCTGACATTTTTTTTTTGTATTGTAATTTGTGGTTCTGGGGCTACTGATGTATTAGTAAGGCATTCCCAATAGTTGTTTAATGGCAGACAAACATTTTGCACTTAAATATTTCTCTTACATTTATACATATGTAAGTATAGACATAACATGCACAATGCATAATAACTGATTATTTACATGGGCAAGTATAAGATTTAATTAAAATTTAAAAAGAAATGTACATCTTTCGAATTCCACTTAAATAAGATAATTTTGATATTTAAATTAATATGTTTATATGTAAGATATTTGAGCTCTATTTGTATTCCTACTGAATGCCTAGTACATTCTAAAGGCAGATCATTTCTCTTCCTAAATAGTAGGAACTATTAGCAGTAGACATTTCATTGATCACTACTTATGTTTATGTAAATAAGCTTCAAATCCAGAAAAGAAAGCCAACAATAAGATCAGAGAATGAACTGGTGGAACCATTTTTTTCACAAAGAAGCTTAGGAATCTGCAGCCTTTCATCATCAGCACATATCTGTCGCACACTTACATCACACTTCACCCTTGAGCCGAATCCTTTAACCTTATAGTTTTGGAATCAGCTGATACTACTCAGGTTGGCTTAAGGGCAAAGGTTTTTGTGGAGTTTTTTTTTGTTGTTATGGTTACTCTTTTTCTTTTTCAACTGGTTTAGATTTTTGAATCTTTGTAAACTAAGGGTAAAATCTGGTCTTCTAGCTGATGTACATTCTTTTTTTTTAAGTCTTTATTGTTGAAAGTATTACTTATGTCCCCTTTTCCCCCCACTGACTTCTTTTTGCCCACCTTCCCCTGCCCCAGGCCTTCACCAACCTATTGTCTGTGTCCATGAGTTCTGCATATATATGCATACAGGTTCTTTGCTTGATCTCTTCCCACCGACCCACCCTACCCCACCTTAATATGAATGAGTTGAGACTTCAGAACCAAGATTTGTTCAGATTGGTTGAGAGTAGCCTCCATCAACTTGGTTTTAAGCGATCATTTGCATATTCAAGTTATAGCTTCCCTGTGAGGCAGCAGCAAAAGTCCCTGGGATTTATCAAGTTTTCATTGGCTCTGACTAAACTTTCCTGCATTACTCTTACAATTCACATTTAAAATGAATGTAAGGACACATATATAATACCTTAATCAATAAAGAAAAAAAAATTTTAATTAAGTGAATGTCATATACTTTAGTTGTTTTTCTTAGAAAAATCATTTTGGTTAAAACTTTTGAGTTATTATGTGATAAACACTGTTATAATGCTTTCCAAACATTTTTAGCAATGTCCTGGTAAAAATTAATGAGCTTGTTAAAAGCATAGGCCCTAGAGCCAAATTTCTTAGTTTAAAATGCCATTTGGCAGCTGTATTACTAGGACAAGCTCCAAAACCTCTCTGAAATTATGTTCCTCATCTGAAAAGTGGTGATAATATCACCTTTCACACATGAGGGTTGTAGCAGTTATTTGCGATAATATTTGATAGAGGTTTATAAATGTGTCTGGTACATAATAAACACTTAGTACATGTTATATGTGACTGCAATGAATCTGCTGTGATGATAGTTATGTTTGCTTGTTGATTGATTTCTTGCTTTGCTGGAGATAGCCTGAAGCTCACAAATCATTTTAATTCTGTTATTACTATCTTTATGCAAATTTGAACCATGCAGTTAAATCTATACAAGTAGTCTAATTTTGCTACTTAGAGAAATAGTTAGATACATGTAAGTTAGAATTTACAAAGTCACTGCCAGACAACATACAAAGTATTACCCCTCAAGAAGGAAATTTCATGGCTAGGAATAATAAACTTTTCTGTGACAGCTCCATCAGGTAAGCCTTAATCCTTTTATAAATAGTGAGTAGTCAACTGATTTTTCAGAACATTTTTAGCTAGAAATAAAATACTTCTAAAATTCAAGTGGCTAATATTCTAGAGATTTAGATACCCTCGGGATCCATGCCAAATAATTATTAATAGTATATAAGGTGAAATTAATCTACTATATTGCTACCTGTAAATTGTGCTTTCTTTTGATTACTAAATCTGATCTAATGTAATTTAAAAAATGAGTTACAAAAAATAAGTAATGTCTTTCTATTTAGATTAAACAATTAAAAACTTTTTGCCCTTTAATAATCAAAGTCATAGTCTCTTTAATAGATAATAATATTTATCTATAAAGTTTTCTGAGAGTCTTCATTATAAACTAATGGTAAATCTTGTCAGTTCTCAGTTTTTTGGCAGACCACAAGTATATTGCATTGATTAAGGGACAACAGCATAATCACAAACTGAGAGTATTATTGATATGATTGCCACATTAATGTATTTGCTTACAATAAATAGAAAAAATAATGTGGAATATTGCGGAAAATCATTGACCTTTCCTTCTCTTTTTTAATATTTAATTTTATTTAAAAGTCTGGATGCCTTTCTTTTTCTTCTTTCATTTTAGCGATAGCCTTGAACTGTAACCATCTGTAGGGTGCACTGAATTGCTGTTCTACAGCTCAGCAGGGACCTTCACCACCTTCTGTATGGCACTTAGTATAAAACATCAGTTTGTTCCACTGGCAGAATGACTCATCTGCTGCTTCGCTCTATGTTATCTTATTTTGTTTTCTTGCATTGCTGTTTTATTTGGATAGTAAATTATACTACATTATGATGGAACATCACTAACTTTCAATGAAGGATCACTTCTTTTGTTCCTGTCATCCATAGTTTTCCGCATATAAACATTAGAAATATTTTTACCTTTAGGTATTTCATGTTCTGTATTGCTATTATAAGTGATACTTTAAAGTTTTAATTTCCAATTGTCCTTTGCTAGTATTTAAAAATACATATGGCCCTGGCCCATGTGGCTCAGTTGGTTGGGGTTATCCCATGCACATCAATTTCTCTCTCTCTATCTCTCTCTCTCTCTCCCTCCCTCACTCCCTCTCTTCCTCTCCCTTCCTCTATCTCTAAAATAAATTTAAGAAAACATCAAAAAATTAAGTTAAGTTATTGATCTCACATATCTTTGTAATGTTTGCAAGAAGTGAAAGTCTAATTCTCTAATAAATCATGACCAGCTTTCATTGAAAGCTCCGTCCTATGTGTTACATTTTTTAATGTTTATCTTTTAAAAAGCATTACAATTTATTTTGGATAAACTGTTTAATTCTTTCATTGAAATAATAGCTTGTTTTAAAGTTTCATGGTGGTGGTCTAGAGGAGTTTATAAAGTTAGTTTAGAACTTCTATTGAAATGTTACCTTTCTGGTCTTTCTATTGATTGCCAGGTATTTAGCAAGATATCTCTACTCTGGCTAGTAGAAACACAAACATTTCCCAGGCCTATGTGAGCCCTTGGGATAGTTCAACTTATAAGTTCTTCTGCAGTTTTTTATTTGTTTCTTTGAACCAACCTTAGGTAGAGTTTCAAGCTATATCTGTGCAGATTAGTATTGAGCCAGACTCTACTACCACTATGGATATTCCTAAGGCTATTTCTCCACATGAATCCCTTTTAATACATACTCAACCTTGGGATTTGTCTGTCTTAGTTTCTCTGATTTCCCATCTCTCTTCACATATGAGAACCCAGGTGATTCACTGAGCAACAGGTGGGATATATTAGTTTGCTAGAACTGCATAACTATATATTTCAAACTAGAAGGCTTAACCCATAGAAATTCATCTACACTAATAAAAGAGAAACATGGTAATTAGCGTACGACCGCTACCCTTTTCATTGGCTAATCAGTGAGTATATGCAAATTAACTGTCAGCCAAGATGGCGGCCAGCAGCCAGGCACTGAAGCGAGCA
>NW_005371324.1:3154750-3165817 GCF_000412655.1 Myotis brandtii
CCCCCCGAGTGCACAAATTTTTGTGCACCGGGCCTCTAGTCTTACCTAATAATAGACAAACATTTAAATTAACTGTTTCTCTGCTACACTCACCAGCCAATCAGGACAGTATGCAAATTAACCCAACAAAGATGGTGGTTAATTTGCATACATAGGGGTGAAGCGGCAGAGCGAAGACTGAAGGCTCCGTCTGGAGCCGCAAAGACTGAAGGCTCCATCTAAAGCGAAGGCCTGGGTCCTGGGTGCCGGAGGAAAACTGGTGCCGGCAGCCAGGGGAAGGGAAGGTCTATTGCATGAATCTCTTCATGCAACGGGCCTCTAGTTGTCTCATAATTCTGGAGGCTGGCAAAGACGTGGGGGATGCGGCTAAATCTGTAATAGCATCAACAATAAAAAATTAAAGATGTTGGTAGAGTTGGGTCTTTCTGAGGGCTGTGAGAGAGGATCTGTTCGCAGTGAGTCACCTGGGTTCTACCAGAACTTCTCTGCCCCATGATGCAGTCATTGTAATTCTATGTCTAAGTAGAAGGCTGTGGTAAATGTGTGCATAGTAAATTGATGTCATTCTTCCATTGAGGTTACATAAAAAACTTTCAAAGAAAGTGAAGTCTGTCTTTTAAATGCCAGGTATGTCTGAATATAAAGAATGTCCAAGATTATTTTTGTTTTTAGCTTCTCATTTTGTCCTGAACTTCTTATATGGTTTATACACATTCACATATGCCACAATTGCAAATGAAAATACATGATAATAGACATTGTCAAGGTATTTTATTGGATACTTTTTGTCAATATTCTTTTTAAAATAATCTTTGATGTTCTAGGTTATTTTTATCTTTCATTATTGTATTTAGTTAATAAGAATTTATTTTTCTTATTAGAGTAACTCCTGAATGCACAGAAATTGTAGGTTAGGTCCTATAAAAGACAGAGATATACAATAGGAATAGCAGAAATAACCTTTTCCAACACTCTATCATGTTTTTACTAATAATTGTAACTTTATTTCCTGACCACTTTTAATAGAATGAACTATTTGAGAGAGGAAGAGAGTAACAGAGTACACTTATGTAAATCTTCATTATAATACAGGGTAGATGGAAACAAGTATAATAATAAATATATAAATAATATATGTGAGGGCAAAGAATGAAGAATTAATTTACATGGGGAGATAGGAAAAGACTTCAGAGTGACATAGATGGATGTTAAGTTTTGAAGAATAACGTTTTGGAAAGACAGGTAATATCACATGAGAGGTTAGACAACTGTGATTTTACAATGCACACTTTAATAATCTTATTAATCTGGAATGTGGAGGTATGACAAAGACGTGAATAATAATGTTTAGTGCTCAACATAAAAAAGGTTAAAAAAATAAAACTAGTGAGGAAGATACAGGTATGCTAGAAGGTGGTGTAACATTTTTGAAAGCAAGTTGTTAAAAACATAGCCCCTCCCTACTCCAACTTAGTAAAATCAAATTAAGGGCACTACATATAAAATGAAAATAAGTATTCCAGACAAGAATTATAATATTTTGCTACTCATTTTAAATGATCAGCACACAATATATAGGAATATAGGAAAGATCAAAGCAGGTAACAGTGGAGACCATGTTATGTCTGCTTTGCAGGAGACTAGAAACCTTACTGGAGTCAAATGTCAGAATTTTAAAAACTAATTGTATTGCTCTGATTAATAAACAGTGTATAAGGTGTAACTGAATATATATACTGCAAAAGATATGTGAATATATAAAGGCAAATGAAATTAAATAATAACATGTTTTATTAATTGAAATCTGTAAAGAATGCTTATTACCAGAATGACTGTTATCATGAATGTAAAATATCTACAAAATAGGTAAAAGTGGCTACTTAGTTTAAAAGGATGCAAACATTAATTAGTCCTTTGAGAATCACTAAAAGATCAAATCACAATGTTTGGATTATTTATATAGCAGCAATCTCAAAAAGGATACTTAGAAAGAGAAATCTTGGCAGTTTCCCCATTACTTGGTTCAAAAAACAGCATCACTATTTTTCTTTTGATAAGATGCCATTACTAGTTACATAAAAATGATAAATTTAAGGATATGCAAGGCCATGAGTATATTCTTAAAGATGGTAGTCTACAAATGACTAATCAATTTTTTAGCCCGACTGGTATGTAATTTAGATTTGTGTCATTCTACCTTGTTAATAGAAGACCTAGCCACAGCATGAGACAATTTTCCAAGTTGTTACTTGTTTCTGTTATTTATATACAATTCCACACAAACACTCAGCATTTTTTAACTTTCAGCTCTATTAGCCATAGAGTGATGCCTTCTTTCTTTGATTACTAAGGAGCTTTAACATCTGTTATATACATGTTAGCATTTTAGTTTACTTCTATAAATTGTCTGCTCCTATTCTTTGCATGATTTTTTTTCCATTCATAACAGCTAAGAAGTGGAAACAACCTGTTCTAGGGCTGCTAAGACAAATCACCACAAACTGGGTGGCTTAAAACAACAGAAATTTATTCTCTCATAGTTTCTGATGCTGAGAAGTCTGAGACCAAGGTGTCCACAGGGCCACGTTCCCTCTGAAAGCTCTAGCAAAGATCCTTCTTTGCTTCTTCCAGCTTCTGATAGTTCCCAGAAATTCTTGGCATTCATTGGCTTAAAACTGCATCACTACAATCTTTGTGTCTCTCTTCATATGAGTCTCCCTTTGTGTATGCCTTTGTGCCCTCTCTCCTTATAAGGGCACCAGTCATTGGATTTAAGGCTCACCCTACTACAGTATGATCTTATCTTATATCTGCAAAGAGTCTATTTCCAAATGACACTAAATTCTGAGTTTATAGGTGGATATGAATGCTGGGGGAACACTATTCAACCTAATTGTACAATAATTGATGAATAGATAAGCAAAATGTGGTATCTATACTAAAGGGTAACATGCCAATTAGGGCTGACATCTTCCGGACTTCCATCAGGACAAAGCCACAGCGGCTGTGAGGCCTGGGGCTCAGGCAGCCTTGGGCTCAGGCAGACTTGAGCCCCAGTGGCTGTGAGGCCCAGGGCTCATGGCAGCAGTAGGCTCACAGCAGCCGTGGGCTCAGGCAGCCATGGGCTCAGGCAATGGGAGGAGGATCTGTGTTCAAAGGCATGAACTATGTGGGTTAAACTCTATGTATGGGTTTTATGAAATATGACAAGCATGGGGCTAACCGGCGGCTGTGAGGCCTGGGGCTCAGGCCTCGCAGCTGCTGAGGCTGGCAGTGGCAGCAGCAGCAGGGTGATGGGGGCAGCGCCTTCTCCTGATCTGCCCAGTCACCTCCCATAGCGGGAGGCCAGACTGAGGCCAGATCGTGGGAAGCAGGCCTAAGCCATCAGTAGGACATCCCCTGAGGGCTCCCAGACTGTGAGAGGGGACAGGCCAGGCTGAGGGACCTCCCCCCCCACCCAGTGTGCATGAATTTTCATGCACTGGGCCTCTAGTATTTATATAATGGACTATTATTTGGAGATCAAAAAGAATAAAGCAAAAAATGATATATTCTGCCACATTGATGAACCTTGAAAATACTATGCTAATTGAAAGAAGTCAGTCACTAAACACTGCATATTGTATAATTCTATGTTTACAAAATGTTTAGAACAGGCAAATCTGTAGAGACAGAACATAGATTAGCGGTTGCCTAAGGCTAAGGGGAGGCATGTGGAGTGACTGCTGATAGTTACAAATTTCTTCTTGGGGTGATAAAAATATCCTAAAATTAGGGGAGACTGTGTGAAAAAGGTGAAGGGACTGAACTACAGATTGGTAGTTACAAAATGTTTATGGGATGTAAAGTACAGCATAGGGAATATAGCCAACAGTAGTGTCATAACTATACAAGGTGCCAGTCAGGTACTGAAAATATCATGGGGAACACCTTGTAAAGTATATGATTGTCTAACCACAGCAACTCAAAAAAAAATAATATTGAATATAAGCTGTAATTGAAAAACAATTTAATGTAGGCAAAAAGTGTCCTAAAATTAGATTGTGCTGAGAGTTGTACAACTTTGTGAATTTACTAAAAATCACTGAACTGTATAATATTTTATAGTATTCACATTACATCTCAACAAAGGTTGTTAAAAAAATAAATGATTAACCTGAAAATTTGTGTGTGGTTATGCCATACTACTCAAACATGTAGTGACCCTGAGTTTCTATCTTTTTGTTGTTGATTTGAAAGATTGAATGATATATTATCTATATACATCTAGATATATGCCTGTACTGAGTTTAGTTATTAAAAACTCTCATGATCTGGCATATTTGTTTTGATAATGACGAGGTTTGTTAGATTGAATTTCTTTATTTTTATATAAGCAAATACATAAAAATTTTTCTGATTTATACTTTAAATTTTTTAAGTCCCTCCTTTTCTCCTATATCAGTAAAATTGTCTCTTTTCATTTTTATGTACTTAGTCTATCTGAAGTTCAAGCCTTTCTATGTAGAGATAATTAGGTAGAGATATAATTTTATTTCTCTTCATAGCATCATCCGATTTTTGTAACACCATTTCCTAAGCAATACATACTATAATGATTCTTAAGTGCTTATACACACCTGGGTTGATCTGTTGATCTCCCCTTTTTTTGGGGGGGGGTGTCTTGGTCTGATCTTGTGACATCCCCACATTATTTCCTTACTATAATTTCACATTTTTCTTTATTATTTCTTATATAGAATGCAGGGGTGGGCAAACTTTTTGACTCGAGGGCCACAATGGGTTCTTAAACTGGACCGGAGGGCCGGAACAAAAGCATGGATGGAGTGTTTGTGTGAACTAATATAAATTCAAAGTAAACATCATTACATAAAAGGGTACGGTCTTTTTTTTTTTTTTAGTTTTATTCATTTCAAACGGGCCGGATCCGGCCCGCGGGCCGTAGTTTGCCCACGGCTGGAATAGAGTGTATCGTGCTATTCCCCAAAAGAATAAGAAGTCCTAAGGTTTGAAATCAAATATCATTATATTGACTTTCCAGCAACAAGCGCACAGTCAAGCATATGGTAAACAGTGAATAAATATGAACAAATTAAGAATGAAAGAATGAATGAGACAGCATGCAGAACTTATGTGTATAATGTTGAGTAATCCAAAATAAATTACCAATTATGGTTTTGTGAAATTGCACCAAATGGGTGTATTTTAGAAGAAATAAAATATAAAGACTCTAAATGAGTGGCAGACTCTGCAGAGTGGCACATGGAACCAGAAGCATGGATACATGGAACAGACTGGGGGGAGCCAGAGGGGAGGAGGTTGGGGGGTTACTGGATAAAGAATTTGAAGGGGCCGGGTTGGTGTGGCTCAGTGGTTGAGCATTGCCCCATGAACCAGGAGATTATGGCTCAATTCTCAGTCAGGGCACATGCCCAGGTTTCAAGCTTGATCCCCAGTAGGGGTGTGCAGGAGGCAGTCGATCAATGATTCTCTTTCATCCTTGATCGTTCTATCTTTCTCCCCCTTCCTTCCTCTCTCTGAAATCAATAAAAAAAGGCACTAAAAATGACAAACCATATATCAAATTTATATTTTAAATTTAACCATGGTGTGTTTTATTTTTCAAATGAATAGAATCTTTTCTTGGAGTTATCCCATTATCTCATTAATGTTATGTTTATTACAACCAGGCAATCATTGATTTTAAGTTTGATAATTAATACAAAATATTATAAGAAAACATCTGCTTTTAATTTGGAAATTTAAACTTTTATTGCACTAATAAAATGCTCAGCTCAGTCAACACTAATTGCTCATTAGACATTGTTTGCAGGTGCAAAATATGAAACCATTTTATAAAATTTTAAACACTTTATGATATTTTAAGTATTATACTTTATTTAAAAAACAAGCAATGTTTTAAGTGATTTGTATTTTAATAATTCAAGGAGTCAACAAAATTGTAATTATTCTTCTTTGAAAATAATTTTGTTTTCTAAAATATCTAGGGATTCTCTAACTGATCCATGTCTGGCCTTACTTCTATCCACTCCTAGGTCCCAGTATTCCATTAACACCTGTTCTTGAATCAAAACTCATTTATTCTATGCACAAGATGTACATCCACTTCTTCCAACTGAAGTCTTGTCTTTGCAGTTATAGAAGCACAAAAACAGGACAATGTACAAAAATGTCCTGAATGTAAGGAGGCAATTGCATGTTTTGGCCTTCTACAGATTCAATTTAGAGGGAAACCAGAGACACGGACAAAGTTATGCTCCGCCGAAGTCTATGTAGACTATACAGAACTGTGAGTTGCTAGAGGTTAGAAAAGGAGATGCAATAGGGAAGGAAAGAGAGAGAAGGGAATTAAAATAGGGAATGGGAAATTTATACCAGTTGAATTTCTATCATGGGCCTAACTTTGTGCTTGATGTTTCATACATATTTCCTCATTAACAGTCCCCAAAATGCCACAATTCTATGTCCCCCCATTTAAATGCTACAGCTTTCTTAGTAAAAAGCAAAACAATACCCTGAAGTTTAGGAGCAACACCTGTATGAGGTTCCAGATGTTGTCCAGGAAAACCTGGGCTAGAACCAGGGCCTCCTGGTTTCAACTAGCATGCTCTCCACTCCAGCAAGAGTTCAAGATCAGAGCTAAAGTACAGATGTTTTCTTAGAGCTAAAGTACAGATTTTTTTTATAGGTAACTAGAGGCCCAGTGCACGAGAATTCATGCACGGCAGGGTAGGGGGATCCCTCAGCCTGGCCTACCCCCTCTCACAGTCCGGGGATCTTCAGAGGATGTCCTACTGACGACTTGATGGCTTAGGCCCAGTCCCCGTGGGGATCGGGCCTAAGCTGCAATCTGGCCTCCCTCTGCGGGAGGTGACCGGGCCGATCAGGAGAAGGCGCCGACCCCATGACCCCGCTGCTGCTGCCACTGCTGGCCACAGTGGCTGTGAGGCCTGAGCCCTGGGCCTCACAGCTGCAGGGGCTCAGGGCTGCCTGAGATCCGGGCCTCGCAGCCACCGAGCCACTGTGGCTTTGTCTGGAAGACGTAAAGTCCAATTAGCATATTAAACTTTTATTAGTATAGATAGCATGTTATTTATAAAAATGTTATAAAATCTTGTATTTTATCATTTCCATGACATCTATGCCCAAATTGTCATCACTTGGTCATTATATTTTAGTTGACTTACCACTATATGACCACATCTCTCAATTATGAACATATACCTTTGGCTTTTGTACATTCCATGTCATAATTTTTAAGAAATAAAAATACATAGTTGCTTTAAAACAAAAATATTGGCTTTTCTAAGAAGTGAACAAAATCAGTTATCTGAATCTTTAGTAGACAGCTGAAAACATGTTTATAACTAACTATTTTAAATAGATTGCAATAGTAGGAGAAAGCTACTTCAGGATTTCATTATCTTCTTTGTGTGGGCATTTTGTAGAATAAGAACAATTCAGAAATATTTTTTAAGTTAATGTTGTTACAAGGAGGAGATTACAATGAAAGAAAGCATGAAGTATTTTTCTAATATCTAAAAAAACTTATGGCATGATTTCCACTAGTTTTAGATGTGTTTCCTAAAACTGAAAATGCAGCTTAATATTTTAACATATTAAGAACCTAAGTAATCATAAAAGTCTTGGGTCAGCTGCAGAATAAATAAGTTTATTATTAGGTTTTTGTATTTTTAATTGTTTTTAAATTCTATTTTATTTTATACTCCTTTATCTTGCCATTCCTTTTAAGTATACAACAGTAAATTTCACATCTAATAGTCAAATAAGATTTTATATTTTCACCAAAAGGTATCCATGTGCTCTTTGGTATTTATGTATTTTCTGGTATGTTTTACTTTTAAAGAAAAAAAATAGTTCATCTGTTTTAATATTAGGTAAGTTTCAAGTTTTTAAATGTGATAAGGAAATATTCATAATTTAATCCACTGAGTTATTGAGAATTATCATTTACTAGAGGCCTGGTGCATGAAATTTGGGAACTTGGGGAGGGGTCCCTCAGCCCGGCCTGTGCCCTCTCACAGTCCGGGAGCTCTCAGGGGATGTCTGACTGCCAGCTTAGGCTCTGTTCCTGTGGCTGCTGCGCTCACCAGCCATGAGCCTGGCTTCTGGCTGAGCAGCGCTCCCCCTGTGGGAGCACACTGACCACCAGGGGATAGTTCCTGCATAGAGCATCTTCCTCCTGGTGGTCAGTGCACGTCATAGTGACCAGTTGTTCCACTGTTTGGTCAATTTTCATGTTAGCCTTTTATTATATAGGATAGTAATATAGGATAGTAAATAGCCTTGCTCAACTCTTCTCGGGTATCTTCATTTATGAATTAATAACATTAATAAGTATTGTGTATTCTAAGAGCATTCATTTTAGCACTATTTAATGCATGCTAAGCAATGTGCAAAGAATCTTATATACAGTGTTTTTCTTTAATCTGTGTACTAGCCCTATTTAGAAGCTATATGTAGATGATGGGGAAACTGAGGATCAAAGTGGTTATGTGACTTAGACAACTCACATAGCTCATGGGGAGCAAACACATTATGCACCAGGTGCCAGAGTTTAAGTAATTATCTATATAATAAAGAGCCAGGGTCCTAAGAACCAAAGGCTCAACCAGACCGGAAGTTAGTGCTGGGTTGCCATGTGGGGCCCCTGTGTGCACCCCAACCCAGAATTGTCTGCCTAGGGCAGGGGTGGGCAAACTTTTTGACTCAAGGGCCACAATGGGTTCTTAAACTGGACCGGAGGGCCAGAACAAAAGCATGGATGGAGTGTTTGTGTGAACTAATAAAAATTCAAAGTAAACACCATTACATAAAAGGGTACGGTCTTTTTTTTTTTAGTTTTATTCATTTCAAACGGGGATCAGGCCCAGAGAGAGGCCTTCAGAGAGAGAGGCAGGGTCTAATCTGTAGCCTCTGTGGCAGCCATTGATCAGAACTTGCCTCTCTTTCTCTCCCAGCCTGGCCAACAGCCGTGCCTCCATTTCTCTCTAGGCCTCCACCAGGGCTGCTGATCAGCCCAACCTTTCTGATCAGGCCCCATTGATAGGCCCAGAGACACTGACTGACATAGAAACTGACCAATCAGAACAAAATTGGCTGGCAGAGGAGGGCAGTTGGGGGCGAGATCAGGCCTGTAGGGGAGGGCAGTTGGGAGCAAGATCAGACTGGTAGAGGAGGGCAGTTAGGGGCAGTTAGGGGCAGAGGCAGTTACGGGTGATCAGACCAGCAGGGGAGTGCAGTTAGGGGCAAGATCAGGATGGCAACGGAGGGCAGTTATGGGCAATCAGGCAGGCAGGCAGAGGCAGTTAGGAGCCATCAGGCAGGCAGGCAGAGAGGTTAGGGGCGATCAGACAGGCAGGCAGGTGAGTGGTTAGGAGCCAGCAGTCCCAGATTGTGAGAGGGGTGTCCGACCACCTGTTTAGGCCCAATCCCTGTGGATCAGACATCCCCCGAGGGGTCCCCGATTGGAGTGGGTGCAGGCTGGGCTGAGGGAACCACACCCCCCAAACCCCGGTGCATGAATTTCATGCACTGGGCCTCTAGTAGTTCTATAACAGATTCCACAAAAGTAGGTATAGTGGATAAAGTGTGAATGGCCTTTCCTATGAAATATGTGGAGGTGGTTGTTTTTACTAAAAGCTGGTTGCCCAGTCACATTAGTTGATGATCTGAAATTGAGAATAAAAAAGGGAAATAGATTGGAGGGAGGACAAACCATCTTGAATTTCTTGCTCCAAACAAATAAAGGAAAATTAAAGTATTTGTCTACTGCCACAAACTTGACTGTTTAGACTAATGCCTAAGTCAAATGCTTGAGTCTGTGGAAACATAGTCGTTAGTCAAAATGAACAATAGTCTGGTTGTTTAACTTCTTTTTAAAATATTTACAGTGAAAACACACAAATTGGTTAATATAGATTCAATTTGAATTGTAGAATTTTTTCTTTTCATATGCTTATAAAAGGGAGGTGTTTAAAATATTGTCATGTTACCCAGAAGGTATAAGTACAATGGCTATGAACAATCTGACAAAAAGGTAATACTTTTCTGGATGATCAAATTAATGAAATTGTAAGTTTCTTGTCCTGTTTAACTGAAAAATCAAAGGTGGGCAGGTTTATTTGATAAAGTCAATCTTCACATATCTCATCCTTTAACCTGTAACACAGTATATTTAATGCTAATTAAAATTTCTTGTCCTGTTTGAAAAATCAAAAGTGGGCAGGTTTATTTGATAAAGTCAATCTTCAGATATCTCATTCTTTAACCTGTAACACAGTATATTTAATGCTAATTAAATTGATATTGACCCTGGCCGGTGTTGCTCAGTTGGTTGAAGCATCATCCCGTACACGAAAAAGTTGCAGATTTGATTCCTTCAGGGAGCATACCTAGGTTGCAGGTACAATCCCCATTTGGGGCGCTTGTAGGAGGCTACCAATCAATGTTCCTCTCTTACATTGATATTCTCTCTCTCTCTTTCACCCTCTCTCTCTCTCTCCTCTCTTTCCCTCCCTCTCTTTCTCTCTCTTTCTCTCTCTTTCTCCCTTCCCCTCTCTCTAAAGTCAGTAGGCATGTCCCTGGGTAAGGATTAAAAAAATTTATATTGAGATTTTTGTACTTGACCTAAATCACAAGAATATGGATAAAAAATACTTTGTAAATGTTCTGTGCACCACTAGGCACCCAAATAATAAATCAATGTCAATTTAATGTGCCATGAGTTTGTTAGGGGTTGAGCAAAGAGCTGATTAAAAGTTGAAAAACAAGGCCTATAAAATGTTAAAATTAAAAGAATAACTTAGCTGGAGAAAATGAAATTGAATAATTTAAGAATGATCTTCAGAGATATGAAGTCTGTATTAAAAATGGTGATAGCTAGTTATTTCCTTTATCCAACAAGAAAAGAGCAGAAGAAAATGAAGCCAACTTGTTGTAAGCCACAAAGGCAATATTTTAACCTATAATAGTTATGAGATATTATGTTCCAGATTTCTTAGTAAGAAAAACCAAATGTATTTC
>NW_005371324.1:3166799-3167181 GCF_000412655.1 Myotis brandtii
TTGCCTCCATGCCCAGCACCTGCCTTGGGCTCCCCTTGCCTGCTGGCAGTGCCCTGGCTCTGGTCACATCTCTTGGGGAACCCAAGAGAGACAGATCCATGGCACTGGCCACCACAAGGCCTCAACTTCAGCGTGAGCAGAAAGCCCAGGCAACAGCTGTGTCTGCAGTGGGAGAACTTCTGTGCTGGAGACACCCCTCCGGGGCAAGACTTGCTTCAGTGGGGCTTTGATGCTCACTGAGTCTGCCCCCTGAGTGTGTCCTTTATGGATCCGAGGAGCTGCAATCTGGATGGTCCTACTCTGACCACCGGGCACAGTGGCTCCTGGATCTCTAAGGAGGTGCTAATCTAGCCTCTGCCTGAGGCTATCCAGCAGGAGCCAG
>NW_005371324.1:3168508-3202558 GCF_000412655.1 Myotis brandtii
TCCTCAGGTGAGGATTAAAAAAACAAACAAAGGTGGGTAACCTGGTCAGAAGGTCAAATCTTCAAAGTGCATGCAAGCTGTTCCTCACAGGGGTCTGGACTGAATGTTCGAGAGCATCTCCAGGAAGGCCTGCCCAGACGGTGCCTCCACATTCTGAAAAGTGTTCTGGACTCTGCCGAACAGGAAGAAGTATTTCGCCTCCAGCCAGATGAACCCGAAGTGGTTCTCATCGAACAGGATGAAGACTACAGGGAGGCGCATGGGGTCGGCGAAGCCAGGTAAGGTAAAAGTTTCCACGCCATAGAAACACATCCTGCAGGTTCGGGGGTAGTCCTGGTCAAATGAGTGCACGTCCACAGGCAGAACAAATGGAACAGGCTGCTCCTCCGAAGCTGCAGCCCCGGACTCCCCGACGCTGGGCTGGGCAGGGCTCTGCCAGCCATGGCCCTCGCTTTCCTCAGTCCCATCTTCTTGCTGCTGCTGCTCCCGGATCACCTGCTCCTCAATCTCCTGGACCACGCGGGAGAGCTCGTTGAAGTTGCGGAAGAACTCGCCATCTCTCAGCTGGATGCGGCGCATGAGGTGGATCTCTAATGTCCAGATAAAGTCTCCCCTGATCTCCCTGACCCTGGCATACTTCCCATGGAAGCTGAGCATGGCAATCTTTCCGCGGAAGCCATCGTATTTGCTGTGGAAGAGGCCTGGCCTGATGAGGTCGTCCGGGTGGCGTGGTGGGAGGTAGACGCAACGGTAGGTCAGACAGTCATACTGCTGTCTGTCCTCTCGCACCAGCACCCACCCCCATTCTCCCTTAAGCCACATTGGTAAATCCGTTCGGTGGTCTCTCTTGATCCACTGGATGCTGAACCTGTCCTTCCGAATTTGCATGTGGTGGCTGTGGGAAAAGCTGTAGAAGTCGTCCATGTACTCCAAAGTGGCTGATTTCCTCTCCGTCAGGCAAATTCTAAACAAGGGCTGGAATTGCATTGGGCCATCCACATGGGTGTTAAGGCAAGGCCTGTTCATCCAACCAGTAATGCATAAGCCATCCACTGCTACATACAGCAGTCTTCTATAGTCATCATCTGGCTGCCACAATCCCAAAATATTTCTGTATGGGTGGAGCAGCTTCGTATAGACTTCTCGATAAGACATACCGATCATCTTCAGGATCTCCAAGGTTTCACGAACGCCAAACTCCTCCCGGCAGCGCCGTCTCCAGATGCTGTCGATGTGCAGGATGTGGTGGAATTTGGTGCAGGCCAGGGCCAGGCAGGGCAGGTCAGTGCCGGGGAGCAAGGCGAAGATCTCCACTAGCAGCTCGGGAGGCAGGTCCTGCAGGGAGCAGTGCAGGGACGGCATGGGGCTCAGGATTCCTCCACTCCCCGCACAGCACCGAGTTGCCACGTCCTCCTCGAGGTGCTTTTCTGCCAGGGCTGGCTTGCCCTCGGCTGCTGCCATCTCAGCTGGGCTCTGGCACTCCTGAAGATACCCCTTGCCCTCTGCTGCTGCCGTCTCAGGTGGGCCCTGGTGTTGGGGTCCAAACCCAGTAGGTCCAGGGGGCCCCAAAGGTGTGGACGGAGTCAGCGAAGAAGGAATGACACGAAGACAGTGTTCAGTTGATCAGCAGCCTAGCCAGGATCTCTAGCCAGGATCTCCAGTGAAGTTCTGGTGTTTACTGTCTTGTTACATCTGTATTTATACCAGTTGGTTTTAATCCTGTCAATTTCTATTGCAAAGGTTAGGGCGTTTCTTATCTCCATTCCAGGGAGTAAAGATTATGTAGCTTAAGGGTGATTGCTCATAGTTAAAGTGATTAACTACCCACCTGGCACTTAGTTAAGGGGTTTTATCCCCTCCCTAACTTCAGGGGAAAATCCCTACCTGGGGAAACAACCTTTCTCGGAGAGGTGACCTTGGTTAAAACACATAGCGCAAAGGGGAGCAAACATATTAAGAACAGTAGGCTATATACGCCAGGTCCCTTGAAACATATGCTGTGCAGATGTTTCTTTCCTGCAGCGACTGTGTCAAGCAGCAAGGATGGACCGGCTTCCGGCAAATGATTATTTGTCAATCTCCGATTTGTATTTTATAATTTTTGCCAGTTGAGTAGACTTCAGAAAATAATGGTTCCTTTTCCCATGCCCAGTCTCTTTAGTACAGAACTTAATGACTCCAATGAGGGTAAAAAGACCATCATCAACTTCATCCTTGAGTCAGAATAATACAATATGTCCCTATACATTATTAGAATAAAAGTTATGCCCCAAGTGGTTTGGCTTGGTGGATAGAGCGTTGGCCTGCGACTGAAAGGTCCCAGGTTCGATTCTAGTCAAGGGCATGTACCTTGGTTGCGGGCACATCCCCAGTAGGAGGTGTGCAGGAGGCAGCTGATCAATGTTTCTCTCTCATGGATGTTTCTAACTCTCTATCCTTCTCCCTTCCTCTCTGTAAAAAAATCAATAAAATATACTTTTTTAAAAAGTTTCTATCAGGCCTAAAACAATAAAGATTATTAGCTAGACTGGTAGGAACAGCACTCACTTTTGGATGGAAGGACTGGGGATCAAGTATTGAACTAAAAGACCAGTCTTCTTCGTTTTTTTTTTTTTTTTTTAAAGCAGAATGTCTTCTTGTACATAATATAATTGCAATAAAATCAAGGACTCCCCTCAATGTGGTTTTGCAATGTAATTTTAGATTTTCTATGCAAAATTATTTTATTTAAATGACATTTTTCTTTTAAATGGCTCTCTAGTGTCCCTTCTTTCTTTTTCAAACTTAATTTTCTCCATTGAAGATGGTAGTTATATTCTCTTTTCTATCCACTTCACAGAGTTCTTATGAGAATTAAATAAGGTAATAATGTGAAAAATCTTTTACAAGTGTAAACTAGAAACATTGAGCATTTTTTTTCATGATTTTACCTGCTACATGTGGCAAATCACTTCTGAAATTCATGCACCAGAGATCTGGGATCAGTTGCCTTGCTTGTTTGCTTGTTTCATATTTGAAAAAATTTGACAAATGTTAATCGTGCATTCAAAGTGGACTAAGAAAATTATCAGAGGGTACTCCAGTAATATTGACACTGAATCATTATAACAAGTCTTTTTTTGATGCTTCAGTTGCAATTTGCAGAGCACTGCTACCCTAGCTAACTGGAGAGAAAGTAGAATTCATTGAAAGTAGAACTGAAGGCCTTGACTGAGACAAAGCAATAACTCATACAGCTCCAAAGGTTGGGGAGCAAGAACAATCTGACAATCTTCTGCTCCTGCTTCGGTAAATCAGCTCCACTCCTCTTCCCCATAGCTGAGTCACTCAGCACACATTCAATTCCTGATAGAATCTAATAGGCTTAGCTGGGTTTGCATGCCCACATCTTCTTGTCTAGGCACAGGCAATGAATGTTAATACTTTCTTCAAGCATGCAAAAGAGAAGGAATAAATTATCTTTTGGGAGGCTGCTCCTAGAAGTAAGAATGGACACTGATAGCTAAAACAACGGCGATAATTATCTGCTACACAGTTGGGTCTGGGGCTTGTTGCAGAGTAAATTTGAATAAATTTGTTTTCTTGCCAAACTTTGAAAAAGCTGAAGGGTATTTTTAGTTGGTTTTAAACAAACCATGTATTGTTTCTAATAATTTCTATGAAATCCTAATACTTAGAAATATTTGAAATTTGTATATAACTATAATAATAAAAGCATAATATGATAATTAGACTGGACGAAGCTGCAGTGGCAGAGGCTGAGGCAGAGGTAGTTAGGGGCTATCAGGCAGGCAGGTGAGTGGTTAGGGGTTATCAAGCAGGCAGACAGAGTGGTTAGGGGCGATCAGGCAGGCAGGCAGAATAGTTAGGGGTGATCAGGCAGGCAGGCTAGTGGTTAGGGGTGATCAGGCAGGCAGGCTAGTGATTAGGGGTAATCAGGTAGGCAGGCAGGTGAGCAGTTTGTAGCCGGCAGTCCCGGATTGGGAGAGGGTGCATGCCAGGCTGAGGGACCCCCGCCCCTCCCTCCAAGAACGTATTTTGTTCACCGGGGCTCTAGTATACATATAAACATAAATAATAGAGGATAAAATACATTAATTGACACAGGCATTCTTTTTTTCAGCTATATTACCTTTAGAATTGCACTGAAGTCTGACACTTTTTATAAATTAATAGAATAACATTTTTCTCCTTATTGCTGAAAGGATTTGTCTGATCTCTAATGACATGAAGCTGGATCTTTGGTTTTCACCTTAAAATATATTAAGAGGCGTTTATTCTAATTAGGCTAATTGTGCCCTTTGGTACTAATCAGTGTCTATCAAAATACTGAATGCATGCCCACTCTCACCACTCCTGTTCAACATATTACTGGAAGTATTAGCCATTGCAATTAGACAAGAAGAAGAAATAAAAGGCATCCAAATTGGAAAAGAGGAAGTAAAACTGTCCTTATTTGCAGATGACATCATATTATACATACAAAACCCTAGAGACTCCATCAAAAAACTACTAGACTTAATACATGAATTTGGCAATGTAGCAGGATACAAAATTAACCCCAAGAAATCTGAGGCATTTCTATACACCAATAGTGAACTTTCAGAAAGAGAGATTAGAAAAACAATCCCATTTACCATCGCACCAAAAAAATTAAGATACCTAGGAATAAACTTAACTAAAGAGGTAAAAGACCTCTACTCAGAAAACTACAGGACATTGAAAAAAGAGATAGAGGAAGACATAAAGAGATGGAAGAACATACCATGTTCTTGGATTGGTAGAATCAACATCATTAAAATGTCCATACTGCCCAAAGCAATCTATAAATTCAACGCACTTCCCATTAAAATACCAACGGCATACTTCACAGACCTAGAACGAGCTCTCCAAAAATTCATCTGGAATAAAAAAAGACCCCGAATAGCTGCAGCAATCCTGAGAAAGAACAAAGTAGGTGGGATCTCAATACCAGATATCAAGCTGTATTACAAAGCCACTGTTCTCAAAACTGCCTGGTACTGGCACAAGAACAGACATATAGATCAATGGAATAGAATAGAGAGCCCAGAAATCAGCCCCAACCAATACGCTCAATTAATATTTGACAAAGGAGGCAAGAACATACAATGGAGCCAAGATAGTCTCTTCAATAAATGGTGTTGGGAAAATTGGACAGATACATGCAAGAAAATGAAACTAGACCACCAACTTACACCATACACAAGAATAAACTCAAAATGGATAAAGGACTTAAATGTACGACAGGAAACCATAAAAATTCTAGAAGAATCCAAAGGCAACAAAATCTCAGACATATGCCAAAGCAATTTCTTCACTGATACAGCTCCTAGGGCAGTTGAAACTAAAGAGAAAATGAACAAATGGGACTACATCAAAATAAAAAGCTTCTGCACAGCAAAAGAAACCATCAACAAAACAACAAGAAAACCCACTGCGTGGGAAAACATATTTGCCAACGTCATATCTGATAAGGGCCTAATCTCCAAAATTTATAGGGAACTCATACAACTTAACAAAAAGAAGATAAACAATCCAATCAAAAAATGGGCAAAGGATCTAAATAGACACCTTTCAAAAGAGGACATTCAGAAAGCCAAGAGACATATGAAAACATGCTCAAAGTCACTAATCATCCGAGAGATGCAAATCAAAACAACAATGAGGTACCATCTCACACCTGTCAGAATGGCTATCATCAACAAATCAACAAACGACAAGTGCTGGAGAGGATGTGGAGAAAAAGGAACACTTGTGCACTGCTGGTGGGAATGCAGACTGGTGCAGCCACTATGGAAGACAGTATGGAGTTTCCTCAAAAAGCTGGAAATGGAACTCCCATTTGACCCTGTGATCCCACTTCTAGGAATATATCCCAAGAAACCAGAAACACCAATCAGAAAGGATATGTGCACCCATATGTTCATAGCAGCACAATTCACCATAGCTAAGATCTGGAAACAGCCTAAGTGCCCATCAGTAGATGAATGGATTAGAAAACTGTGGTACATCTACACGATGGAATACTATGCTGCTGTAAAAAAGAAGGAACTCTTACCATTTGCAACAGCATGGATGGAACTGGAGAGCATTATGCTAAGTGAAATAAGCCAGTCAATTTCTGCCTCAAACAGACTGTCAAACTGCAGCGGGAAGGCCTGGGAGGGTAGGGGGGCAGAAGAAGGGGGTGAGAGATCAACCGAAGGACTGATATGCACGCATATAAGCATAACCAATGGACATAGGACACTGGGGGGTAGGGGGCCAGGGGATTGTCAAGGGCGGGGGAAAAAAAATACTGAATGCACTTATTTTCTAGCAATGCTGCCCTAATATTAATAGTCTATTAAAAATTTCTCTCCACATCTATATTAATAAAAGGGTAATATGCTAATTAGACCAGACATCTTCTGGATGTCCTTCTGGACATAGCCAGGGTGGTGGGGGCCAAGGAAGAGGTGGTTAGGGGTGATCAGGCCAGCAGGGGAGAGCAGTTAGGGATGACCGGGCAGGCAGGCAGGTAAGCAATTATGAGTTAGTGGTCCAGGATTGTGAGAGGGATGTCCCTGTGGGATCGGGCCTAAACAGGCAGTCAGACATCCCCCGAGGAGTCCTGAATTGGAGAGGGTGCAGGCCGGGCTGAGGGACAAGCCCCCCCCCCTCCCCTGCACAAATTTTATGCACGGGGCCTCTAGTGTTATATATAAATGTCTAAACCAACTATCTCTCTAAGGACCACACATTTATTCATTTTTATGTAAATACTTATCAAGCCATCAGTAAGCAATGCTTGCAGTTATGAAGCTCCACGTGTATATGGGAGAAAGCAGGTAAGCAATACTAGCAGTTATGAAGCTCAAAATCTATATGGAAGAAAGCAGGGGCATTTTCAACAAAATGATGAAAATGTTTGAGAAGTAAGGAGAAGGAATATTTAAGTCTAAGAGAATGTGGTAAAGATTGTCAAGTCTGTGATATTCAGCAGCTTCCAAAGTCTATTTTTGGTCACACAAAACATGTTTCATTATGGATTATGAGCCACCAAAACTTGCCACTCAGTCCTGATCAGCCGGACTCCAGCAGCAAGCTAACCTACTGGTCAGAGCGTCTGTGCCCTGATGGTCAGTGCACATCATTGCAAGCTGTTGAGTGACCTTAGCATATCATTAACATAGTATGCTTTGATTGGTTGAACAGATGACTGGACACTTAGCATATTAAGATTTTATTATATAGGATTCTACCATTGATAAAAGTGTGATCATTTTCAATTTTTAGATATTTATATATGCTGGTGCCTTTTTCTGTAACACATGTACACAATTCTGTTGGGATAGTATTTTTAGATAGTCATATGTTTAGCTATAAGTGGAGTCTGCCAAATAGTTTTCCAATGTACATTCCCATAAAAATTTGCAAGGATTTCAGTTGCTCTACTTCTTCACCAACACTTTTACATTGTCAGTATTTTTTAAAACATTAGTTATTGTGATGTTTATATAGTGGTACCTCATTGTGGCTTTAATTTGTATTTCTTTGATGAATAATGATGGTGAGCATTTTTTCATACACTTATTACATACTTGATTTTCTTTTTTTGCGAAGTGACTTAATGTTTTCTGTCCATTATCTGTTGGGTTGTCTGTCTTCATCTTAGTAACTTTTAGGACTTTAGGTATTCCAGAGCATCAACCTATGAACCAGGAGGTCATGGTTTGATTCGCAGTCAGGGCACATGCCCAGGTTCCAGGCTCAATTCCCAGTGTGGGGCGTGGAGGAGGCAGCCGATCAATGATTCCCTCTCATCATTGATGTTTCTATCTCTCTTTCCTTCTCCCTTTCTCTTTTAAATAAATAAAAAATAATAGCTAAAGCAATGTAGTTTTAAAGTTAGCTTTTTTTTCTGTCTCATATATTAATGTGTATAAATAGTCCAGATTTTATATTGTTGCCTGGCCTCCCTAAAAATGCAACTTCTGACTATGATCTAAAATGGCTGTTATATCTCCTCATCTTGTAGATATGTCAATCATTACTGGACAGAAGAATCAGTGAAACAACAAAACCCACCCCTTCAGTAAGAAGTTAGTGGCCTACCTACAGAGAAGGTTGAAAAATGGTCTCTTCATAAATGACAAAGGGAAGTATAGCTACTGAAGCCACTATCATTGTTTTCCCCAGGAAAAGAAATGTAAACATTTTATAGAAATTGAGTCTTAGGCATAATAGTACACCAAAATTAATTTATAATAATTAATTTATACATTTTAATCACAAATACTGTTTTTCACCTATGATATGAACAAAGGAACTAGTTTGATAGCCCACCAGTGTGGGCAAGGGTGGGGGAAAGATGCATTTTCCTATCCCCCTGAATACACATGGGAAATGTAAACTGAAATACTGTCTATTGCAATCTGACAACATCTACCATATTTTAAATTCATATATCCTTTTACCCAGGATATAAAGGTATTCTATTCTTTAGAATTTAGCTTCTTCACATCTGAGTAAAATAACAAATGCGCAATGAAATTCAGGCAGGCATTGGAAGTAACATATATGTTTATTAACTGGAGCTATTTCAAAGCAATTATACCCATACTTTAAGTGAAGTACTTTGTATCATTGAAAAGAATATGACAGTTCTAGCCCTGCTGGTGTGGCTCAGTGGTTGAGCATTGAACCATGAACCAGGAGGTCATGGTTCGATTCCTGGTCAGGGCACATGCCTGGGTTGCAGACTCAATCTTTGGTATGAGGCGTGCAGGAGGCAGGCAGCGAATCGATGATTCTCTCTAAGCATTGATATTTCTATCGCTCTTTCCCTATCTCTGAAATCAATAAAAAACATATTTTTTTAAAAAAAGAATATGACAGTTCTATTTAAACCAATATAAAAAGGAATGCTATGCTATATAGACATTTTTTTAAAGCAAGACATATAGTACTTAGTATAGTACCTTTCTGTGTAAAAACAATAAAATTGTGTATGTGTGTACCTCAAACAAGTTGGAGAGAGAAATTACAAGAAACTAGTAAGTGTGGACACTTTTGAAAAAAGAAACTAGGCTCTGTGGGGGCTATGGAAAGAAGAAAACTTTGTTTTAATTCCATTTTCTTTCACTCCTTTTGAATATTTTATTGTATGAATGTATTACCTTCACAAAATAAAAATAAAAACAGGTTGCACTTAAGAGTGCTCAAAGATGGGAATAAAGCATTCATTGATGAAAATATGTGGCCAATTATTAAACTGAGTCCAGGATTTAAATGTTTTCTAAAGCGGGCCTACGATGTTTAATGTCAATGGAAAATAATGTCATCTCAGGTTAATGACTCTGACCGCTTGTAAATACCAGGACAGAGTCAAGGTATTTCTTCCAATGAAATCATGACTAGTATGCTTAAGTGCTTCTATGGCTCTTCTGAAAATATATAAACATGCATTTTCCCCATGAATGAATTAAAAGCTTTAAAATGTATATGCTAATAAACTGAGCAATGAACAAGAATTTGGAAAATCTATGTTCTATTCTCTCTCTCCCTTACTGCTGACACTCTGGCTTTGGATGCCTAATGTAGTCATTTTCAAGTACCAGCATCTTAACACATACGTTTGTAAATATATTTACTGTTCTTAGCACCTATTCACTTCACAATAGCAGATAAACAACTGCTTTTCTAAAATTGATAAAGAAAATTATGAAATGAGGTGTAAATCAGGGTGACCTCAATGTTTAATCACAAAGAGGCCACAGTGATGGTCTTTGCTTACTGGGTAGTGGCCGTGCCTCATTGTGGCTTGAAATTGTGAATGTCTTCACATTGATTACATTTGCTAGAAACTGAATTGGCCTGATACTTTACTTATATTTACCAGAATATTAATCTACTAATTTGTTCTGAGAAACAAGAAAGGTTGCTTAGTAAGCTTCAAACCAGGAAAGTAAAAATTAGTTGATGGCTGAAACATGACCCATTCATCTCTACAACAGAGATCGAACTTTGTATGGGAAGTCTGAGATACCTTTGACAAGGAGCCACTGGTATTACTGGAAATCTCTTCCTGAAACTCATATTCACTGCTTCTGTTGCTGACAAGAATTGTTAATTCAATTTTCTCACCAAAAGAACACTTTAAAGGGTTGCACCTGACAGGCTCTCCTGTTGGCTTGCCACTCATTCAGTCTCATTCGTTGGAGTTCACATTCCCCTTGGCCTCTTAACTTCCTGTGAGCCCTCTTTCTTCTGTCACTGAATAGGTTCTTTTTGACAACAAGCCTGCTTATTGCTAGTAGGAGCTCATAATGTAGTCATTTTATTCCCTTACCTCCACTTGCTTTAACACATCACATTGGCCATAAGTGTCAACCAATTTAATTCAATCCCTGCTTGTTCCAGCATCTACTAACGTATTGTGGAAGATTGCCCTAACCATCTGCCTATTTTCTTTAGCCATAACTGAGAAGTTTATTAATCCAACTCTGAATTTAGTGCTTAAAAGTAGAAGAGTAGAATCTTAAGAAGAGTGTTGTGTGCTTAATGTCATTGTTAAGGAGATTATGAGTGTGGACAAAAGGGGCCACATGCTAACCGGACAAGCTCAGGGGAGGCCTGCATGGCAGTCTTGCAAACTCAGACCTAAAGTAACCACAAAGGATGGTCTGAAATTAAACTTTAACTAAAAGCAGTTATGGTGGGTAGTCGCCTCCTAGGCCAGTATCTTCTCTGACAAGGTCAACCTTTACCTTCACTGAGCCTATTGTCTTTTTGCATTTATGATAACACTAGAGGCCCAATGCACAAAATACGTGCAAAGGGCTTGTCCCTCTCAGCAGTGGGGGCTTATCTTGGCCCTCGCAGCCCAAGCTTAGTCTGGAAGGTTGTTTGGCTGTCTGGTCTAATTAGCATATTATGCTTTTATTATTATAGACTAGCTTGAAATGTCTGGATAACTTATAAGTTCCTTTTTTCTGACCCCTGGGGACACAACCTAATGTGCCTGGGTGCCAGGACAAATACCACAAATTTCTTCATTGTTATCATGTTAATTGTTGACTATTGGCTATCCTGTACCCACCTAAGTATTTGTCTATCATTTTACTTTTTATCCAATCCCAGAGGCCAGAGGTCCTCATCCTCCCCCACCCCCCTGCTTTGTTTTCTCTTGCCTCCCTAATCTATAACCAATGGATTTCATGTAATTGACCTATGTCTGCTCCATTGATTGCAATGTATAAAAATAGATGCAAAAATCGCCATTCTCTGGATCATTATCCAAATCTGTTGAGATACTACTTCCTGGCAATTGTCGAAAGTTTGGCTCAAATAAACTCACAAAAATTATTTACAGGTTTGAATGTTTTTACATTAACATGAGATAAACATATACTTTATTATCTAAATCAGGAAATTTGGGGGATTAAAGATGGAATTTTCAATAATTTTGCTGTGACAACAGACTTAAACTGTGGGTGTCCAATATCAACTGGGACATATGGTGACTTGGTAACTCAGCATTTCAGAAGGGAGTTTTCAAGACAAGCCCTAGAAGTAGTTTCTCGTTTTTCCCACAACTTAAACTGACAGGTCATAGCTGCATGAGGTGATGAGGCGGGCCTGAATAACATTACGGAGAAAGAGAGAAAGATATTGAAAGTAAAATCATGCAATTGACTTCACATTTTTGTTTTTACTTTTAAAATTAAAATGCTAATCCACTATTGTGAGCATAGCAGGTGATCCTGTGAACGCTTCACTGGTCCGGATTATAAGCACCTGGGCTACAGATGATATGACCGCCAGCTGGGCAGCTTGGTCAGCAGAAGGTTAGCCATGGAGCCAGGTGGGCATCTTGACAATCAGAGCCTATGAAATAAACTGGCAAAACCTCTACTTCGGGTCCTTGGAAGAACTTCAGCATCCTTCAGAAAGTGGAGCATCTTACTATGTACTTAAGTGAACTACCAAGATTATATTGAATTTGCCTTAACTTTCAGGCCATTTTATGTTTTCTATTAATAAACCTACTTTTGCATTTTATCACATACCGAATTTCTTTTATTCCCTTACCTATTTCAGACTGAAGAATCTCAGACTGATAAATCCCAATCTGAAATATACTAGATCTGGAATTAACAGAGAGTTCAGAGTGAAGGAAAAGACTATGAAAAGTATATTTCCCTTTGTGTATTTGATCTCTCATAAGTATATAAGGCATACCTTAGGGCAGAAATTTCCCTCTGAATGGAGTTTCTAGAATTTGCCTCAGGGTCCCCAGTTCCATTGTACCAGTCATCAAGAAGCAAGCTTAAGATGTTGGAGGAGAAGGGAGTCAGGAGAAGGGAGCAGCCATTGGCAAAACATTTCTTCTCTTGATACAGTTGGCTTGTTCAATTTTAGTGAAAATAATTTGGCATTTATTTAACCAAAATAGCAATTCTGCATTTTTAATCTCACTCTCTGACTATGATTTCAAATCTCCTCCAAATACTGAGATTTCAAAATGACAGGGTCACATGATATAACAGTTCTATTAATACATTTATATTCATGAGCTTTTAATACAATTACAAAAATGCAAATATAAATTCCTTTGCCATTATTAACAATGCACACTGATAGGAATAATTTCATTCCCTCTAGGCTAATTTGAGTAAAGCAAATCATTCCAATATTGTCAGCCCTATTAACAAAAAAACTTAGATTAAAATTATTTTTAAAAAGAGGACATTGAAGTCAAAGAGAACATAAGGATGTGGTTCCACATCTAAAGCGCTTACTGTGTGTTAGAACTGTGTGAGTTAGTTGATGTACTGTGTCATTTAACCCTTAAAACAACCCTGAATGATGCATCATATTGAAAGGAATTTTAGAGACAAAACAGGCAGTCTTAGGGAATAAAGGGAGGTGCATGGGAGAGGAATGCATAGATGAGGGCTTGAAGATGCCAAAATGCTTATCTTACAGAGAATAGAGAAATGCCACAGGATAAGGGGAGAGGAAGACATACATTCCCAGAGGATAAAGAAAAGTCAAAAGATATCAGGAAGAAAGAAATGTATTTTCACAGAGGATAGAGGAATGTTGTAAGATAAGGGAAGAGAAAAAAGGGTGGGGGGCACCAAGTAGGCTATGAGCTTTGAAACTGATACTATGTAACAGAGTGACCAATGAGGAACGCCTAGGGATCCTAAATTAAGGGAAGGGTCCAATTAGAAAGAGTCAGGTTGGAAATTTTGAGATAGAAGATGGCTGCCGATGGGAAGGCAGGCTGCAAGATAGGTACATTCACAGAGGATAAAGAAAAATCACAAGATATCAGGAAGAAGGAAATGTATTTTCAAAGAAGATAGAGAAATGTTGCAAGATAAGGGAAGAGAAAAAGGGGGGCACCAAGTAGGCTATGAGCTTTGAAATTGATACTATGTAGCAGAGTAATCAATGAGGAATGCCCAGGGATACTAAATTAAGGGAAGGGTCCAATTAGAAAGTCAGGTTCGAACTTTTGAGATAGAAGATGGCTGCCGACGGAATGGCAAACTGCAAGATGGTGTGTGAGTGAGAGAACGAAAGGAGAGTGTGTGGATGTACGGGGAGTGTATATTTGTGGGTGAGGAAAAGATATACTCCAAGGGACTGTTGGGGACTGCCGGACCAGGCTCCCCTGACCTGGCAGCCTCCACTGCTGCTGAAATCTCTCCTGGAGCGACCAGCTCTGCCATGGAGACCACGCCATCTTGAAGGGGAGAGTGGCTGTTATCGGAGGCCTATACATCCCGGGACTCTGCAACCACAACCCCCAGGGACCAGCTGTGAACCCAGGAACACTGGATCTCAAGCAGTGTGAATACACAGACTCAGATGACCTCTGCACCTTCTCACGGAGAGGTCAGATTTCGCCTAGGGAAAGGTGAGGTCTGCGATCCAGGCAGGAGAGAGAAATGTGCAAACAGGATCTAGAGGTTTGGGGGAAGTCTGTGCCCCACTAAATCCGTGGCCATTGGAGCCAGTGTGATCCGCAAATGTGGAAGGGGATTCACAGGGCTGCTGGCAGAAGGGAACTTTACAAATCAACCCATAGATAGACTGGGCGTAAAAGGCACCCTAAAATTTTACCAGTGTGCCAGCTGCTTAGTGCTAGGGGAAAAAAAGACTGCACAGAGACATTCACAGAGTTGCGCTCAGTGCCGGAGGTAAAAGTCACGCAGAGTTCGTGCACTTACGCTGGATCTTTTTTTTTTCTCTTTAAATCCTTGCTTTTGATTACTAAGATCAGTACATAGGATCACCCAATTGGGGGCACTCTAAGAGACTGCAGGGGAAAATTGTTTCTGTGGAACCTGGGGGTCAGAGCGGGGAGTAATGATCAAGGAACCAGCTCTGGGGCAGTCCATTCTCCCAAACCAGTATTAAGTGCAACAGGGAAAACAAAATCTAAATACTGGCTAGAGAGGACTTACAGCCCTGGAGGTCAATCCAGAAACACTGCCACCCAGGGGTTGAATCACAAGAATGACTGTAATTGATTTTAAACACCTTTTCTTTAAAAAAAAAAACTACTACACAAGGATCTTTGATACAATTTAGGCTTCTTTTAAAAAGATTTGTTTGGTGTTGTTTCTTCTTAAAATAATAAAGTGATATGTTGGCAACATTAGTGACAAATTAGTATTAAAAAAATCTGTACAATTACTTAAAAAAAGAGTCAGGTTCAAACAAAGAGCTGCAGCATATATAAACCAGAGACAAAGGGACATGAGACGGATTTTTGGATTTATGTTTTTTCTCATTAGAGAGAGAGAGAGAGCAGGCTTTTTCCATTTGGGGGTTCCTCCCCACGGGGTTTCCTTTAGGGACACTCCTGCCCAGATGGAGTTTGTATATGCTTCCAATAAACTTCTACATTTTTATTAAAGAAATCTGTTAGTCCACAAATTTATTCTTCAACTTCATCAGACAAGGACCCACGGGAAGAAGAATCTGCACTCCGAGCCCCATGTTTCAATATTATCCCCATTTTGCAGCTAAAGAAATTAAAGCTTAATATGTTTAATTTTCTTTCTTAATATTATATATTATATAATCAGTAAGTTTAACTTTAAATATATAACTTTCCAGTACACAAAGAGATCAATCCCTCAAACCCATAATTTCAAAGATGAGAACATTATGGTCAATCCAGTTAAGATCCTAGTAATCAGCTTAAAGTCACATGTATAACAAGTAATTACTGTCACCTCTACTGACCCTCTGTCTATGACAAAAAAATTCCTCATGCTAATGACATTCAATCTTAGCTTAAGTAATGTTATGAATTAACTTTATTAAATGAGATGATATATGTAAATATCTGAGTACTATGGCTTAAACATAGCTTACTCAAAAATGTTGCACTAATCTCTTTGGTAATAATATACTTAGAAAGGTATTATCTGTTATCAACTCATTGGAAATTATTACATAATAACATATATTATAAGGTCATATCTCTGTGCTTATATTCTAATATAGACGTTATAGAAAATGTGTTTGTGTTATTCCTGAATTCTTTAGTATATCCCTACTAAGTAACTTCTTTGATCATTATAGTGTCTGTAAATCTGTCCCTTAATTTGGATTTTACCATTGATGTTATCATTTAATATTTTAATATTTATGTAAATTAATGTCCTGGATAGCTTTATTTTATAAAAAATGTCTTATAAATGTTAAATATTACATTGGCTTTGTCATGTAGGAAATAAACTTGCATCTTTTACAACTCTTTGTTTTTATTGATATTTATATAGAAATCAAGTTAGTGATAATTTATATTTTCTTCCTCAAAATAATAATCACAGAACTGTAGAACTTTGAGAGGCCTCAGAAAGCAATGAGGCCTGACTTCTCATTTTGTAGTGCAGAAAACGGAGGTCAAAAGCGCTAGATTGTCTGCTCAAGGCCCTGGAACTTAGATCTATAGTCTTCTCCTCCTGGCTACTTCCCACTGGAATTTAGCTACAAAACCAGAGATTCTTTGCAATTTTGAACCAAGGCCATAAATTGCAATTCAGTGCCAACCATGCTACCATTTTAAAAGCAATTATAATTTGAGCTACAATATTGCAAGGTTAAGGTCTCCCTGGCTTCTGAATATCTGTTCACATCTAAAGAAACATTTCCAGAGATAACATCAAAAACACATCTTCAGCTGTTGCTTTTTCCCCAGTCCTTGAAATAGCTTAGCAGGTCAAAAGGAAAAAAAATCTATCAAGTTTTCTAAAATGAAAGGGCACCAATGTGCCATATCTTGCTGTGTAAGACCAAAATCAAAACACATATTCACAGCCTCAGAAAATTATACTGTACAGGGTTGGGCAAAAGTAGGTTTACAGTAGCAAATATGGGAAAAACAGAGCTTATTCTTGTACTAGAGGCTCAGCCCTTGCAGCCCCAGCTGCCTCGGCCCTCGCAGCTGCATCCAGAAGGTGGTTCTGCTTTTTGGTCTAATTAGCATATTAGCTCTTTATTATATAGGATTATTATTTATTAACTAGTGGCCTGGTGCTCATGCACTGGTGGGGTCCCTCGGCCTGGCCTGTGGAAATTGGGGTGAAACTGGCTCTCTGACATTCCCCAAGGGGTCCCAGATTGCGAGAGGGCAGTTCTCAGGTGATGCACCCCAGAATGGGGCTCCTTCCTCTCTGGTTCTGGGTGCGTCACCCCAGAACTAGAGCTGCCAAGTCACTGCAGCTTGGAAGCTCCTGCATTGAGCATCTGCCCTTGGTGGTCAGTGCGTGTCATAGCTACCAGTCGGACAGTCGAACAGTCAGATGGTTGCTTAGGCTTTTATAGATATAGAGTATTGTATTCTTTTCCATACAAGCAACTATAAACCTACTTTTGCCCCACCCTAGATAGGACAGTGAAAGATTGAAAAACAACTGTAGTAATCCTATCTGGCTGTCTTCTGTAAGGGCCAGTTCTTTTTTCAACAATAGCTCAAGAACTATTTAGCCTAAAAATTGAAATATATAATATATGACATTATTGTATAATCAATTATTAGACTTTTACCCTTTGCTAACATGCAAACAAATGGTTACAATTAGTAAAAATCAGACCCTTCTAGCTTATACTGATAAAATGCTAATCTCTCCCTATTCTATCATTTCTACCATCAGTGCCTGAGTCGTCTGAATTTCAGAGTAAATAGTCTAGCTCATCCATTTCTTAATAGATTCTGAAGTTCTTCCGTTTTTAGGCACTGGCATGTATCTACTAGTACATAAAATTAAAATTCTTTAATAACATAAGGATTTAGAAAGCTGGGAATTATTTGAGGTGGCTGTGCTGGTTTTATATTATAACTAGAGGCCCAGTGCATGAATTCGTGCATGGGTGGGGTCTGGCCAACCTGGCCCCAATTGGGGCAGATCGGGGCTGGGCTTGTCAGGAGGAGGAGACGGTGAGAGGTTGGCCAGCCAGCCCCACCCCAAATTGATGTGTGTGGGGGCCGATCAGGGGTCAGCAGCCTGGGGGGAGGGGCCATGGGTGGTTGGCCAGCTGGCCCTGCCCCTTATCTAAGTGGGGGGGCTGATCGGGGTGGAGCTGGCTGGGAGAAGGGGCCATGGACCGATTGGGGTGGAGGGACCCCATCATGGGTGGGGCCTGCTGAGGGGAGGGGCCACAGCCCTGCCCCTGATTGGGGTGGGAGAGTCTGATCAGGGGTGGAGCTAGTCGTGGGGAGGGGCCACAGAGGTTGGCCGCCAGCCCTGCCCCCTGATTGGGTGGTTTGCTGGCTGCAGTGAGCATCATAGCAACCTGTGGTTCTGGTCATTGCTGGCTTTTTATAGAGATCATGTGAGTGTGCCATCTTTTAAGTAGATCCTCAAGCCTCAGTCTAGCCTTCAGAACATCTCAGCACCAGCTGATGTCTTGGCTATTCATTAAAGACCCTGAGCCACAAGCACCTGATAAGCCCCTTTCCAATTTCTGTACCACAGAAACTTCAAGTTAATGATTTTTGTTGTTGTTTAAACTGATAGATTTAAGGGTAATTTAATAGATAATTAATGCAGTAGCCAATTGGGAACATATAGAGCATATTATGAACTGAATTGTGTCCCCACCAAAATTTATATTATGTGAATGTTTTTGGACATAGTACTTTTGAGAAGGTAATTTAGGGTGAGATTATATGGGTGGAGCCCTGATGTGATCATTTCTCTCTCTGTCTCTCTTTCTCTGTCTCAGCATTTGCTCAGAGAAGTGAGATTATACGGGTGGAGCCCTGATGTGATAATTTCTCTCTCTGTCTGTCTCTCTTTCTCTGTCTCAGCATTTGCTCAGAGAAAAGGCCACGTGAGGACATAGTCAGAAGGTGGCCACACACAAGCCAAGGAGAGAAGTCTCACTGCTACAGAATTTACCAGGCGACTGAAAAATACACAGGAGTACTCGGAGATTCAGGATAAACCCATTTATTTTCAGATGTTTCACATGTACTAGTACAGTGACTCAGGGGTCAGTTCTCCAAATCCTGAGACCTCCAATATAGAGGAAGCTTTCCCTTTATACCCTTTGGTTTCTTTGCCCCCCAAATATGGATCAGACTTCTGGACCTTTCGTAGGCTTTGCAAAAAGCCTCATAGGTTGCGATGGGGGCTGTGAGACCACACCTAGAGGCCCGGCCTGATGCCAGCTCTGATAACCCCCTCTGGGGGTTGTGTATGGTTCATTGTTTATGGCCTCTGTAAAATGGGAGTATTTAGGTAAACAGGTCTTGCAAGACCAGATAATTAAGGAAGGGGCAGTGACATGATTATAGGCTAACAAGAATGTGCATTAGGGATACTGATTAACTAGATACAGAGTCGCTGCTAGCCTCCTACATACTTTCACAAATGGAGTTAATTATCAGCAAGCAAGAGTGTGCGTTAGAAGGCAGGTTACTGGCACAGGTTCAGATTGCTAGCCCCCCCTTTCTCAAAAATGTCTTATTTTCCCCATTATCACCAGAAACTAACCTGCTGGCACTTGATCTTGAACATCCAACCTCCAGAACAATGAGAAAATAGTCTCTGTTGTTTAAATGATCCAGTCTGTGATATCTTGTTATGGCAACCCAAGCTGACTAATACAGAGCCACTCTATAATCAAGCTTAGAATAATTTGTAACCAAGTTTACTGATGTATTAGTTACAGATGCCAATAGAATTAAGGTCACCTGATGCCTGTAAATGATCAGTGACCTTCACATCCTCCTTTGCTGCTTAAAACTATTTTCATATTTATACTTGTCTACCATGCCTGTTCTAATGTAGAGAAAATGAAAGAAAGTAGGAAGAAAACCATAAAGCCTATGTTTGCTTTTGTCTTGAGAAAGTACTGTGATCCAAACTAGAATCTAAGAGTAGAGACTATGTCTTGTTTGGTGATGGCGCCTTTTTAAAGAGACAACTAAATACAATGCATATTTATTGAATTAAATTTCAATAAATTCATCAAACTGTACTAATTTTGAAAACTCCAAATTATAGTTTATTTTAAAATATTTTGTTTCATAAACACATAAAATTATGTGTAATTTATTTTGCTTATTTAATCATTTATTCAATTTATATTTTCCATGCAATTGCTGTATATCATGCACTCATTTATTAAATTAATTATGAATTCCATTAAAGGATTTCAAGCAAAAATAAAACAGGATTTGAATTAGATATTGAAGTACTTATCTTTTAAAATGATAAATCACTCTATACCAGTGATGGCGAACTTTTTGAGCTCGGCGTGTCAGCATTTTGAAAAACCCTAACTTAACTCAGGTGCCGTGTCACATATAGAAATTTTTTGATATTTTCAACCATAGTAAAACAAAGATTTATATTTTTGATATTTATTTTATATATTTAAATGCCATTTAACAAAAAAAATCAACCAAAAAAATGAGTTCGCGTGTCACCTCTGACACGCGTGTCATAGGTTCGCCATCACTGCTCTATACCATCATCCAGCTTTGAATCCTTCAATAGATTATCATTTCATTAAGAATGATTTACAAATTGTAGCTGGTTTATATATGGTCCCACAGATAGGTCAATATATGCCTTTCGAGCAAGAGATGCTTTTGTGTCTTTTCTAGAACATAAAAAATATTGTTTTGTTTTACTACTGTAGCTGGTTTATATATGCCCATGTGACCTGACTTCTGCCTACCTATTTGGCCTCATTTCAAATGACTCCTATCATCCACTGCAGAGCCATACCAGCCATTCCATTGTCCTCAGACAAGTCAAGCTCTTTCCTAAAGTTATTCTTCCTCCTCATTTTTCTTCTTCCTTTTTCTGTTATTTAGGTCTGAGATTAAATATCATCTTTTAAAGAAAACTCTTTAGACTCCACAGTTTCATGGGGTCACCCTTGTCCTTTTACATACCATGTTCTCATGCTGCTCATTGGGCTTACTACAATTAAATATTGTATCCATTTTTTAAATTTGTCTTTTCCTACTTAAATGTAAGTTCCAGCCTAGCAGAAAACATAAGGGTTGTGTTTACCACTTTATCTCTAGGGCACAAAGCAATAGGTCCATAGTTACTGCTCAATCACTATTTATTCAGTAAATAAATGAATAAAAAATAAATACATGGTTGGATGGTAAGAAAGAAAGAAGACTCAGGGATGATTCTTAATATTTTTTTACTTGAGCCAATGGATGAAAAGTGTTATCCTTTAAGGAGACTGAAAACTGAAGAAGTAAAAATATTATGGGTGATTAGAAATCAATACTTTTTATTAATTCATATTAAGTTTCATATTTCTATTAGACATTCAAGTGGAAGTGTTAAGTTGTCAGGTAGTTACCAACTCTGAATCTCAATGATAAATTCAGGTACAGAATTATAGAAAGAACCATCCAAACTTTATATGTGCTGCTTTAATAATAACAGTAATCATAATTATATATATACAGATACACATACATATATGTGCATATATACTTACATTTACATATTATGTGTATACCTGCATGTATATGCATGCATACATATGTACATGTACATTTATATATGTATATGTACACATCATGTGTATAAATACATGTATATATGTAAATATGTTTGCATATATGTACATGTGTTTTACATTTGTTATCTAATCCTAATAACTTCAATTTAAAACAGACACTGTTTCTATTTTATTTTACAGTTCAAGAAATTGGACCACCAAGAACCGAAATAACCTGCCTGAAGTCACATTGGGTAGTAATTGAAATTGGTGAAGCTGGGATTCAAACTCAGGCAGTTTGATTTTATAACCTACATTTTTAAGCATCTATGGATAAAGAAAAGTGAGGTCAGGAATGAGTCCAATGTATTCCAATATTAGAGGATGAAGAGTAGAGGGAGGGTAAGAAAAGATAAAAAATGGGAGGAAAATTAGGTAGAAACAAAAGAGAAAAATATTTCTTCTCAGAAACTGGGAGCAGAGAGTTCTTCCAGAAGAAAGAGCTTTGTGTGTGTGTGTGTGTGTGTGTGTGTGTGTGTGTGTGTGTGTGCGCGCGCGCGCCACATGTTTCTGAGACCTAGGAAAGAGGAGACCAGGAGCTCTTCACTGGATTTTCAAAATAGAAATGAGTGGTGGTCCCTTCAAAGCAATCACTGGTGGCGTGGAACGTGTGAAAACAGAAGGAGGACATTGAGGAGAGAGCAGACAGTGGAAAAGCCAAGGACGGGACTTTTTTCCAGAATGTTTTGTCCTAATGTCCCTGTAGTTTGCATGATGAAAATGAGTAGGTTGTGGGAATTTTTAATAGAAAATGTACAGTATTTTTATGCTGATAAAATAATAGTGACCAAGTCATAATACCAGTAGTTCATTGAGATAAAATTACAAACATCAGAAAATATCAGAATACTAATTAATTCTGTATTGTAGATTTACAAGTTCATCTTAACCATGAAGAAGTCTGTAGCTACACCGCCTCTTCATCCATTGCACACTGATCTCTGGATCAAAAGATTTAATTTACAAAAATAAGTTTGTGATTAAATATTAAATAAGAATGGCAGCACAAAAGTAATTGTGAGTGTGATTTCCAACCCTGGTCCCACAGATAGGTCAATATATGCCTTTCGAGCTAGAGATGCTTTCGTGCCTTTTCTAGAACATAAAAAATATTGTTTTGTTTTACTAAAATTAAAAATCAAAGAAACATTTTGATTGAAAAAGAAAAGGCATTGTTCTCTTCTTGTCAGCATTTGTGACTTATACAATCAGAGAAAGAGACCTGCTTTATTTAGCAAACAACAGTGAGCTGTTGGCAAAGGGCTCTGAGGTGGAGAGAGTGGTGACCCATAGTTCCCATTACCTCACAGCTGTGGGATCTGTCACATTCTGACAGTGCCAAAACACCCATTCAAAAATATCAGCAAATTTGGCAATTGCAGGTACTATGCGGGGACTGTACTTCTTTATGAAAGCCCGAAATATATTCCAAAATACATTTTAAATAGACTTCGTTATTGGTACCCAATGTCCAAAATATTATCTAGGAAGTAAATGGTTTGTGCACAAAGTAACAAGTAAATTAAAAGGTATTTTTCTTACTTCATCAAGTTGTCTGATGAACCCAGCATCATGTACAATAGGACTTTAAGAACTAAACTCACCATAATATAGAATTCAGCAGTTTGACTCAGCATTCTAATTCTAAAACAATAAAGAATTTAAAAAAGAAATACAAATAGGTAGTTACGAAAAGTCATGGGGACATAAAGTACAGCATAAGGAATATAGTCAATAATATTGTAATAACTATGTACAGTGCCAGGTGGATACTGGAAATATTGAAAGAAGGGGAAACACTTTGTCAAGTATCTGATTGTCTAAATACTATGCTGTACATCAGAAACTAATCCAAAATAATATTGAATGTCAACTGTAATTGAAAAAATATTTAAAAAAATAAACTGATTAACAAAATAGATACAGAGACATAAAAATACAGAACAGAAAAAATAAAATAAAACAAGAGGTTAGAAATAAAAATTAGTATCTCTTTAAAACAAATTGATAATGGTAATATGGGTAGTGCTTATTGTAGTCCAAAAGCAGATTGGTGCTTAGAATTTGTGTCAGTACTTAACTGGTTGTATCGATGTCTCTGCCACTTGCATATGTCTGTTTATGCTGTGTGTCTGCCCTGTGCTTTTGGAATAAATTGGTCTATTTCCTGAAGCAACCACTAGATAGCAAATGATGCCTCAATATATCACTAAGGCCCAAAGAGATAATATGCATACAACCGAAAGCCGTCTGCTATTCCTAATGTTGTTTATTTCATAAATAAATATTGATTTAATCTTGGACATTTATAAACTGATCAGGTGAAGGAAAGCAATTTTGAAAATAAGAATTGAATTTTCTTAAATTGCTATGGATTATACATAAAGCAGTCACAAAACTGAATTTTGAAGTCATGTCTGAATCATTGTTTCATACTCAGGTCAATAAACATTGGTTGTATAAAATATACAACAGTTACCATATTTATGTAAAACCCAAAGTATGATTGACAATAATGTAAAAATAATTATTATTATTATATGCTGAAGCTGTACTAAGAAATGGCCACTGTACTAAGAAAGGTAAATGTTACTTAATTTAATCTTAAAAGTGACATTGTGAACAGGATATCATTATTACCCTTATTGTAGAGATGAAGTTTAAAGGGATCGAGTAATATGTCCACAAAACAGTAAATGGCAGTGACTGTAGGGAAGAATGATGGCTAAATGAAGTATCACCAGGAATAATAATTAATATTGAGTTAAAATCAATGAGTATTATTCTTTTGGGCTTTTTGCTTTGTTTTTTAATGAGAATAGCATACAACAAGTGTTTTGGTCAATTATTCATTGCTGAAAAAAATATTCTGTTCAGTTTTTAGTGATGCTGTCCATATACTCTGGATTTATTTTTATCATTTTATGCAGCAGAGCTTGACCAGAAATGGGTTCAGAAAGATATGGAGACCACAAACAAAAGAGACAGGATAGATTGGAGAACTAGTGGTGAGTGTTGGACATGGTTTCTGACACATGGAACTTACTCAAAGAGAAAAAGTCAGAAACCTATTAAGCTTTTGAAGAAAATGTAGCATTTAAAAGAAGGCTTTTAAAAAGGTACATGTTTGGGAAAGGGCTTTGACAAATACTTTAAAAAATCCTTGGGCCCATAACCTGGCATGAAATGAAATAAAGCTCCAAAATCATACTACCAACATGGCTGAGAACAGCAAGGAACATGGAAAAGCATCCCAGAGTTCTGATCCAGAAGACGGGTAAAAATCCTCAAGGGAGCTGCTCCCAAGAGCTGACATGGCGGCCAGGCAAACATTTCCCAACCCAGGTTAGGGGCTTTCACATTGTCTATCTGGCAGGAGTTTTGCATCACTACTTCCAAAATAAGAATATTTTGTGTTCATGCTCTTTTTGTTTCACCATTAAATAACTGAGTGGTTTGTGGGAGAAAAGTGTGTAAATAACATATCCCTTTAGGTCTCTAGACCAAAAGAAGTAATATTTGGATCCAACTGAGAAGAGTAAATATCACTTAAGTATCCTAGATTTTGAGATGGATGCCACCAGGGGTGTAATTTGGTGGTTGACAGCTTTGGGAAGGCTGAATGTGTTCTGTATGGGAGGAATAATGACAAGGACACTTGCTGGGGGCTAATTCCAGCAGGTCATAAATGCAAGAAGTTCATCAAAAGGTTGGTGAACCTTGAGGCTTTAGCAGGGCTGAATCATATTACCTTCTGCTGGAATAGCTGAAAGCATTTCCCCAAACCTGAAAATCTGCATATATTATTGCCTGCTGCCAACATCTGAGGGCAGTTCCCCCAACCTGACAATGCCTGCTGTATACCAAACCTTACCTTTGATATGTATATCTGCTTTGCTTTAGGGCAATTTGTGTTAATAAAAAGCTAGAGGTCCAGAGATTCAGAGAACTTGGTTACTGAAGCTAGGTCTCCTCTGGCTCCCCAATGCCTTCCAAATTTATATTTCATGTCTAGTCTCTTTATTAATTTACTCTCAGCCCTTCTCCAGATTCCTGAACCCTTCTAGATGTTGAGAAACACCCCAGCAGACACTGGTGACCAGATGGGATTGGCTGGATACTCACCAATTCTATTGACTGTTTTGGAGCACATATTAGGATGCTTGCCAGGCTTCTTTGCAGTGAGGTTGTGATTTTGTGTGTGATTTTATTCTGTTACACACACACACACACACACACACACACACACACACACACACACACACGTGCAGAGAGAGAAATGGAGAGAGATCGAGCAGGTGAGGTTTTCCTTATGGTAAGGGAGTAGAATAACACCATTTGCCCCTGATAAGTGCTCACACAGCAAGAGCATTATCTCAAAAATTTAGCCACCCAGAAATTACAAAATGATTACACCTCCATTTGGAAATATAAAATAGTAAAGAAAAAACACACACCATTAAGTAAATGTTACCCACCGTATATGAATATAAAATTATGAACCATAAAGCAGGGCAGGTCTCTGAGCTAAGCTAGAGGAGTTCTGGCTGATTCCTGATATGAGTCTAATGATGAGTCAATGACCAAGCTATTTATAACAGAGTCTGTCCCAGCAAGAGATAAGAGCCTGTGCAAAGCTTCATTAAAATTGGTACTTCTGCTGGCAGCCACCATACTAAAAAAGCACTTGTGATACCATCAGTGCAGCCATCCTATGTCATAAACCAACAAATTCTTCATATTCTTTCAGTTTCCATATTCTTTCTTACGAAATGAGAATATTAACATAGTTATATAAGCTAACCTACAATTTTGAAAGCTACCTACAACAGAATTATCAAATATTTTTGACTTTGTCTAAAAAACATGATTTCAACTCCTAAAAGAAGAGGAACCTTGAACAAATGTGAGAAAATTAGTCTGATTTAATGTAACGCGTTGTAAGTCTTAAGCTGATTATATATAGCAAAATAACTTTCCAAGTGCAAGTACAGCCTAAAGAATATTATCCAGAACACTGAAAATTCAGCGCGGATTGTTATAGTCACACTGCAAAAATTCATTTGAAAACTATACTTTGGGGGACTGAATAAATTGGTTTGCACAAACCTAAAAGGGAGTTTAAACGTAATAGAAACAATAGGCCTTCATTTTGCATAAATAGAAAGTTGAAAAACTTCAACATTTAGCACTTCCATCTAACCCAGATAATTACAAGGAGCACCTTTAACAGGTTTAACGGGCTTCTCCCGCTTGTGCAGTTATCTGGGACTCATATTGTTTAGCTTGAATTAGGATTAATATATTTTGAAGTTGCTAGAATCTTTAGCAGTCTGCAAAGTACCTTAAGGATACTAAAGCTAAAGAATGACTGATCCACTAGAACAGGAATTCTCCAACTTTAGAATGTATCAAGAGAGCTTGTTAAACTCATTGCAGGCTCCACCATCAGATTTTCTGATTCAATAGGTTTAGTAAGTTCTAAAAATTTGCATTTTTAACAAGATTCCAGTGAGGCTGATACTGATGGTCCAGGGATCACACTTTGAGAATCACTGTTCTAGAATATTAGAATATGAATGACCACAAATGACCTCATTTAGTCACCATCAGAATTCAAAAGCTAGTGATCTTTCTAACTCCCCAATTATTTTCCCTAAAAATAATGGGAACTTGATCCTCTGCATTAAAATATATTAGAAACCTCTCTAGAACCTTCCAGTTTTAAAGATATGAAGTAGTTACCTGATAGGGTTTTTTATGACGGATAAAAATAAGGCATGGAAGCATTTGACCTGACTCACAGCCAGCATACATTAAGTTGGAAAATGTTTAGATAACATGGAACATAGGTATGCAAAATGCCGAATCTGTGTTTCATCTTCACACTACAGATGAAAATCTGTTGCTGATGTTTTAGATACACGTGAGGAGTCACCACCACATCAAATCTCAGTATCTTCAAGTTAGAAAATTATCTAAGCCATTCTGGTAATAGATTTCAAGTCTCCTATAACCTAGACTGAGCTCTCTTAACCCTCCTTACCTTGCAAAAGGTGGAATACAGAAAACTTCATAGACTTTCAAAAAATCCAACTTTCCTTTTCAAGGCCAGTGTTTCTAGCTTGAAAACTCCATAATTTATATTTATGGAGGGCCCATATTTCCTTGGTCAACTCTCACTTGCTTCTGTGGTAAACCTCAAGGTCGGGTGGGAAAGAAGGCTTTTCAAAGTGCCCATTGGAAACAGACAGATTGGCCTGATAATCTCTCCTGCAGTTGCCTCTCAAGGACAATTAACTGATTTTGTCTTTCAGCTGTTGCAGAAAATATAAAGCAACCAGCTCCTGTAGACACATTCCCTCTAAAAAGCACAATTTTTTAAAAAAGTAATAAAAATGAAGGGGGAAATATTTTTAAATGAGTTAACAATATTTGATGATGGATTGCTTGAATGACTATTTTAAGTCTTTTTTTAACCTCTTGACAGAGTTAAAAATTAATAGAAGACACTGATAAAGATAGGAGGTGAATAGTAAAAATGCTCCTGAAAGGTTTTGAAAAATTACCTCTGTGTTAAGACGGAGTTGAGCCAGGGAGAGGAGAGGGCTACTGCTTCACAGACTTCCTAGACATACATTGCAAATTCACAGAGCCGTAGAATTTACAGTGAATGACCTCTCCATAGGTTTGCAAAGCAAGACCATGGCTGCTGAAAAGATTTCAATGCAATAAAAGCATTTAAGGAAGGCATATTTTGTCACTATTGAGAACTTAGAAGTGCACCTGGCCTCAGAACTGAAGGATATATGTAACATATTTTTTCATGTTAAGATTAAAGGACATCATCTAAGATTTCATCTGTAAGAAGGTAGAGAAGGGTAGGACACAAAGGGGTATAGCAAGTGAGCAAAAATAGCAACACTGAATAAAACCAGACGAAGCCTGAAGTACAAACATATTATTTATTCACTTGACACTCTGGAATCAAACAAGAATTACATGTTCTGAATTCATCAAATATTAGAATTTGCCAGGGATAGCAAAAATAAAAAGATGAAAAGCAGAAGCAATAATCATACTAGGTTCCAAGAGGAAGTGTAGTCACTCTTGCTCCCATGAATACAATTAATTGCTCTCACTAACACCCTCCAAATTTTGCTCCTTTCCTATATCATAAGGAATCTCATGTGTTGCAATTGTCTTCACTGGTTGCTAGGAGGCACTGATAACTTATCAAAATTAGCAAATAATGTGATTTTATATAGGTTTTCCTAATCAGCATCACCAGTTTTTAGATGGTCATATAATTATTCACATTTTCCAGATGTAGAGATGGAAGTTATTTGACCAGGAGACACAGTAGATGCTACAGCAGGAGTTTGAACACTTGAATCCAGAACTCTTACAAGTGATGAGCACAGACTGCTGAGGAAGCAGCCATAGGATTTTGAATATTTGAAGAATAAAGTGGGGTGACACTAATAGTCATAAGGTCAATGAAACCAAACAACTGGCTGGGCTCTGACACTTGCCCCAGACTTTTGGGTAGCTGCCAAGCTGTGTTAGAGAAGAGATGCAAAGTGAGGAGAAAGCATGGATGGGGCAATGACTGTTAACAAATCTGTACCTTATCCTCTGTCTTAAAGCTGCTTTATCTATCTATCTATCTATCTATCTATCTATCTGTTTGTTTATTTGTTTGTTTTAATAATAAACTCTTCTGCTTTTCCACAGAAAGCAAGACTGCAATTAATGAGACCCACTTGCTTAGCTCCAAACGTGGGCTATGACTGAGGAATACTTGATAACTTTCTGGGGACAGTTCTGGGGCAGGCACATGAACTGAGACACCAAGATGGACTGAATGGACCACTGTGGGCGAGAGCTGGGAGGAAAAGGATGGTCTTTCTCCCTTTCGGTAACATCTCTAAACAAAAAACTAGCACAGCCTTGAAGGGGCTAGCAGAGCACACTTGTTTGGAGTAAACACAACATAAAAGAAAGACAAATTGAAAATGAGAGAAACAGAGAGAGGAGTGATATAAACTGATGATATCCTCAAATTCGTGAAACTTTAGACCCTGGACTCAGCTGTGCTCAGTCATATGAAATCATAAACTATTTATTTTATTAACCTACTGAGTTGATTACCATCACTTCCAGCCTAAAGAGTCCTGATTACAACAGTGTCCCCATTTTCTGAACTTAAAACGAGGATTCATTGTTTTAAAGCAATGTTAGCTAAAGGCAGTGCTAAGATTTAGTATTTAAAAAGAGAGCTAGTCATGCAACTATAGCAATAACATAGCTGACACTACGTGCCAAGCACTGTTTAAAGCACTTTATAAATATTGTCATTTAATTCTTATAATACATTATCATAATACTCATTCTACAGATAAGGAAAATGAGTCCATGCTCAAATAACTTTCCCAAGGTCACACAGATAACATGTTATTGATTATGAGGTCCTTCAAGATCAGTATCAATTCTTCTCTTGGTTCAGGCTGCTATCACAGAATACTATAGACAATGTGGCTTAAACAAAATCATTTATTTCCCATAGTTCTGGAAGGTGGGAAGTCTAAAATGAAGGTGCTGGTAGATTCAGTGTCTGGTAAGGACCCTCTTCCAGGTTTACAGAAGGAAGAAAGAGAGAGAGGAGGGAAGGGAGGGGTGTGAGAAAAGGAGAGAAAGAGAGAATGAGTGGGGAAGAAAGCAGCAAAAGAGCTCTCTGGTCTGTTCTTATAAGGCCTCCACCCCCATGACCTCATCTAATCCTAATTACCCCCAAAGGCCCTACCTTCTAATACCATATCACACTGAGGGTGGGGGGGGACAGTCTTCAACATGTGAATTTTGGAGGTTCACACACATTCAGTGAACACCAGTTCTAATCTAGGGTAACCAGGACCAGAGGAATGCAGCTGTATGAGTATGAGTTCCCATCTTCCCCAAACTCTTGTTTATTGTATGGGTTTCATGCACTGCTGATGCTCCATCATTCCAGAGCATTGATGGTGGGAGTGTAAGTGAACCACATTACAAATAACCTAGAGACGTGGAGAGAGAGAAAAAGGGAATCCCAGCTATCTCTCTATCTTCATAGAATTATGGAGACAATTATTTTTGAAACTGAGAAGCAGATTGTAGAGAAAATTATACAAATTTGGAGCCTAGTAAATGTGTACATCCATTACAGCCTGAAAGTGTCCCATTTGCAAATAAACATATGCCTAAAATGCACCAATTAGCACTGCCTAAAATGTAGGTCAGTTCTTGCAGATACTATAAATATTCACTATATTAAAACATAAAACAAAAAATACTTAAGGGACGTCTGACTCCAGAACTTTAAAATATTTCATAAGAAAAGCTGTTACATACTTAATGAGAATATCTCCAATTTGAAAATAGAAAACTATGTTCATGCTTTTGATAAGCCAAAGGAAGGCATTTTTTATGTAACCTTAATGTAACTTTAGGTTGAAATCATAATGATGCTTATGAGGACGATGAAGAAACACCCATAGAAAAATAAGAATAACGATTTTTTCACACCATTAGCACCAAATTTTCCTCTTTGCAGGTAGTGGGCAAGTAGCAAGCATTGCTACTGGGTATTTTTAGTTTTTTGTGTTTTTTTTTAATTCTCCAAATTGCCTCTGTATCCAGCGTGGCTTTTGACAGGCATAGAATAAGGCAACCATTTGCAGCACAGATGTTCCAGTATACTGGTGCTGAAAAAATACACAAAATTTTCAATACACAAGCTGTATTTGTATCCTTTCTTATTCTGGGTTGAGCAGTAAAGGGACGCATACAGTGTGGGGTTGTATGTGGAACCATTCAATCCTGTTACCTTCCTCCCTGCCCAGGATTTGGTCAAAGAGGATGAGGACCAGGGCCCCGTACACACCAAGCCTGGCCAGGACCAGGCCAACCTGAGGAGCCCCCAGGGTCTGCAGCTCAGGGAACTGGTGGCACTATAGAGAGTCTTGTTCTATAGGCAGAAGCTGTAGAAGTCGATTATCAGGTTAGGCAATCAGTGAGGGTGCTGCCCTCCAGAGGAAAGCGTAGGACAGCAAGGAGACGACTATGAGGATCACCAGCTGGCTACCCTGACTTGGCCTTGGGATGCTCATTCTCTTATGCCCATGCCAGGGCCATCCTGGGTACAGTTCTGGAGTCTGGGAATCCCCAAATCAAAGTACTGACAGATTTGGTGTCTGGTGCGGCCCACTTCCTGGCAAATAATAAATGCCAACAAGCACCTATTTCACCAGATTCAGAGTTTGTGCTTGATGTGTGCCATGCAAGAAACCATGGTGCATAGGAAAAAGAGGCATGGAAGGAAAACCTCCCTCTGCCATTCATCATGTATGATCAAAGACAGGCAATTGTTTTCCTTAGGTTTCTTTTCATTGAGTTTTCAAAAAAGTAGTTTTCTTAGCTATCCTTTTGTTTGTAAGTAGAAATGTAGTACAAGATAACTCTAGAAAATGAATATTTGCTTCAGTATGGCTGCTTCTAAAGGTAGAAACATTGTCTTGTGTCCCCTCTCCCTCTTCCTCTCCTAACCTTTCATTTGCTTTGCTCTCTGTGTTTGTGTCACTATGCAAAATGATGGTGAAATATGTCACATTCTCTGTGTGGCCAGAGGAGGGTGCTGCTGGCAGCTCCAGGATACATTCATTATCACGAAGTAGGGAGGATAAATTTTCTCTCTCCTGGGGCCTATATAACTGCATTGAGCTGCTAGAGTCCCATGCCCATTCCTGAATCAATCCTCGTGGTCAGGGGTGTATACTACTCTAAAGTATAAGGCTGCATGGCATGGTTACCCCTATGGCCCCAGCAGGGGCACATTTTGATTTCACTCCCAAAGAACCTATGGACTAGAGAAGTGATTTCCAAAAGCAAAAAGAAAATGGGCAAAACTTCCAGAATTATAAGTGAGAATGTTTTGTAAGTAATATCCAACCCATAACAGATCAAATGTGAAACTGGAACAAAGATGTTTTCAGACATGTGAGCCTCTTCACATTTATTTCCTGTATACGGTTTTTCAGGAAACTATTGGAGATATTCTAGATTTTTTTAAAAAGGAGTAAATCAAGAAAAAGACAACATGGGTTAATCTCCGTTCCATACTTCTAGATTTCAGGATCTATTTTGTTCATCAATTTATCTTGTTCCTTAGATTCCACATATGAGTGAGATTATGTCATACTTGTCTTTCTCTGACTGGCTTATTGTGGGGAAGCACGGGACTTGGTTGGAAAGCCTGTAAGGAGGATTCTCCAAAAAGCCAGGGGCCTCTCCTCTAGAGAGACCTTGCTTAAAGGCGGCAACCCCTGCCTTGACTTTTCTAAACAAGTCTGAACCCCTGGGTGTTTTACTGGAATCTTTATGTTTAGTCTTTAGACATTCTTGCTAAAAGGACACTGTAGATGCATATGTCTTCTCAAGGATACTTACCCTGCTGGTAGTATCTAATAGTTAATTTTAGTTCAAGCTGTTGTTACAGTAAAAGCCTAAGGAGGCAGGCGAATGGGGCTGTTTGGTTTCTCAAGCCAAGCGGTCCCTTATCCCTCTCTTTCACAGCAATCGTGTGTCAGAGTAATCTAATATCCAGTCGCTCAGGGTCTGCCAGTCAGCCCCAGCAGCTTATTTTGCTTAGCATAATACTATCCAGGTCCATCCATGCTGTTGTGAATGGTAAGAGTTCTTCCTTTTTTATTGCCGTGTAGTATTTCATTGTGTAAATATTCCACAGTTTTTTTATACACTCGTCTACTGATAGACACTTGGGTTGTTTCCATATCTTAGCTATTGTAAATTGTGCTGCTATGAACATAGGGGTGCATATATTCTTATTCTTTCTGACTGGTGTTTTGGGTTTCTCAGAATATATTCCTAGCAGTGGGGTCACTGGGTGAAATAGCAGTTAGAATTTAATTTCTTGAGGAAACGCATACTGTTTTCCACAGTGGCTGCACCAGTCTGCATTCCCACAGCAGTGTGCTCAGGTTTCATTTTCTCCACATCCTCACCAGCACTTGTCATTTGTTGACTGTCGATGGTAGCCATTCTGGCATGTGTGAGGTGATACCTCATTGTCAGGTGTTTTATTGTCAATATGTTTTTTAATGGATTTTTATTTTTATTTTAGAGAGAGAAGAAGGGAGAGGGTTAGGGAGATGAGGGAGAAAAATCAATTGGCTGCCTCCTGCACACCCCCTAGTCGGGATCAAGCTAGAAACCCTGTCATGTACCCTAACAGGGAATCAAACCAGTTCATGGATTGATGCTCAAACATTGAGTCCACACTGTCTGGGCTCAATGTCATTTTAATTTACATCTCTCTGATGATTAATAACTGTAATCAAAGAACTTATATGCATATATGCATAACCCATGTACACAGACAATAGTGCTGTAAAGGAAGGGGTGGGTGAGGGATGGAGGGAGGTCAATGGAGAAAGGGGGAATATCTGTAGTACTCTCAACAATTAAGACAAATTTTTTTTAAAAGAATTAATACAAAATAAAGTTTCTTTTAGATAAATTTAAAAAACAACAACATGGGAACAAGGAAACAGGAATTCCAAATGAGTGATAAAAAGAATCACTAGATGTTAACAAAAGGTTCTACACAACTGCCCTGGTAAGATTGCAGAAGCAGACACAGGGTCACAAAGCAAACTGATAATATATGCAGTGTATGTGAGGAACTTGAGGAGAATTTCATAATTCTGTCAGAAAGTTTTGAACTCATTCATAAATAATACATGGAAAATAGAGCAAAAGATAACAAACGAGATAGTTAATACATATAGGGGGGGAAACTGCCAAACACTTTTGAACTAAGGAAAAGTAGTCATAGTATACCACATAGCTTTGCTGTCAATGATATTACATGGTCATAATAATGCCAATCACTGAGTTCTGAATGAACCAAAAAAG
>NW_005371324.1:3202636-3241741 GCF_000412655.1 Myotis brandtii
TAATGGAAGGATGAGGGAAGAGGAAACAGACATCAGTGAGGGAAATGTAGAAAAAGGTAATCTCTCATTGTAATATGGATTGATTCCTAAAACTGAAAAATAAAAAATAAAAAATCTGCCTAATCCTGTTGTTTATAAATATGGAGGTTTGAAGACTTGCAAACAGAAGCCTTGATAGTAATTCCTTCTGATAAGTAAGAATCAGAAAAGGAAGAGACTGAGAGTGATGTTTGCAATGATAAATCATGACTGTTTAAGCTATAAATATGTATTATTTTGGTTATATATATAATATATATGCTATATATCATACTGATGATATCTTGTACATAGATAAAAATGGAAATTCCCATAAATAGAGACATTGCAATAAACAAATAGATATGTTTGGAGAATAGGGAAGGATAATTTTTAAAGGTAATTTAAAGGTTTCAGAACTTTACTCATGACAATTGATTAAGGGAAAAGGGAATATTCTTTTTCATGGCTTTTATTTATCTCAGTGACTATGCTACTTAAGAAAGACACACAATATTTATATATTTGCTTTGACAAACTCTGCTTTTAACTCATAGGGGCAATATCTTCTAAAAATCTACAATTATTTTAATTTATGATTTCTCCATGATACTCTTTCAATTAATTGTGGTTACATTAATATGATTTATACTACAAATGTCCTATGTATCATTCCATTTAATAGTGTCATTTTAATTAGAACTGGAAAAGAGTACTTAAATCAAATTTCACAGTAGTGAAGTCTCCAGAGGAAGACATTTCATTTTCATGCAGCCTTTAGAATTACATGCTTCTCAACATGGGCATCAAGGCACTTTTTTCACATTAAGCTCTTATGAGTAATTTGGAAGGAACTCTTGGAGCTGATGGCCAATCCCCTAATTGAGACCTCTGAATTAGGTAATTTACAAGGGCTTGTCTTTAAGAAAGTTGTACCTGATCGGAAATTCAACTGTCCTTATCTCAGACATAGAGAGGCCGAATAATAAAAGATCACATGCCCAGGAGCTAGATTGCCTGCTATACAATCACAGCTCTGACCCTTATTAGCTGTGAGAATTTGGACAACTTGTTAAACTGTTTGTGGCTCAGTTTTCTCATCTGTAAAAGAGGAAATGATATCTTCATGAAGATCAGATGTTAATGCAGGTAAAGTGCTAAAGCAGTGCCTAGCATAAGAACTGCTCCTAAAATCATTTCATTGGGTGGAAATGGATTAGTGGTCTATGGTCCATGTGAGGCAAAATAATTTTAAACACTGCACTGTGAATTGCTATTTATATTATCTTTTTAAAATATTGATCCTAGATGGAGAGGAAGGGAGAGAGAAACATCGATGGGAGAAACATGGCTGGTTGCCTTCTGCACATGCCCTGAATGGGGATCAAACCCACAACCTGGATACCTGCCCTGACCCGCAATCAAACCCGCAACCCTTTGGTGTACAGGACAATGCTCCAACCAACTGAGCCACATTGGCCAGGGCTATTTATGTTATCTTTCAGTTCATGTCCAGGTGGTATTTGTGAAAAGTTCCAGAAAGGGATAGAGAGGGATGATTAAGCTTAGGGTGAAATAAGAAATGAAAGATTAATTCCTCATAAGAAAAAAAGCACAATCCCTGTTTGACTGTTAAAGAATTGTTCACTATATGGATGAAGCCCAATTCAGAGCAGTGATTCAAGAAATGGAGGAGAGACTGGGAAGTTAATAGGAGCAACAGCATGCTTTAAGACAAACAGTGACTTCTACAATAGTTATTGTGTCAGCCCTACTTTAATGGAATGATTGACCAGAAAGCAATAGTCACCCTCCAAGTTAGCAAAAAGTGAGCCAGCAGGACAGCAGAGGACAGCAGGCAGCACCAAGGCCACAAGGAAGTACAGAGGGAAGGTCAGCATCAGTAAATCAGAAGAGAACATCGCTCACTGGCTGTGGTGACAGTTTCAGTAACCTGAAGACTCCAATAAGAGAGAGGAAGGACATGAGCTGGCCTAGGGGTGTGACTCCAGTAAGAAAGTACTGAGGCCCTAGTGGGGTTTCTCAGTGGTTAGAGTGTCAGCTCATGGACTGAAGGGTTTTGGGTTCAATTCCGGTCAAGGGCATGCATCTCAGTTGCAGGCTCAATCCCCAGTCAGGGTATGAGCAGGAGGCAACCAATCGATGTGTCTCTCTCACATTGATGTTTCTCTCTCTCTCTCTCTCTCTCTCTCTCTCTCTCTCTCCCTCTCTCTTTCTCTCTCCCTCTCCCTTCCACTTTATTTAAATTCAATGGAAAAAATATTCTCAGGTGAGGATTAATAAAAGAAAAAAGGAAAGAAAAGAAAGGGGGGGGAAGGAAGAGAAAAGAAAGGAAAGGAGAGGAGAGGAGAGGAGAGGAGAGAACTGGTGGTGCAGGTGGGAACATCTGATCTTGCATTACTTTTAGAATACTTTTATTGTAACCATAGCTTTCTCTTTTTCTAGTTGAGTCACATTGGGAAATGTGGATGACACAATTACTATAGAGAAATGTCAAACACATTAGGCAAATGATTTGCATGAAGTATATTCTGTCTATAAAGCGGCACTCTTATCTAGGGACACAGAAAATGTCTCTATACTTTGTTTACAGATTTGGCCTACAGGAGACATTATTTTCTCTTTAGCTCTTATGTCTATATAATCTATGTATATTCAAATTTATACATGTTCAGTATTGGTCAACTTCACAGAATAACTTTAAAATGCTCCTGGTGTACAGCTTCCATGATTTATTTATAATCCATCAGTGGAATCATTGATAAGAGAGATAGTAGGAATCATCCATTACCACTATTGTCAGAATTTTTAAAAAAGGACTTTTAGAATAATATTATAAACTAGAGGCCTAGTGCATGAATTTATGTATGGGGATGGGGGAGGGACTGTGGGAGGTTGGCCACTGGCTTTGAGGAGGGAGCCAGCCTTCAGCCCCCCTGGGAAAGGGGCCGTGTCCGCCGCCACCCACCCTGGTTCCCCATCTCAGCCCAGGCCCCAAAGGTCCCGGCAGGGTGGGGAGAGGAGGCAATGGTCACCAGGCCGGGCACAGAAGGAATGGACACCAGATGCCAATGCCGCCCTGCCACCACGTGGTTCCCTCTTTCCCCCCTATTCCTTCCTTCGCCACTGCGCCTCCACTGTGGTGGGAGGGTGGCCCTCAGGGAAGTGAGAGGATGGGAGTGAGACAAACCCTTGTGTTGAGGGCTGACTTTTAATAGATCGCAGAGAGGGAGCTGCTTTCACCCTGGTGGTCAGTGCTTGTCATAGTGGTCAGTGCGTGTCATAGCGACGGGTCAACCAGTTGTTCCAGTTGTTCCAGTCATTCTGGTCACTAGGTTGTAACAGTCGCGTAGGATTTTATATATATATAGAGAGAGAGATGTCATAAGAATGAAAATTTGCCATTGGAAATAATTTAGAAAAACAGATTCATGAATGCAATGAACTGAATGTTTCTGCTCCCTCTCCCCAGAATTGATGTTGAAATCCTAACCCCCAGTGTGATGTTATTAGGTGGTGGGGCTTCTGGGGTGATTAGTTCGCAGGGTGGAGCCCTCATGCATGGGGTTTGTGCCCTTACAAAGGAGACCTCAGAGAGCTTCCTCATGCCTTCTGCCATGTGAGGACACAGCAAAAAAATGACAGTCTCCGAATCAGGAAGGGGGCTCTCACCAGTTACCAAATATGCCATCACCTTGATCTTGAATTTCCCAGCCTCCAAAATTGTGAGAAATAAATCGTTGCTGTTTATAAGCCATGCAGTCTATAGTAGTCTGTTATGGCAGCTCAAATGACTAAGACAAGGAAAAGTGGAATAGTAAAAAAAATAAATAATTGTGCTTATAAAAAGTTAGGTGTGTGTGTGTGTGTGTGTGTGTGTGTGTGTGTGCATGCACGTGTGAACATGTCTGTGTGTGTTTAATGTTGTTGTCAGTCTAAGGAACTAATTATCTTTCATTCATACCATTTCCTGTAACCAATGCTGTACATTCACTGAGAAAGCTGACATTATTGCACAGTCGGCTTGAAATTTTCAATTCACCACAGTTTAAAACCTTAAAGTTCAGCTCTGTTTCCACAGCAACCACAGTGTAGCTCCTCATGCATAGACTTTTTTTTTTTTTTTTGTAGTCTTAACCTACATGTGTGCAGTAAGGCTTGCTAATCTTTGGTGTGGCATTTATAAGCTTTATTGGTTATATAGCCTTTGCCTATGGTTTCTTTCCTGCATTTGAAAATTCAGTGACAATTCCACATAGGAGTAATCTTTGAGGTACAAATTGGAAAAAAAAGAAAAGCATAATTGTAAAAAATTGGGTATTCAGCTATATTTTAGATAAAATGTTTGATTAGCTCTTTGAAAAAGATGAGGATTTGACAATCCATCTGTGAAAAGAAATCTGATCCAAGCTTTGAGAACCCTTCTCTTCACAGATACCCTGGAGCAATTAGGGTGTCTCCTAAGGCACTGCCACTCCTCCACATGTCCTTGTACCTGCTCACCAGGGGTAATCTTAGCTGCTGCTGGATGATGACTATCTCATGAATTTACTTTTTCCTTTCATTTCCTTTTCTTTACAAGACTAAATGGCTTGTGTGTACTGTGGATCGTGACCTTTTAACCACTCTTCTCCAAACATCTAGGTCTCCTGGCTTCCTATGAACTGCATCAACCTAAGCCTATTGCACTTATTACTTTTGTATAGGGCTACTTTATCCTTCAGAGAAAAAATACCCCATGGCCACTATTGTCGGTGCTCTTATTCCAACATCAAGAAGGGTTCAGGAATCTGGAAAAGGCTGTGCATAGATGTTAAATAGGAATCCAGAGACTAATAAAGAGTCCGGAGATGAGATATAATTTTGAAAGGCATTGGGGGTCAGAGGAGCTTAGCTAAAGGAGCTAAATTCTAAGGTCTTAAGTCTAAGGTCTTAGGTTCTCTCCGTCCCCAGGACCCCATGCTTTTTATTAACACAACTTGTCCTGAGGCAAGGCAGAGATATACACTTCAGAGGGTCAGAATGGGGGAATTAGCCTACGGCTGTTCAGCTGTTTAGCCAGTAGGAGGCAATAACATGTAGATTAAGATGCCCTTTAACTATCTGGCAGCCACAATCAGTTTCCTGTTCAGGTTTGGGGAAATGCCTTTAGCCATTCCCAGCAGGTGACTACATGTGTGACTCAACTCTGTTGAGTCCCCAAGTCTCATCAACATTTTGATGAAACTCTTGAAATTATGACATGCTGGAATTGGTCTACAGCATTCTACTTTCCCCTAATTTCTGGAATGACAAAATTTTCTGGCTATTCCCTTGAATAGCCCAAGGTAATGATTAAACAGTATATGAAAAACAATTTTTGGCCAATTATTTGGCCTAAAAGACAAATAGTTTTAATTCAGCTGTCTAAATAATTCTATTCATTGTATGAATACATCATTTATTTTGTTTTTGCATAAAATTACTGGTCAAAAATCATTCAACTGTGTAGTTTGACAACTCTATAAAATTATGGTATGACTTTTCCATGATTGTTAGTAATTCAACTATTTATGGCCATTTACATTCTTTCATATAACTCTGAATATGTATCGACAGCTTCCACATGCACCTAAGGCTTCCTAACCCTTCTCCTTTAGCATAAAAACTTCTTTTCTATTACCCATGAAGTGGATGTCATCACGTAGGTGACAATCACCAGCTGCTTACCTCTATCCAACATATAAACTTTGTGTACCAATAATTCTTTTCCTCTTGTCTCAGGAGAAATGAATCTATCTACATCTAAGGTATGACACCTCTATTCTGGATACTGCAATCACTACCACTTTACTGATCCTGGGAATTTTCTCCAGTCATAAATCTTTCTGCTGTATATTGGCAGTCTTTTTTTCTACTGTTAGTTTTTCCTCCTATGATAATAAAAATGCTTGTTTTTTACCTTAAAAATTAAAATATAATAAAATAAATTTAAAGAACTTTTTGTTTGAATTGTTTTTCACCTATTATTTGTTTTTCCTTTCACTTCTAGATGACCCTCATATAGTCTACATTCATTATATTCTATATATATAAAAGCCTAAGCGACCATTACGACTGAACAACCAGAACACCCAGAATGACTGGTTGACCAGTTGCTATGACATGCACTGACCACCAGGGGGCAGAAGCTCAATGAAGGAGCTGGCCCCTGGTGGTTAGTGTACTCCCACAGCCAATGTCCTGTGGTCCCTTCTGCCACCAGCCAACCTCCCACGGCCCCTCCCTCCCACCCCTCAGCTGGCCAACTTCCCACAGTTCCTCCCTCATGCCAACCAACCCCTCCAATAGGCCCTGATCGCCAGCCAGGCTGAGGGACCCCACCCATGCACGAATTCATGCACTGGACCTCTAGTTATCTACATAACTTCCTCTCATTTGTCAGTCTATAATGTTTGAATTCTTGCTATTCCTCCATCATTCCACTAAAATTGCACTAATTAAGCCTTGCAATGTTGCTCTGATTGCTAAATCCAAAGTCATTTTTTATGTATATATATATATTTTTTTATTGATTTTTTACAGAGATGAAGGGAGAGGGATAGAGAGTGAGAAACATCGATGAGAGAGAAACACCAATCAGCTGCCTCCTGCACACCCCTCACTGGGGATGTGCCCGCAACCAAGGTACATGCCCTTGACCAGAATTGAACCTGGGACCCTTGAGTCTGCAGGCAGACGCTCTATCCACTGAGCCAAACCGGTTAGGGCCCAGAGTCATTTTTATATCCTATTACCTGACTGTAGCTTTCAATATTGGTTGTTATTTTTTCTTAAATCTGTTTCATTCTCTTGAAATTCATAGTATCATCTTCCAATCCTCACCTGATAGCACCAGCTTCTTTGAAATCGCATTCATGCCTTTTTCTTTTTTTTTTGTCCTACTGTGTCCTATTTACTCATCGGCCATTTTTTCACTATGTATTCTTTTCAGGGATCTGATATATTCTAATGGCTTCAATTGTCCCAATTTCAACCAATTACCTTTCCTCTCCTCCACCAAACTGTATTCTCTAGCTTCACCTCTATTTGTTCAGTGGTAACAAGAGCAACCTAAAGGCCAAGATAGAATCCTGAACACAGGGGTGCATATATTCTTTCAAATTAGTGTTTTGGGTTTCTTTGGATATAGTCTAAGAACAAAGGCTATCTTTTTAACTGCCCAAACTCCACATGAAACAACAAACTCTAAATAACCTCCCATGGCCATCAGTTAACCCACTCATTCTAGAACACATAGCTGGCAGAATTCTTTGAAAAATCACAAAAATTTAAATAACTTTCTTATCTCCTAATTACCAACTTATTAAAACACAAACTTCCGTCCCATCTATAATAATAATAGGGTAATATGTAAATCAACTAAACAACCTTTCCAGCAGAACCACTGTCCAGACCATGCTATGACACCCACGGGTCCCAGGCCAGCCAAGGCGGGTACGATATGATTGGTCATGGGCCTGGCCATTGCCCAATGATTGCCCTACAGAGGGAGGCCCAGACCACTGCCGGTGGAGTGATCAATCAGGGGGCTCCACGATTGCCCCAAGGAGGGAGGCCCAGGTCACCATCCTGCAGGGTGTGGTGGGTGGGCGGGGCCTCCCTTTGCAGGGGCAATCCATAGTGGAGCCACTGCTGAGTGGGCAGGGCATACTTTTTGGGGTGATCGATGGCAGAGCCCCATGATCGATCACCCCAAAGAGGGAGGCCTAGGCTACCCTATGGCGGCACTGCGGTGGATGGGCAGGGTCTCCCTCTGCAGGGGTAATCCATCATGGAGTCCCAGCTGGATGGGCAGGGCCTACCTCTTTGGGGCAATCGATCACAGGACTCCCAAACTGTGAGAGGGCATAGGCCAGGCTGAGGGACCACCCCCCAAGTGCATGAATTTATTGCACTGGGCCTCTAGTTATATATAAAGTACTCTTAGTTTCACCTCTCCTGTCCTCCCCCCACCTCGAGTGCATGAATTTTGTGCACCAGGCCTCTAGTTATATATAAAGTACTCTTAGTTTTTCCTTTCCTGTTGTCTGCCCTACTAGTCTTCCTGCCATTTTTTTCTTAACTTTTTTTTTTATATATATACCCAAAGCAACAAGGACCTTGGGCTAATCACTCTTTAGCACATGTTCTTCCCACTGCCTACAATTGAAAATCTCCTCTTTCTTCAAGATACACCTCAAAGCTCTTTCTTTTGTAAAGCCCCTTCCAGCATCCTCAGGCAAGATTAAACACAGTCTCTTTTGTGTTTTCACTGTCATATTCATTAACACCGTTAGAATACCCAGTGCTGTGCTTCCATAATCTGCTTAAATGGTGCTCTGCCTTCCTATCTTAATCTCTGTAACATCAGTGTCCCCTATATTTGCTGACACATAGTAACTAGTAGATACAAGTTCATTGAATCAATTCATTAATAAATAAATAATAAACTAGCTGGTTTGTTAAACAATTTAAATATCAAGTGAGTAACTATGGCAACTATACCTAAGATATTTTTGTAGGAGTGTGTGTCAAACATATTTTCTCTGTTTGGCTTTTATTTGTATTCTTTTTCTTCCCCATCATTCAGAAAGCTGGAGAATCTATTATTTCCACCTACATTTCCCCGGATGCCTGAAAATTACAAAATGTATGAGTGATATTTTTCAAGCAGTGATCTAGGAGCAAATCACTATATTAGAGCATTAAAGGATTTTATAAGCTTGTATCTTTTGTGTTATAATTCCTGATTTACTTATTTCTCCTTCTAAATGCCATTTACTTATGCTCATGAATTATTTTTGTTTTCATCACTGAATAGCTGTTTAGATATCTGTGACTTTTAATATATATTTAATTATAATGTAAAAAATTATAAAATATTATGTTATTAAATATACCTTTTGAAAGCTTCCTGTGGCAATAATTCATCTTTTTAAACAAATATTTTATGGTCCTGATAAACTCCACACTTTCCCCCAGTACTCCCCACCTTAACACTTACAATATTAAAACAATTTTATAGGAAATATTTGGAATTAATCATATCTTTATCTCTATTCACATGAATCATAAAAAGCCCAAAACTCAGATTATATCTACATCTGATCAAAAAGCTTTCAGCTCTGCCCTAGCCAGTTCAGGACCAAAGGATCCTGGGTTCAGTTCTGGTCGAGGGCATGTACCTTGGTTGCAGGCTCCTTCCCGGCCTGGTCCCTGGTCGGGCTTATGCAGGAGGTAACCAACTGATGTGTTTCTCGCACATCAATGTTTCTCTCTGTCTTTCCCTCTCTCTTCTACTCTTCCTAAAAATCAGTGGAGCTTGGCAGACATAGCTCAGTGGTTGAGTGTGGACCTATGAACCAGGAGATCACAGTTCGATTCCCAGTCAGGGCATAGGCCCAGGCTGTGGGCTCGATACCCAGTGTGGGGCGTACAGGAAGCAGCCAATTGATGATTCTCTCTCATCATTGATGTTTTTTATCTCTCTATCCCTCTCCCTTACTCTCTGAAATTAATAAAAATATAATTTTAAAAATCAATGGGAAAAATATCCTCAGGTGAGGATTAACAACAACAAAAAAGCCCTCATCTCTACCTTTAAAAATGTCTACAACCTGCCTACTTCTTTAGCACCATTGCTATAGCTTTAAACAATGGAACAACAACCTTTTCTTGCGACCCTAATAAATGTCTCCTAACTGGTCACTCTGCTTCCTATCATGGACCCAGATTGTTTGCTGAGTATATTTTATAATGCTCTGTAGTATATATAATGATGGAGATTCCTTTTTGGTCTACCCAGTGGTCGGCAAACTGCGGCTCGCGAGCCACATGCGGCTCTTTGGCCCCTTGAGTGTGGCTCTTCCTAAGCCATAGGAGTACCCTAATTAAGTTAATAACAATGTATCTACCTATATAGTTTAAGTTTAAAAAATTTGGCTCTCAAAAGAAATTTCAATCATCGTACTGTTGATATTTGGCTCTGTTGACTAATGAGTTTGCCAACCACTGTACTAGACCAAAATTTTATATCATTTGGTCACAAGTGTTATACTGAACATCTTTCAAAAACCTTGATCTAAGAAAATTTATTATTTTAATTTTTAAATTGGAGAAATTTGTGTGTATTTATGGAATGAGGAAAAGCATTGACTGGATCTAGAAATATTAAAAATATGAGACCAAATAATTGGTTGAATCAATGTCCAGATGATATGTATGGGATTAGAATGGAGAAAAAGCTAAAAGGTTTACTATTTCACGAGGAGAAACATATATTCTGAGACAAGAGGTGGGGAAATTCGGTGTTGAGAATGTGGTTAGGCTTTAATATCCCTTAGCTATGAATTATTAATAGGATAATTTATTCAAACACTTTAAGCCTCAATATGCTTGTCATTTGTTCATTATGCATTTATTGATCATCTGTCATGTATTGTCACTCTGCTAGACACCAAAGATATCATTGGTATGAATATTTACATTAATGTGTCTTATATTCTTCCTGTACTTGGGACAAAATACTTACAATATTTACATCTATGATGGGAAAAGTACACGGTGTTAAGAAAGCAAAAGGACCCTAACCAGTTTGGCTCAGTGGATAGAGCGTTGGCCTGCGGACTCAAGGGTTCCAGGTTCAATTCTGGTAAAGGGCATGTACCTTGGTTGTGGGCACATCCCCAGTAGGGGGCGTGCGGGAGGCAGCTGATCGGTGTTTCTCTCTCATCAATGTTTCTAACTCTCTATCCCTCTCCCTCTCTGTAAAAAATCAATAAAATATATTTTTAAAAAAAAGAAAGCAAAAGGGATAGGCATACCACAGATGATAGGGGCAAGAGAGCACTCTTGAAAGATTTGCAAGAGGAAAAGACACTTAAAAAAGGAATTTTACATTGCAAAAGGTACATTGGTAGGACACAGCAATCATCTGGGATCTTGTTAAAACCTAGATACTAATTCAGGAAGTTTGGGGTGTGATCCTAATATCTAACAAGCTTGTAAGTAATGTTAACACTGCTGGCCCATTTGCCATACTTTGATTAGCAGTAATTTAAATCATATCCATGGGGTTGAACCTTATAGTCATTCCCATGAGGACTCACTAATAAGTTTAAATAAGAACAATGAACTTTATGTTTTCACAATATCCTTCTCATGCCTTATGAAGATTACATTAGAAAATGAGAGGTCTGTAGATAGGGAGACATATTAAGAGGCAATTATATTACTCCAACTTATTCAAGTGTCTAAGAGATGATTGTAGAGTAAACTCACAGTGGGGATAACAAGATAAATTTAGTAGCTAGAAACAAGAGGAAACAATAATAAATGAATGCACGTAGAGAGAGGAAAGAGGCGTTAGGTATAATGTCCAATTTTATGGTTAGAGCAAATGCATGCAGAGTGGTGATAATAGTAATGTTGGTAACAAAACAGCTAAAACCTCTTTAATATTTACTACATGCCTTGCACCAAAATTTATGTGTCAAATTATTTAACTCACAAAACCTCCATAAGCAAGATCCTATTATAGCTCCATTTTAAAGATGAGGAAACTGGAGCATGGGTTAAGAAACTGAGAGTTAGTGGAGTGAATGGCATAAACAAATTCTCAGAAATGATTAATATTATTACTAATATTAAAATGAAGCCAGAGTCCAAAAAGAAAATGGGTGATGGAATTTTTTCCTGACAATGCCTTTTTTTTTTAAGTTGTCGGAGAGATAAATTTTGGATATAAAATTTGTGAGAGTGATGAAACAATCAACAGAATGAAAAGAGAATCTACAGAATGGGAGAAAAGCTTTGCAAACCTTGTATCCAATAAGGGGTTAATACCCAAAATATATAAAAATTTCTTACAACTCAATAATAATAATCGTAATAATAATAATACCATTTTAAAAATAGGTAAGAACTTGAATAAACATTTTTCCAAAGAAGACATATAAAAGATGTTCAACATCACTCATCATTAGGGAAATGCTATCACAACTAAAATGAGATATTACCTCATATCTGTTAGAATAGATAGCTTTAGAAGTTGTTGATTTTCATGATTCAAGCATTTAAACTTTCTAATTTGAGATTTCAACATCACTCATCATTAGGGAAATGCAAATCACAACTAAAATGAGATATTACCTCATATCTGCTAGAATAGATAGCTTTAGAAGTTGCTGATTTTCATGATTCAAGCATTTAAACTTTCTAATTTGCTCTGTGCTCATTTAGTCCACAGATGGAGTTCAGTAGAGGAAACTTTTTTTTTGGTTAGTGTACAAGAATAAAGCCCAATTATTCCCTTCAAGTTGAAAGAAGATTTCCCAGGAGATGGAATTTAATATTTTGGATTATTTTAATTTACATGTTTCTGAAAAACTATTGGAAATTTTTACTTATCGGGCAACACAGTGAAATTGTGTGGTTCCTCCAAACCGGTTCCTCCAAACCAATTTCTGGTTTATCTTACATCTTATTTTAGTATTTTCATATTTTATTACAAAAAAATAACATGATGCAAATGTGTGCCATATGTCTATTTTCCATTCAGGAAAACAATTTTATTACCAGCTTTCAGTTGAGCTCATCATCTTTCATCTTTCCCTACAAAAAGTGATTCAGAGCAAGTCCTTTCTGAGATTAGAGTTGAATCCACAAAGGGCACACTGTTTCCTAATGTGATATGAGATGCAAATTATAAAATAAGCAAAATTTACAGATATGTAGCTCTTTGGCTGATGCATTAAATGGCGTTCTATTTTCTGTCCTCTTTGATATCATGTATATTCATGTGTTTTCCCTCAATTGTCCTCCTTTATAAAATGTAAACCCTTTCCATTATAAAGCAAGTGTCCTTGTCTTATAGAGCATCTTCTTTTGCACCATAAGCTTATCTATTCTGTAAAAGTAAAAGGTGACTCCTCTCACATCTATGACAGGAAATTAATGACACGGATAAATGACTCACCTACTTTAATCAACTGGTTGTAATAATTGTGATTCCTTTGTGCATAAATTATTCTGGACAATTTATAAAATGAAAAATGGGTTTTGCTGTATTTTCTTACATCTGCTAATGTGACAAGTTATTTCTAAACATTAATAATGTAGTGAATCATATAGTTTTACTTTAAATATACAGGTGTGCATGTAATAATACATCTCTCTGTATCTTATATGTAAGATACAGACTATACAAATAAATATTATATAGACAAAATAATATTGTTTTAATAATTTTTATTTCCAAAGTGTTTTACAGATATATGATACTAGAATATTAAGACTGTATGTGCCCAGTTCCATACTGAAAATTGGAAAATAGTTTTGAGCTATAAAATTGTAATAACGTTTATTATATTAACTACTTTTTATGAATTGTAATTTAATACATTAGTCACTATATTCAAAGCAAAATTGGCCTGTCTAGCATGGCTCAGTGGTTGAGTGTCAACCTATGAACCAGGAGGTCACAGTTCAAGTCCTGGTCAGGGCACATACCTGGATTGTGGGCTTGATCCCCAGTGTGGGGCATGCAGGAGGCAGCAGATCAATGATTCTCTCTCATCATTGATGTTTCTATCTTTCTCTCCCTCTGCCTTCCTCTCTGAAATCAATAAAAATATTTTTTTAAAAAGCAAAATTTAAAATAAGAGCAAAAATGAAATAAAAGTACTCTGTGTAGATGGCTATCTGTATTCAGAATTGAATAATTCATCTATTTATTTCACTTGGTGTGTGCTCAGTCAACAAACTCTTAGGTGATATATATTAATTAGGTCCAATCCACCCGGTGAATTGTGCAGTGGAGGATATCAAAGAAGACATTGTGTTTGTCCTTAGAGAGATAACTGTCTAATTGGGAAAGCAAAGAAACAAGGAGTAATAAGAAAAGACATATGCTCAAGGATTTAGCACTTAGAAAAAATGCAGTAGAGATTCAGAAAAGATAAAGATTGATATGACATGGAATTATAAGAGTCAACTAAGGGCAACAATGGAGATTGTGCTAGATTTACTACCTTGAATTTGATTTCTCTGATCTCCTCAGCTTATCCACATTTTACCCATTCTTCATTGTAAAATCAACTCCAATTTCTTTTTTTCTTTCTTGTTCATTATTTTGTTTATTATTTAACCATTTCATTATTTATTGTCCCTACTATGTCCTTGTTTGAAAATTTCATTATATCTTTTCTTGATATTATCCTTAAAAATTTCCTAGAAGTGAAATTTCTGCATATTTATATGTGTAAGGATTGTTATTCTTTATATTGAGTTGCTCTTCAGGAAGTCTGTGTCCACTCATTCTTTCACCCATCAGTGATCATTTTCATTTAATATTTACCATAGGTTTGCCAACATTGGGTATAAACCATGGTTATTCCTTGGCAGTTTTAGGAAAATAGTACTTCATTGTTGTTTCTTCTGCAATTCATTGATAATTAATAAGGTTACATAATCAGCAAATCTGCATACTGGTCATTTGTATTTCTGCTTTGTAAAAGGCTTTTTAGGCCTGGCTGGCATGGCTCAGTGGTTGAGTGTCAATTTGTAAACTAAGAGGTTACATGCCCTGGTTGAGGGCTTTGGGGATCGTGCAGGAGACAGTCGATGAATGATTCTCTCTCATCATTGATGTTTCTCTCTCTCTCCCTCTCCCTTCCTCTCTGAAATCAATAAAAATATATTTATATATTTTTAAAAAGACTTTTTTGTGTCTTTTACACATTTTTTAAAAAGCATATTTGCCTTTTTCTTGTTAATTTATTTCATAAGTAAATGTATTAACTTATTTTATTTATATGGTTCCTTATATTTTTAGTTTAGTAATAATAACTGACCTTTAAAATTTAGCATTAGGTTAACAATTTCCGTAGTTTAAGTTGTTTTCCTAAAAAAAAAAAAGCACTGTTGTTTTAGGTATACTTTTACTTTTCTTGTCTTTCTTTAATTGTTGACCCGCAATGATCAGTGAGTATACATCATGAACTTAACAAATATTTGTTGAACAAACATTGAAATAAATTATCCTACTTATTACATTGGTTGACTGAATGTCACTTTAATTTAATTTAATATTTTTCCTATTGTGTTGTGGAAATATTAGCCTACAAAATGAAAAGTGCTTTCAGTCATCTGTGGCCATCATTATAGATGAATATAGTGACTTACTGCTTTTCGGTACCTCATAAATTAAAGTCATTATTAAATAAAAACAGACTTTTTTTCTGGAAAAAGAGAAGAAAATTAGGTCATTTACATATATGATGTGGTAGTTTTTCAAACATGTTCTTACAATTTTTGATTCTTCCTCCAGTACAAAGTGGAGTCAATCGCCCCTCCTCTTGAACTTCGACTGGTCTTCGAGCCTGTCTCAAGAGCAGAAATTGGTGGAAGAGCTATTGTTTGACTTCCAATGATGGGCTGAAAAGCCATGCAGGTTCAACCAGTTTCTCTTGGAACATTCACTTTGGGAATCTTCAGCTTTCATGTAAGAAGTATAACTACATGAGAAAAAAAGATGAGAGAGAGAGAGAGAGAGACCCTTAACTCTTTGGTTTTTGTGTCTTTCCAGTCTAAGTGTCAGGCATATGAGTGAAGAAACCTTTTCTTTTTTTTTTCCTAGTCCTCACTGGAGGAGTGAGGATATTTTTTCCCCCATTGATTTTAGAAAGAGTGGAAGGGAATCGAGAGGGAAGGGGGGCGGGAGCGGAGAGGGAGGGGGAAACATTGATATAACAGAGACACATAGATTGGCTGCCTCCCACAAGTGGCCTGACTAGAGGTGAGGAGTGGACCTGCAACGCAGGTACTGCCATTGACCAGGAATTGAACCCACAACCCTCGGGTGTGCAGGCTGACACTGTAATCACTGAGCCATGCTGGCCAGGGCAAGTGAAGAAACCTTTGAAATAACAACAGCTCCAACCACCATTCAACTGCAACCGTGAAAAAGACCCTAAATGAGAAAGGTCTACAGCCTAGTCAACTCACAGGTTTATAAGTAAAATAAATGATAAAGTTTTAAGGTACTCCTATAAGGTGGTTTATTACTTAGCAATAATTACATGGAAATAGTTTCATGATATGAAACAATTCAATATATCATTATATATCCACTGAAATGACTTGTGCCTGAAATATCAAATGTCATAATATTTTCTTACTTGTGTCAGAAGTACCTCTAAATTAGACATATGCTATTCTGCAGGTAGGAGGCCCAATTAGATCATATGTACTTAAATTAAGCTTTAAACATTTTATATTTTATACTAAATTTTTGAAAATGATAATCTATTTTTTTTACATTTTAAAAACTTGGTATCTTTTAAATAAGAAGTTCATTTAAACTAAATATACAGAAACAGGCATATTATTTCAAGAAACAAATAGTTTATTTTATTTTCAAGAGCTAAAACCACATTCATTACAAGAGAATGGTTTTTTTAAAAAAATATATTTTATTGATATTTTACAGAGAAGAAGGGAGAGAGAGAGTTAGAAACATCGATGAGAGAGAAACATCGATCAGCTGCCTCCTGCACATCTCCTACTGGGGATGGGCCCGCAACCCAGGTACATGCCCTTGACCGGAATCGAACCTGGGACCTTTCAGTCCGCAGGCCGACGCTCTATCCACTGAGCCAAACCAGTTTCGGCTCAAGAGAATGTTTTTAAGTTGACATTTATGAAAGCAATACAAAAATAAAAATGGTGGACATATAATTTTTTTAGTTATAAAAAGCCTATATTTCCTTTTCCTTTAATATATTCAAAGGTATCAACAAAAAAATAGACTCAGGAGAAAAATTCAAATATATTACTTACATCAGACTTGGGTGCAGCAAGCTACAAATATCAATTTTTTTTAAAAAAAGGAATTACTCTGACTCTTTCCAAGTTTCTCCAGCATCTGGATTTTCTGGAAATTAGTTTAGGATTTGGTTTATGTTATGGCTTTGCTCCTAGTATGCAACCACACAACTTAAAGGGTTTTATGAGTGTTTTGCTAATAAGTGTCTTCCTGCTTTTTTACACTTGCATTTAGTTTGGCATAAAAACATGTCCTTTTATGCAGCAGTGTAAATGAAGAATGAATAGAAGCTACTCATAAATTAATGGTCTTGGCTTTGCTTAGTTAATCTCACCATGAAACCATCGCCAACTATAATTCATGAGGGACAAACTGATGAAATAAATGCAGCTAGGGAACTTGGAAAAATAAAGAATAGTAGTAAGAAAGATAAGCATTTACTTTTCCTTATTTCCTCCTTATTATGTTTATTTTTAACCAGTTTCTCTGCAACAGAACAGATTGAATTAAAGATCGAATTAGGGTTTATGGGCTTATAAGAAATTGGAATTTGAAGGGAATTGTATTAAAAATTCAAAATATTGTTAGGCAGAAGGATCAAATGATGTGAAGTTCACTGATAACATGAGAAATATAAAGAAATTCAGATAACATTTTTGAAAAATAAAATATTAACTATTATAAGTAATAATAAGAGGGAATGAATTTGATGAGGAAACCAACATTTTGTAGAATCTTCTCATCTCTTCTATTAATTCAAAGCAAAATGGACAAAATTTGTCCACATCTGCAATCCCAGGTACATTTTTCTCTCATTTTACACAGGCTCTCCATTGCTTCTCAAATGATCCATGTGCATCCTTACTGCTGAGAAATCACTGGTATGCTTTCTGTCCAGGCCAAAAGACCTCCTTTTTCCTTTAAATTCTGCATTTCAAATTCTGACCCATGCCCCAACTCCTCTGATGAATTTTTATCTAACACTCCAGCTCTAAAATCTTATACACTTTTTAGTTAAATCATGTAATTGGGTTTTGCATAGATAATTTTGTAATTTATGAGACCTAAGCTTTAGCATTCTCATCTGTACAACAGAAAGTATTATAAGACATACCTCAGAGGGTTCTGTGACAATGAAAAAGCTCAGCTATCTATATATGTAAAAACCCAATACGCAAATTGTCCCCACAGGATTTTGACAGGGAGACTGATTGCTCGCTATGACATGTGTTGACCACCAGGGGGCAGTGCAGAATGAAGGAAGGCCCTGGCCAGCAGCCGGAAGGCCCTGATCAGCCTTGATCACTGGCCAGACCTAGGGACCCTCCCCTTGCATGAATTTCGTGCACCAGTCCTCTAGTATAAATATAATAAGTTCTAAGTCAATGCAATTTTTTGTCATAATGTTATCATTTATATTTTTGAGTATATGTCCTGCTTCAGCAAATATGATTTAGACCATTGAGTATTTGCTGTGTTTCTAGTATATTTTCCATGGAATGTGTTCAATGGTATGTCACCATCACTTTCCATGTCTAATTTTGTGTTCCCTATCTTCAAGGGGTCTGTATGGGCCTATTTTGAATTGTGTTCCTCTTATCTCTCTACATTGTACCAAGGAAATATGATACAAAAGACCATCAACCTGAAATTCAAAGTTGCACTTCAGCTATTTCACAGCCAACAGAGCAGTCTCTTCTGCATGTAACTTTTTCTCCAACTCTACAATAAGGTCTTGTTGTTCAGTCTTTTTCCTTGCTCAATTCTAGAATAAGTAGAATATCTGATATTAATGTTAGCACCACAGTATTCTAACCCTAACCTTTTTTTTCCTTTTCTTTTTAATTTAAATTCTTTATTATTTAAAATATCACACAAGTCTCCTTTTCCCCCCATTGACCTCTCCCCAGCCATCCCCACCCCCCGGCACATGTCCTCACTCCCCCACTGTGTCCATTGGTTATGCTCATAGGCATGCATAAAAATCCTTTGATTGATCTTTTACCCCCTCACCCCGCACCTTCCCTCATAAGATGGACAGTCTGTTCAATGCTTCTATGGCTCTGGTTCTATTTTTGTTCATCAGTTCATGTTGTTCATTATATTCCAAAATGAGTGAGATCATGTGATATTTATCTTTCTCTGACTGGCTTATTTCGCTTAGCATAATGCTCTCCAGTTCCATCCATGCTATTGAAAATGGTAAGAATTCTTTCTTTTTTACAGCAGTATAGTAGTCCATTGGGTAGATGTACCACAGTTTTCTAATCCACTCATCTGCTGATGGGCACTTAGGCTGTTTCCAAATCTTAGCAATTGTAAATTGTGCTGCTATGAACATAGGGGTGCATATATCCTTTCTGATTGGTGTTTCTGTTTTTTTGGGATATATTCCCAGAAGTGGGATTACTGGGTCAAATGGAAGTTCCATTTTTAATCTTTGAGGAAACACCATACTGTTCTCCACAGTGGCTGCACCAGTCCACATTCCCACCAGCAGTGTAGGAGGGTTCCTTTTTTTCTACATCCTCATCAGCACTTGTCATTTGTTGATTTGTTGATGATAGCCATTCTGACAGTGTGAGATGGTACCTCATTGTTGTTTTGATTTGCATCTCTCAGATGATTTACCCTAACCCTTTCCATAAGGCAGCACACAACATTAGAGCTTGCAAACAAGAGGGCAAGAGAGAAAGTATGAGCATGCTTCTGAAGTATGGGAATGCCTCAAAATATTAGTATTTTGAGCTTCTCCAAATATATTCCCAGTAATGGAATCACTGTTCTTTTAATACAACTTGAGGAGGTTAGTTTAGTTAAACAATAGTTACTATGTATATATGTATGCAGCAGACTAGGATAAAATGAATAATATCATATCTGCCTTGGAAGAGTTTATAATCTATTTTGGAAACCAATGGGCCTGATGCTATCATATACAAACGACTATGGGAAAATAAAGAGATTCTTAATCCTGCCTGTGAGATCAGGAAAAGCTTTCCAAACTCTTCTTAGTTGATTTTTTCAAACATGAAGAGTGGAGAAGAGATAGCATATCAAGCAGAGGAAAACAGCCATTCAAGGGTACTAGGGCATGACACAGCATGATACATTACAGCACATGTTCATGATAGGGACCATGCTGAGCCCTGAAGATGTTGTAACATAATTCCTTCCTTCCAGTATTTGCACACATATTCACAATAAAATGACATTAGGTATTATTTCTCTTCTGCTCACTCTTCCTTGGCTCACCATGAGCTCTCCTACTTCTTCAGAGGCATTCCCAGAGGTTACTCTGTAGAACCTATTGCTCAAAATGACAATATCCAAACTCAGGCTTGCAGAGAAATTGGCATCTAACCACCAATTACTTTCCCACACAAACCCTAAAGTATTGGTAGAGACTGAGTGCCATTAGCAGGCATGCAAATTACAATTTCCCTGTAGTAATTTTTGCATTTGCACCAATTCCAAAACTGTTCCTATGTTGTCAGAACAGGGATGTTGTATTTTTGTGGTTTTTCTTTCTTTTTTTTTTTTTGATGAAAGAAAAATGTTAGAAATAAAGAATTCACAACAAACTTGTATAAAATCCAATGCGCAATTTCAACATCCTCTTCCCTAGGCTCCTATGACAGAATCCTTTGCTGATTTATGTCCTTCATTTCTGGATGCTGATTTATTTCCAGGTCATTCATAAATCAATGAATGTTAGTGCCTGGAATGAAGCCACCTACCACACATTTATCTAACCTTAGAATTTAGGAAATAAATCTAGATAGATCTGACTCATTTCAGTGGGTAGAGGAGTCTCCCACTTGCTAGGAGTTATTAGGGTTTTCCTCTTAAATGTAACTATTTCCTTTCTGCAGATCTGCTTGCTTTGGAGTTTTATATCTGCTTGCTCTAACTTCCACATGGCCCTAGACTTCCATAATATCAGTGATTTCTCCATCTCTACATAACTCCATAGCCACAGGGCTGAGCAAGAGCAGCAACTCAAAGCACTGGCAGGAAACAGGGATCTTGAGCATCACAAAATCCTGAACCATTGACCTGTGCCTTCTATTTTTAAAGGAAGACAAATTTCCTATGAGTAGGCTACAAAGTATTATATTCCCATAATTAGAAGGTAGAACATGATATAAAGGAACACACTTGATCATTAACCACCTTGAAAATTGTTACTGCTGATTTCATCTGTTCCAACCCTAAAGCAGACCAATTGCATGGCCCCTCCAATTATCAAAAATTGTGTCATTTAATTATTTTCTTAAACATAATAACAAAAGTGTAGGGAAACAGACAAATAAAGCAATTTAACTTGAACAGACAGCCTTAGTCATATTCAGATCTGCAATTAAGCTGAATTATTTTGGACAAATTACTTAATCACACAGGTTCTTCAGTATCCACTTCGGCAAGGTGGGGGGAAAAACAGCACCCATCACAGGGAATTGTGTGTGAATCAAAAGAGCTAATACTTGAAAAAATGAATGGAAGAGCACCTGGAATACAGAGTTACATGCTTGAAAGATTATAAACAAATATATGCGCCTCTATGTTTAGTGCAGCAGTATTTACATCCCTGGCCAGTATGTCACAGTTGGCTGGAGAGTCATCTTGTAAACTGAGAGGTGGTGGGTTCGGTTCCCAATGAGGGCACCTACCCAAGTTATGGGTTGCATCCCGGTCAGGGCATGTGTGGGAGGCAACTGATTGTTTCTATCTCTCTCTCTCCCTCTCTCTAAGAACAATATATTTTTAAAAATTGGTACAAATATGCAATGGAATATTATTCGGCCATAAAAGAATGAAACTTTACCATTTGTGACAGCATGGGTGGACCTAGAGGGTATTATGCTAAGTGAAATAAGTTAGAGAAAGAAAAATGCCATATGATTTTACTTATAAATGGAATCTAAAGAACAACATAAATAAACAAAAACAAACAAACAAACAAAAACAGAAACAACTCATAGATACAAAGAACAGACTGATGGTTGCCAGCGAGGAGGGAAATTGAGGAATTGGGTAAAAAAGGTGAGGGTGTATCAGGATAGTAAGTTGCTAGGAAAATTCCTTGATGAGTGGAATAAGGGAAACTGAGTCAAAATAATTAAACGAGGCCAAATAATTTCAGCAATTTGTAGGCAGCTAATGAATCACAAGGTTTTATCTTCCCTAACCAAAGACACTTAGGAGCAAATGGCTTACACCTTTCAGACCATCCCAGGGCAGACTGGTCTCTGTCCCAGTTCCTCTTTTATTATTCTTTAAAAATAAAACTAACCAGAAAATAACCCTGATCCCTCTGTACACACATTTTGATGAATAAATATATGTAGGACACACATGGAATAAGTATTTTGTTAAAACCCTCACCTGAAACCTCCCCTGAGAAATGGATGTATCTCAACCAGGAGCAAGTGATAAAGTGAAAGAACCATTTTCAGATTGAAATTTAGAACTCAATGTAAAGTTGGACTTTAAAAAGCCTCAAGACAAAGGATTTGTGGCATATATCTTTGCTCATTTTCTCCTAAACTCTAATGGTCCCTGAGAGACTTGCAACCAGGGGAACAGCAGGCAGTGGTAGCTCATCCTGGGATTACCCTCTGAACCCATCTGCAAGGCCCCCTTTTTTTCTGACTTGCCAGTGATCTAACAGCAGCCCGGCCTTGGCTCACGTATTTAACTATGACTTCTATTTCTCACTGAGCCAAGTAGCTCTGAGTAGGTTCATTTTTTCCTATAACATTTCTAGAGAACCACAGCAGTGCTCTGCCTAGGTTCTCTGCTGTTGCTTCTTCTACTTTAAGCACTTCTTTTGTTTCACTGTCCCCAGATGTAAAAAATGACTCTAAAAATAACCTGGACTCATAAAGTGAAATCTTTCCTGCACAAAGTCAAGAACCCACACACTACCAACTGACAGGAGGAAGACTTGCTCTGGGCCCAGACCCCATCTAGTAACCACAGGATTGAGAAGTACAGATTGGTAGTTACAAATAGTCATGAGGATGTATTGTATGGTATAGGCAATATAGTCAATAAGATGGTAATAACTATGTATGCTGTCAGGTGTTACTGAAAATATCAAGGGGAACACTTTGAAAAGTATATGATTGTCTAATCATCGTGTACACCTAAACCTAATATAAAATAATTCTAGAGGCCCAGTGCATGAAAATTAGTGCATGGATGGGGTCCCTAGGCCTAGCTGGCGATCAGGGCCAATCAGGGCCGGGCCTATCAGGGCCCAGCCGGGGGGAGGGACCAGGCATGGGAGATTGGCTGCCGGCCCCAAGGAGCGAGCCAGCCCTCGGCCTCCCTGGGAAAAGGGCTGTGCCTGTGCCACCCATCCTGAGTTCCCTGTCCCAGCCCGGGGCCCAAAGGCCTTGGTGGGGTCAGGAGAATAGGCAACGGTTCCTGGGCCAGGCACAGAAGAAACGGATGCCAGATGCCAACACCCTATGCTGGCGCCCCATCACCGCACAGTTTCCTGCTGCCCCCCCGTCCTTCACTCACCACCACGCTGCCACAGGGACCTGTTGGCCAGGGGGAGGAACAGGGGGAGGGACTGTGGGAGGTTGGTCAGCTGAGGGAGGTTGGCTGTGGAAGCGCACTGACCACCAGGGGGCAATTCCTGCATTGAGCATCTGCCCCCTGGTGGTCAGTGCGCATCATAGCGACCAGTTATTCCGGCCATTCTGGTCGCTTAAGGTTTTATATATATAGATTGAATGTAAACTATAATTTTAAACAAATTTTAAACACCCAAAGATATATTGTCAACTGGTCCTTGGAAGGATCTCAAGAATACACAATGGAGAAATAAGAGTCTCTTCAACAAACAGTTTTGGAAAACTGAATATCCACATGTAAAGTTATTTCCACATGACCAGTTTCATGCTGCATTGTTGTCCATTTCAAAAAGTAAAGTTACTTTCTTTAATTTTCACAGATGTCAATAATGCTTGCCTCTTAAATAATCTTTATACCATCTTAATTTCTATCCCAGAAATAATGGTATGCCAGTGTCTATTCTGCAAATGTGTGTGGCAATTTTTAAGCTGAAATTTTAATAATTTAGATTGTTAATCCATTGCCAAATATTCCAGTAAAATGAAGACTGCAAAGAGATTGTCTGAAAGAACTGTGGCCTTGTGTGAACTGCCATCAGGTGAAAATGCATTCGGAATCAAGTTGTCTTCTCCCCAGTACATGCTATGGTAATTCCCATGTTAGTGCTTAGGATCATGATATGTCATCTGCTCACAATTGCTCCGTCTGTAGATACTTACCTATCATCTAGGACCCATTCAGGTTCTACCTTTCTCAATGACTATGGCCACAAATTACATTGATACTATTCAGAAACATCCGCTTATTTAAAAAAATCCTTGAAAGTCCTACCTAATGAGAACATTAATTCCATGAAAGTATTATCTGTCTTTTACCTTTCCACTCTCCACAATATCTATGTCTTTCTTCACTTTTAATTATGTTAAACCTAACAATGAATTTAATAATATGGGAGAATTATAATCTCCAAGTTGAATCTGAAGCCACTGTCTACCACCAAGTATATTCAAATTTGCTATATCTGGTTACTGAAATATATCTTAATCTGGAGAAATCAAGAAATCCAGGGAATGTAGAAACAGATGTATCTCAACCAGGAGCCAGTGAGAAAGTGAAAGAACCATTTTCAGATTGAAATTTAGAACTCAATGTAAAGTTGGACTTTAAAGATGGGCCAGGAAGGTGAAAGTATATTATGAAACCAGGTATTAAGGAAGCAGTGGATCATTAAAACATCATGTAGACAAGAAACAGCTCAAAATGTTTCTTGTATGGAAGGGCTATAGGACATTGGTGGTAAGAACCTAAAACTTACCAGTTCAAGACAGTGTGCATTGAGGACTGAACCTATGCAATACTCCAATACTAAAGCACTTCTCAAAGAAATCGAGTTCTATATTTTCTAATGGGAAACTAAACAATTGCAATTAGGAGATGGTACTAATACTACTGAATGCCTTCTATGTGCCAAACACTTTATACACATCATTTGCAGTAATTTTCTCATTAGTTTATGATATAGATTTTATTAATTCTAACAAAAGAGGAAGCTGAGGTCCAGAGCAGTGAAATGATTTGTGAGCACTAGTACACAGTGTATCTGCAATGGAAAATTTTGTCCAACTCCAAAGTACATTTTATTCCCACTACTCAAGGATTAAGAATCATGTATTTTTTGTTTATGGTCAGAAAGACATACACACTCCACACATCATGGTTGCTTCAAGTCTCATGTTTGCAAATTTCTGTGTTTGTTTGATTGTTTTAAGCTGAGGCTGAAATTCTGACTTTACATCTTTGGTCTGGCATTCCTCCTCTCAGCATTGAGCCTACCCGGTCTACATATTGCACTGTGTTGCAGTGTATCCAACACCAGACTCCTAGCCTAAGGAAAGTCTTGACTTTTCTGTTTAGCATTTATAAGAATTAATTTCAATACAAATGAAACAAATATGTGTGTGATAATTAATATAAAGTAAGCTGATATAGAAATTATATGACCTGAACATGCTGGACATCCTTTTATCTAAATATTTTTTTGCAAGAAGTGGGAGCAAGTTGAACAGCCACCTTATTCTTTCATCTCCTTTTCTTATGCCAGGGCCTTTCATTGATCTCTAGGAGATTTTGTATGCAACTATAAAATTTCAGGCAGTCAGCCATTATCTAGGTATTCCCCAGTCTCCTCACCATCTTATAGATGGGCCTGTCACAAAATGAACACAGGGAATGAAGGTGATAAACAGAGATTAAAACTGGTTAAAAATAATACTGTAATGCTGCAATAATGTTGACCCATTCCCTTCCCCAGCACTTAGAAGGTATAATTATTTACAAAAATCAATAAAAAAATAAATGTCATTCTTCAGAACCTTTGGGAAGTGGCTAAATCTTCACAAAGCAAATATTTCTAGAGAAATTGTTTGAGCACAATGAGCCCTTTAGAAAAACCATTTGATCCAGTTCCTGTTTATAGATTCTCACCCATGGGAAAGGAATGATTTCTACTACCTACATGTTTGCCTTGGATCAAAGGAAGACTAGAGTTTGCTAACAGGCCCGGTTGCAACTGCATTTTTATCTTCCTTGCCTTCTAATGATGAGACAGTTTTTATAAGATAAACATATTCCAAATGTAAACAAAGAAAAATTAAGCTACACGCTCGCTGCTAATGTTAGGTTTAGATCTTGCAGGAAAATATCAGCTAGTGTAGAACAGCTGCCAGAATGAGACACTTATAGAAATGATTTTTCTTACAAAAATTGAAATAAATTATATTGATGAATCATAAGCTCTTCTATAAATAAATTATGACTGCAAATTGCCAGATACAAACATATTCTCATTAAAGGCCATTGTCTCTGAAGACAAAATCAGCTCATATATCATTTCAGTCAACTCAAACCAATTCAGAACCATTAAAGTCTGCATTATCAAGCATGCTTGATAGGCATTGAAAATATATTAAAAGCGAAACAGGTGCTGTTCCCATCTAATAGGATCAATCACTGTCTGTCTACTATAAGAAGCATGCTACTTTGTTGTGGAAACAAGTTAGAGTGTCTCACTGAATGGATGCCAATTTCCAATCAGCCAAAAACAAGCTTGTGCCAAACAGTTCATTTACTCACCTATTTAATTATTTAATCAATCTTCCATACTTCTATTGCACCTATTATGTGCAAGGTAATAGACCAAACATTGTGGTAAACCCAAAGATGATTTTAAAAAACCCAACATTGTCATTTAAGTTCATGTATATTCTCCAGGGGTGTAGAAATGACAAGTACTCAATAAAAGTGATCTAAGATAGAAATTGAATTGTACATGTAGTGCCTGGAAGTTGAAAGAAAGGGAAACTAAATTTTACATTAGAGAGGCCAGAAAAATTTGTGAGAAATTGACATTATGTGAACTGGAGACCGAAGACTGTAAGTTTACTATATGTAGTGAGACATTAAAGAAGAATATTCCAAGTGGAATGAAGAGTGAGAAACAATGCAAAGAGGAGTTCAGTCTAGAACGATGGAGCATTAAAGAAAATTGTGGTAGATAAGACTGAAAAAGTCAAAGTGTGATCACAAGTCTAAAATCAAACAAGTGGCTATATATCTGTTTTGTAAATATTGGGGCACAATTAAGAGTGTGAAAGTGGGCTGAAAATGCAAGTAGAATGTTTAGAGATATACTGGAAGTGTTATGCATGTTGTAATAACTGTGGAAATCTTTAAAATACTAAAAACAGTATATAACTTTTACATTATTGTGTGGATAAGTGGGGTGTGATTGTAAAAAATATGCAATTAATCTGGAAAATCAAAAATAAGAATAAAACTTAAAAATGAAGTCATTTCAATTAAATGTTAATAAAATACTAGTAATATATAATAACACTGGGATAAATTAAAAGTACTTTAATATGTATATTATTTTTTAAATCTGAAAATTAATGAGCTTAAATCCCAGCCCAGAATTTTGAAAAATAACAAAGTAAACCTGAGAGTGTTAAAGGGAGAAGATTATTCAGATAACACATTAATAAAATAGAAAATATACAATGGAAAGGATCAACAATATTTTTTGTAATTTCTGATAAAAATGAGATCATTCCAGCACTAGTGAGCAGTAAAAATGTGGGAGAAGATTCAAGTAACTAATGTCAGAAGAGACAAAGGAAATATTGCTAGAGGTGTTACAAGTATTAAGCAAACCAACTAACCTAAAGTTTTCATGAACAAATTTAAGCCAAAAATTAGAAAATGTAATAAAATGAACTAAAAATATAACTTACCAAAACTGATAAAAGTAAAAGTACAGAACCTGAATAATTCCAGAACTATTAAATAAATTTAGTATGTGTAATAAATAAACTCTTCACAAATGCAGCTTGTGATCAGATGGTTTATCAGTAAGTTCCAGCAAACACTCAAGATGTATGTATTGTACATAATATGCAAAAACATGTCAAAGAAAAGAAAAAGTATGAACCTTTTGTGATGCACTATATTAATGCAGTTTAACCTTGACTCAAAATATAAGACTAATACAAGAAAATTATAAACTAGTATTTTTCCACAAATCCTAAACAAAAGATAAGCAAAGCAAATGCAGCAGCAAAGGCAATATTACCATGGTGAGCTGTGTTTATCAAAGGAATTCAAGGTTAATTTAATGTTATAAATTCAAAAAATGAAGGATTATATTATGTAGAAAAAGCATATGACAAAATTCATAATCCATGCACAATGAAATTTCTTTGTAAACTAGGAATGCCATGTAAGACTCTCAACCTGATAAACTATCATGTACCTAGGAATAAATCTATCAAAAGATTATGAAATATTTGCACTAAAATATATAAACTTTATTGACATTAAAGAATATATCAATAAAGGAAGTGTTATGCTGCATCAATGAATTGAAGTACTCAATATTTAGGTGATGTTAATTTTTTCCAAATTGCCTTATAACAACAGAATTGTTATGAAACTTGACAACTGTGCTTGTGTGTGCATGTGCATGTGCGTGTGCATGTGTATGTGTGTGAGTGTGTGTGTGAAGGATTTTATGAATTTGTAAGATATGCAAAAGGCAAAAATCATTTCAATAGTTGTTTAGTGAAGTCTCCATAGAAGAAGTTTGAAAAAATTAAGTACTACTGTAATTCTTTATTGTAAGTTTGTATATCAGAGAGGAAAATAAGAAAAAAGGGATTTGAAGCGGGGGAGGGGGGTGGAATGGGAAGCAAATATGATGCATTCTGAAACTGCCCATGGCTTAACATGGCATAACTAGTTACTTGGCCACAGAGAATATCCCTGAACAGGCTGTAAAACACCATGCCTCAGAGGTCCAGGCAGGAGAGGAATGAAGAAGGAATTTATCTACCAGCTCAGATCTCCCATTCCTCAAACTTGGTGCCTGGGGAGACAGCTGGTCCTTTTGGCAGCTGGTGGGAAAGCATTATCCCATGTCCTACCACATGGTACCTACATCAGAACCTAGGTAGTGGGAGAAGCAGGGACTCCAGGTGTTGACCTCAGTGGTGAACCAAGGTATCCCACACAACTCTGTCAATTGCATTGGAGTAGAGTTGGAGCAAGCATCTTAGAGGCCAGGGAACAGGTGTGACAGAGAGAATCTAGGGTAGAGAATAAGATAAATATAGTACAATGTGGGAAGACTTTTACCAGATATCAAGACAAGATTAAGCACTAGTGATTAGAATCCTATAGTAATGGGGCAGGCAAATATTCCAAAGGATCAAAACAAACAAATCCCAAACAAACAAACAAAAACAGTTCTGAAATAACACCAGGCACATATGGGCATAATTTATGATACAGATAACTGTTGTGGTGCTTGTAATACACAATTTGTTAATCTGGGAACTAATTACAATAGCATTAATTTTATTTTTTTTAAACTGTGTTTGTCAAGTTGTCATTGTTAAATTTTGTATTTGGGTAATATATTCAATTAAAAAATAAAACAAATGCAAATGTTCCTGGCAAAGGTATTCACTGCCATTTGAATCAGAACCACTTTGAAATTTTAAAAATGAACTTGTCCATATCTACAGAATATACTTTGGGATTTTGACTAAGCTTGCACTGAATTTATAGATTATTTTGGGAAAAGTGACATTTTAATAACATTGAATCTTTCAATCCATGAACCTAGTATATCTCTTCATTTATTTGGGACATTTTTTATTCCTTTCACCAGTGTTTCACATTTTCACCACTCAGATTCTACTTATATTTTGTTAGATTTGTACTTAGATTTCTTAGACTATTCAGGCTGCTGTAACCAAACACCATGACTGGATGGCTTATAAACAACACGAATTTATTCCTTACAGTTGTAGAGGCTGGAAAGTCCACAATCAAGGCACCAGTGTGGTCGCAGTGTGGTGAGGGCCAGCACCTTTTCACTGGTCAATGGGGAAACAAGCTTTCTGGGGCCTTTTGTTTTTGTTTTTGTATTTGTTTGTCTCCCCCTCCTCCTCTTCCCTCTCCTCCTCCTCCCCCTTCTCCTCCTCCTCCTCCTCCTCCTCCTCCTCCTCCTTCCTCTTCCTCCACCTCCTCCTTCTTCTTTTTCCTCTTCTACCTGTGATTTTCTCTTACTTTCTTTGTTGATAATCTATGCATTTTACAGCCTATTTTATCTTATATTATCCAGAATTTCTTAGAGTTTGGCATAGAAGATTTTTTTGAAATATATCTAATTCTATTATTGAAAGCAGGACTTGCTGCTTTTCATTTCTATAGAATGTTATCCATTCTAATGATGATTATCATTAATTTTATGCTACTGACAGTGAATCCCAAATCTATATCTCCAGACCTACACTCTCATCTGCTTTCTATTTCCAATGGACATTTGTTAGTACGAACTAGCAACTTGAGTATTTCATCAACTATTAAAGCTCAAGGTGTCCAAAGTAGAATTTATCTTTTCCCACAATTTGATTATCCTATCAAATGTTGCTATTTTAATGAGTCTAAATAGTTCCTAATTTAAGAGCACTAATCTCATTCAAGAGGACTCTGTCTTCAGGACCTAATCACTCCCCAAAATCTTCACCTCCTAATACCATCACCTTTGAGGGTTAGGATTTCAATATATGAAATTTGGGAGGGCACAAACATTTAGACCATAGTACGAAGTATTTTATTTGTTGGTGTAGTAAATGGTATTATTGTTATTGTTTACATTTTGAATCCCACCCTAGCTGGTTTGACTCAGTGGATAGGGTGTCGGCCTGCGGACTGAAGGGTCCCAGGTTCGATTCTGATCAAGGGCACATGCCCGGGTTGCAGGCTCGATTCCCAGTAGGCGGCCTGCAGGAAGCAGCTGATCAATGATTCTCATCATTGATATTTCTCTCTCTCTCTCCTTCTTCCTAATTCTCTAAAATCAATAAAAATACATTTTAATAATCAGTAAATAAAAATAAATAAATAAATTTTGAATCCAAATTATTCATTGTTAATATAGTATATGCAATTGATGTTTATGTACTGACCTTGTAGCCTGTGACCTTCCTAAACTCACATTTTCTAGGAGCTTTCCTTGTAAATTCTTTGCCATTTTCTAAGTAAACAATCATGTTGTTTATGAATAGTAACACATTTCTTATGTTCCGATTTGTTTCAATGAATCCTTGAAAAAATATAATTTTGGGGGGGGGGAGTTGAACATGTTTGTTTCAATATTAGATTAAAAGAAACTAAAGGTATCTTTTGGAGGTTCTCATGTTTAATTTGCCACAAATATCAGATGCTAACTATAAAAGTTTACCCGTTTAAGACCCAAGCCCTAATAGTCCCAGATCTTGAAAAAATTCTAATCCTTATACTAACTGAGATTTTGGTCACCTTTGAAGTAAGATGATACATATTTTAAGAAAATATGGTTCCCACTATGAAAAATCACATTAAGTATTTCTGTAAATATTAATGCTAATATATTAAGGTTTAATGAATATAAAACACCATTCATCAATCTTACTTGTTCTATAACTTTTCAAGTCAGGTTATCTAATTTTTAGAGCTCCCCTTTTGTAAATTGGTGTATTGCAACATCTAATAATACAAATACATAAAACATCCCGTGAATCCCGCACCTGGTAACCTAGAAAACTTTAAATTTTCTTCACAAAATATCTGTGCATGTACACTGCCCTGAAAATATCTATACAAGGTATCAGAGGAATAGCTGGCATTCAGACAAATGTATCTGCCATTTATCACATCTCATTGAAAAATGAGCTTCATTAAACTCTACTGACTTTGCCTTCTAAAATTTTCCATCATGTTCACCTCCTCCCACCTCCTGTGAGAAACAACTAAACAATATGTTCATTCTTGAGGCTCCTGGAAAACTCAGCAAGAAGTAGAGATCCAAGGCCTTCTGTAGATCTAATTTTGATTTAGGCAATGGGAAGGTTTTCTCAAACAGATGACTTTTCACAGCAGGATGTTAAAAATTCCTTTTGTTAACATGACATTATCCTATATAATAAAAGCCTAATATGCTAAGTGTCTGGTTGTCTGTTCAACCAATCAATGCATAATATGCTAATGATGTGCTAAGGCTGCTCAACTACTTGCTATGATGTGCACTGACTACCACGAGGCAGACAGTCGACCGGTCGACCAGTTGCTATGATGTGCACTGACCACCAGGGGACAGACGCTCCAACCAGTAGGTTAGCTTACTGCTGGGGTTCGGCCTATCGGGACTGAGCGAGAGGGGCTGGACACACTCTGGAGCCCTCCCACAATTCCTCCTCTGCTGGCCAACCTCCTGCATCCATCCCTGGCCCCGATCGTGCACTGGTGGGGGTCCCTCAGTTTGGCCTGTGCCCTCTCGCAATCCGGGACCCCTCGGGGGATGTTGGAGAGCCGGTTTTGGCCTGATCCCTCAGGCCAGGCCGAGGGACCTCACTAGTGCATGAATTTGTGCACAGGGCCTCTAGTTAAACATAATGAGAAAAATATCACTAGTGCACGAATTCGTGCACAGGGCCTCTAGTTAAACATAATGAGAAAAATATGACATAATGACATATTAAACATAATGTTATAATTTGGAAGGGAGGTCATGTTATATTACCAAGTAGAAAAAGTAAGCAGATCATAAAGCAGTATGTGAATTGTAATCCTGTTTTTTTTAACTTCACTTTTATTGGTGACACTATTACAGATGTTCCCATTTCCCCTCCCTCCACTCAACCTCCACCCCTCCTCCCTCTGGCTATCACCATCCTGTTGTCTGTGTCTAGGGGTTATGCATATATGTTCTTTGGCTAATCCCTTCAACTTCTTTCATCCAGTCCCCTCGTCACTCCTCTACTCTGTAATCCTGATTTATAATCCTATCTAATAAAAGAGTAATATGCAAATTGACCATCACTCCAACACAAAGATGGCCGCCTCCATGTGGTCAAATATGGCTGCCCCCATCTGGACACAAGGTGGCCACCACAAGGTGACCAGCAGGGGAGGCCAGTTGGGAGGGATCAGGCCTGAAAGAAAGGGCAGTTGGGGGCCATCAGGCCTGCAGGGGAGGGCAGTTAGAGGCGACCAGGCCTGCAGGGCAGGGCAGTTAGGGGGTGACAAGGCTGGCATGGGAGGGAAATTAGGGGAAATGATGCCAGCAGGAGAGCAGTTCGGCGTCAATCAGGCTGGCAGGGGAATAGTTAGGGGTAATCAGGCAGACTGGCAGGTGATTGGTTGGGAGCCAGCAGTCCTGGATTGTGAGAGGGATGTCTGACTGCCCTCAAGAGGTCCCAGATTGGAGAGGGTGCAGGCTGGGCTGGAGGTCCCAGTGGAGAGGGTGCAGGCTGGGCACACACACTCCCTATGCACAAATTTCATGCACCGGGCCTCTAGTCTATATATATAAAAGCATAAGCAACTGCCCATTTGACCATCCTACCGGTAGCTATGACATGCAATAACCACCAGGGGGCAGAAGCTCCAACCAGTAGCTATGATGTGCACTGACCACCAGGGGGCAGATGCTCAACACAGGAGCTGCTGAGCTTCAGTGACTTGGCAGCTATGGTTCTCAGGTGACGCACCCGGATTCTGGGGTGTGTCACCTGAGAATCACCCTCTTGCAATCCAGGACCCTTGGGGGATGCCAGAGAGCCGGTTTCTGCCTGATCCCCACAAGCGAGCCTGAGGGACCCCACCGGTGCACGAATTCGTACACCAGGCCTCTAGTGTACATATAAGTGTGTTACTGAGTTTGTGAGAAAATTCACCTAAATATTAACATGTTATTGCTGGATAGTGTGATACAACTAGAGAATGTTACTAACTTCATTTTACCTCTTTACTTTTAAGTGTCTATAATTCATATATAGGTTTATATAAAAATGTCCAATTAATTAAATTATAAAAAATTACTAGTTTCTGCATATTTGCATGGTTGCCATATTGGGTCATCAAAGTGCAATGGACAATCAATCAGGAGACTTAATTCAAATTGTGGCTCTAGTTCTCACTGACTATGCAAAAAGGTATTCAACCCTTATGAGCCTTGGATTTCTCATTTGAAGTATGGAAATAAAACAGTCTCATATGGTTTCTGGAAATATGAAAAGAGATTACATATGCAAAGATATTTTTGAAAGCTCAACAGCTATACAAATACCTAACATCATTTTAAATAATTACTATTTGGAGATTTCTATGCTAGATTAAGTTTTCTTAGATTAAGATTTTAAGCATACTGCTGTCTAGTTTGCATACTAGAAAGAAAAAAATCAAACGCTATGTTAAAATACAGAAAACTTTGTATAACAAGTCTTTAGTTAAATCCTTAATGGGGTGTAATATGTTCTATATAAAGTATATCTTTGCTTTTAAATCCTAAGTATATTTTCAAAAAGTATTTTCTAGCATTTATATTTATTTTATATTGATTATGTGAATGAGTAAATATCTCTCAGAGCTATATGGTTTTAAAACAAAAATAAGTCAGTCCACTTGAGACATTTTTATATGATATCAGGTTAGCAAGAAAAAAAATTTGGAAATTTAAAGTATGTGCTCAAATTTCTTTGAAACTGTCACCTTAATAGATAACTATCACATTTTTGTATGACCATGTTACTAGGTACTGATAGAGATTAGGATAGCTGTGCCATTTGTGTAATGTTTATATGTGTTCAATTCCAAGTGAATATGGATATATTGTGTAACAAAGAATTGGTTTGTAAATGTTCAGGGAAAATGTTGGTTATATCTATAATGTCTCAATATCATGTCTATTTAAGCTTTTAATATTCTAGATCTATGGCAAAAAAACATTTCCTTCTTTCTGATTTTATGCTTTTTCTTTTCCTAATTATTAATTCGTCCACACATGTATTTGAATCCATAAGAGCTAGAGTGCTTTACTAAGTTTAAGAACAAAAAGGAACAGATTAGGATGTTGTTGCCATTAACAAGTCACAGATCTAAAACAGTCAGATTTCCACATCTAATTGTAGTCTATTGATATTGATTCAGTGCTTCACAAAACTTCAGAGCTAGTCCTCTAACCCATTATTCACCTTTCTACAGAGTATATATATAGCCCCTAGATGTATTAACTCTGATTTAGGTTTTACACTTACTGGTCTGGGACTAAATCTAAATCCCTGATGCAGAGGGAAGCTATGCTAAATGGACATATTTGAGGAGGATGAACCTCTAATATCCTGTTTATATGCTGTGTAAACCATGTTCTCCAGAAGTATTTTCAGCAATATTTTATTAGATTCCCACCAATTGACAGATTGAGATCTGGGTTGTCATGTTCTTTGATGTTTATACAAACTTAAATAAACTCAATAACCTAAGTAAATATTCTTTCCACCTTGTAAACTGTTCTTTCCGATTTAGATCACATTCTTAACATGATGTAAAGGTGATAAATGTTAGATTTCTTAAGGGTAAAATGGTGAATTGTTCCCCCACCAACCTCTATCTTTATATATTTAGGAGAATCTTTATGATGCAAAGTAGCCATTCCCACTGTCCTAAATTCCTTCACCTGCACTAATTTTTACCCTTTGGTAATGTGCCATTTTTCTCCTCATGCTTAAAATAGAGATGCAGTGAAAAGGAACAAACATGGTTACAGTTAATGATCCTACTTGCATATTTAATCATAAAGAGACTTCATGACTTAAGGCAGGGGTCCTCAAACTTTTTAAACAGGGGGCCAGTTCACTGTCCCTCAGACCATTGGAGGGCCGGACTATAGTTAAAAAAAAAAAACAACTATGAACAAATTCTTATGCACACTGCACATATCTTATTTTGAAGTAAAAAAACAAAACGGGAACAAATACAATATTTGTATTTGCATGTGGCCTGCGGGCCGTAGTTTGAGGACCCCTGACTTAAGGGAATAAAGAAAAGTACAAATGAAAACTTTTAATCACAACCTAATTTTACTTGTTCACAAATTTATATTGTTTATAGAAAGTTTCTTGAATGCCATATTATTTGAGAGGAAATTTGAGGCCTGTTTATTTTTCTCAGACATATCTCAGATTCCATGTCTTTCATTGCTGTGTATTTATTCCTCTTCACATTAGAACGCATGACTCTCAGTAGTATCACTAGACCCTTTATGAAAAATTTGTTAGGGGTCCATGAAATAAAGGAGATGAACTCTCACAGCTGTATTCCCTGCACCTAGAACAGTGCCTGGCACTTAGTGAATAAATGAACTCATCTCAGTTCATTTGAGTTGAACAATCTAATAGTGCCTCTTGTATTCCAAAGATATCACAAGCTATTCAAATTCAGTATATGTATTTTCCATATGTCTGAACTCAGCTTAAAGATATTTCATATGTTTAGCTTTCCATCAACATGTGCTAACACTTTTTAATTGTAATTTTTATTAAAGTTTTCCCTTAGGTTGTGCCTGCTCAGTTTTATTCATTGGCCATCCCACTGGCTTTATGAATTAATCATATTTTTCATAAAATTTTATATGGCTTTAATAGATTCTTCTGAAGCAGTGCAGTTTAAATCTTAAGCTTGACCTACTATAATGATCTAAAAAAATTCTCTTTGAGTGCCTTGCTGAAAATCTTTCTAAGCAATTTTGGTAAAATTTTACCATTCAATGGAATGCATATTGGTGAGTCAGAGATGATGTTTTTTCTTTTTGTTAAACATTCAAGATAAGGATTGTCCACATTACTAGTACTCCATTTGAAAAAGGAGGTCTACATCTAGATATATATGCTAAATGTCCAACCATCCAACCAGTCACTATAACATGCACTAACCATGAGGGAGCAGACGCTCAACGCAGAAGCTGCCAAGCTGCAGTGACTTGGCAGTGGCAGTTCTCGGGTGATGCACTCAAAACCAGAGAGGAGGAAGCCTGATTCCTCGTGGGACTGTGCGATTCCACCTTCAGCTGTGGGTTATGTTGTTTCTGGGGCACTGTCGGCCCTGAATCTGGTTTACTGCACACTTGGATTTGCATTCCACACCCTGTATGACAGCAACTTTGCAGAGTGCCCTCTCGCACTTCAGGACCCCTCAGGAGATGTCAGAGAGCCGTTTCGGCTTGATCCCCAACAGGCCAGGCCGAGGGACCCCACCTGCCAGAGGGACCCTGCTCACTCCACAGATATCCTTTGAGCCACGGCACCACCCTAGCTGTGGCTGGCTAGGGAGGAAGAGCAGGCGGTTGGTTCCAGGGCATATCCGGCCCATCTCGCCCAGTCTCACCCCACCGGCCACCTTCTAATTAATTTCTTTTCAATGTACCTGAATCCATGCACTGGGACACTAGTTTATATATAAAGAAAAGACAAGATATGTATTCTGTTCTTTAGCCTTAGAAATCTTGTGCTTATTCGATGTGTAAATTTGGCTAACACAATGTTCTACACATCCTATAAAATAGAAAACATGTGCTTCTTCGAAAGAGCTATTTGAAACATGGGTAGCAAATGGAGAGTTCATTTTCAATTTTAAGAATCTCCTATCAGATGTCTGCTGCTCAAAGGCAGCCAGGTTTCACCTCAGGTGTAGGAAGAAATTGTCTTTACTGACCCTCTGAATTGCAACACCTGAAGATGCAGTCTTCTTAGATATTTGGTTAACAGTTTATATTGTCTTCATCTTTTCCTCCTTACACAAGTTGCATCGTGAAATAAAAACAGTGCTATAAGTGATACAAAGATGGCCTGGTATTTTCTGTAAGTGATATCCTATAAAGAGAGAGGCCATGTAAAGAGATAATAGGGGATATAGAAGTTGCCAACAACATTCCAGAGAGTCTGGAGAAGAAAAAGGATGAGTCTAATGGTAAACATCTTGGAGTCACCAGAACTTAGTGATGAAGCACGGATTGGGAAATGGGTAATGGACACTGTGGTAAGCATATCAGAAGAATCTCATGTTTAAGAGAAGAAAATCACAGAGGTGCAAAAGAATCACAGACCACAGTCGGAAAAATAACATGCTCACCAATTTAAAGAACGCATAGCACAAGAGATGTTGAAAAGCGAACTAAACTTAATAAAACCCAAAAATATGTTCTTTCTGTAAATCAGGTAATAAAAATATCTGGGCATTGTGTATGAAAATATATACACACATTAGTGCAGAAAATGTGGAGAGAAAAGAAAGGCTGCATCTGAAATAGGTCAGCTGGTTAAACAGTATTTGAAAAAAACTTGGATCATAAGCCTATATGAAAGTTTTCATTTTGTGCAAAGCAAGGGAAAAGATGGGATGCAACAAAAGAGACTGTAAAGTCTGAAAATAGCCTGATACTTTGCCAGAGAGTGAAGCAATGCATGTAAATGTGGAAGGACTGAATGGTGTAGAGCAGCGATTTTCAGCTGATGTGCCACAAGAATTTTTAAAACATGAAATACCTCTTTAGTCTGGGACACTGATCTCTTTTCCCTTAGAATGTCAAATAAAAAATATTAGCAGCCAACAAAACAATAGCCATCTATGTGAATGAACTACAATGATATCTTTTATTCTTCAGGTTGGCAAAAATTATAATCTATTTTTTGGTGTGCCACAGAATTTTAGTAATTAGTTTATGTGTGCCATGAGATAAAAAAAGGTTGAAAATTTGCTGGTCTAGAGTAATAGTAAGAATTCTGCACACACTCAGCCATCTAGTACAAATAGAACTAGAGAGGAGAATTTATCACAGAAAGTTCAATTGCAAATGACAATATTAAAAACATGGCCTGTGTCCAATCGACGTAGCTCAGTGCTTGAGCATTGACCTAGGAACCAGGAGGTCACAATTCGATTCCCTGTCAAGGCACATGCCGGGTTGTGGGCTTGATCCCTTGTGTGGAGTATACAAGAGGCAGACAATAAATGAATCTCTCTCATCATTGATGTTTCTATCTCTCTCTCCCTCTCCCTTCCTCTCTGAAATGAATGAAAATATTTTTTTAAAAAACATGGCCTGTGTGCTCTTTGAATAAATAAGATTTGTCAATCTCAAACATTGGTTCTTCTCAAGTTATTTAAATGAACCAAAAACAATCTAGCTAAAGAGATTGAAATGTCTTACAATCCAGAAAGAGAAGGTGTGATATTCTTGTTCTGTTTTTGTT
>NW_005371324.1:3242147-3259311 GCF_000412655.1 Myotis brandtii
CCCCCCTACCCCAATAGGGGGCAGAGCTGGCTGGCCAACCTCCTGCAGCCCCTCCCTCCACCCAGCCCCACCCCAGATCAGCCCCCCATCACTCCAATCATCCTGCAGCCCCTCCCTAAAGTCAGTTCTGCCCCCAATTGCCCCCCCATTCTGATCAGGGGCAGGGCCAGCTGGCCAACCACCCATGGCCCCTCCCCCAGGCAGCTGGCTCTCAATTGGCCCCCTCACCCCCTTCAGGGGTGGGGCCAGTCGGCCCACCGCACACAGCCCTTCTCCACATCTGACCCCACCCCTGATCAGTCCCCACTATCCTGATCAGCCCACGGCCCCTCCCCCCAGCCAGCTCCAACCCTGTTAGGCCCCCCTCACACCAATCAGGGGTGGGGCTGGCTGGCCAATCTCCCCTAGCCCTTCCCCCAGCCGCTGACCCCTAATTGGTCCCCCCACCCCATTTGGCGGTGGGGCAGGCCAACCCACTGCCAACAGCCCCTCCCCACAGTTGGCCCTGGCCCCAATCAGCCCCCCTACCCTAATGGGTCTGGGGCCTGCTGGCCAATCACCCCCAGCCTCTCCCCCCAGCTGGCCCAGCCCTGATCAGGCCCTAATTGGGGCAGGCTGGCCAGCCAACCTCCTGACAGGCCCAGCCCCAATCTGCCCCTATTGGGGCTGGGACAGCCAGACCCGACCAGTGCATGAATTTGTGCAGTGGGCCTCTAGTATATTCATAATAATGATGTCTGACTCAGCTCTCCAAATCAATTACTTTCCACAGTCATTAAGGATGGGGAAGTAAAAGTTAGAGAAGTTCACCCCTACACTGCCAACCACTTAAATTAATGTAAAAGTGTTAGCTTAAAATAGGTGCCAAATGGAAAAAGAAAAAATAAAGGTATCAGAAACTCCACAAGCTAGAATAAAAATATTTATGTGCTTGCTTTTGTACAAATTCAAAGTTTCTGGTAAGGGCTTATTTAAAAACACAATTAAAAATTAGAAAAAAAATCTCACTTTCATGAACTTGTTCAGCTGAAGCAGTACTTAATTTTCAAGTTATGCTATCAATATCTATGAATCACTAAAGACATTAATAGAGTAAACCTTCAGTAATTAAAGACAAATAAAGAAAACACTGCCAAGAAAAGAAATACCTCCAAGTAGTATAATAATTTTAGAAGAAACAATTTTTCCAAATACTTTGTTTTAGAGACAATGCTATGAATTGTCACATCAATGCAAAGTGATGTCATGTGGTATCCACACATTGCTAACATATATTTATGCAATATTTATGTTGTTTAAGAAATTTCTTAAAATGAATACTAACCAGTACATCTCATACATTACACGAAGATGTGTTTCTCTGAGGAATTACTATAGATATACTAGTGTGATTACTACATTATTTGAAGTTGAATATTATTGATTTCATGAATGAAACATAAAAATATTCAGATGATAGTTGCATTTTTAATATTTTAAAATTATGTATTTTCTTCAAATAAATTTTTATTAGTGAAATTAATTGGGGAGTATACTAGTCCAAGAAGAGAAGGAAAACTACATAGTTGCTACATATCAGAAAGGATATCCAAGTAACATCTTCAAAGAAATTTTGAATAATCAGTAGTTCTGTAAACATGAGAGGATCCCTTAGTTTCTTAATTTGAAGACACACAAAAAAAGAAAGTGAAATAAAAACCTGTGCTTTTATGCAAACTGTGTTCATTGCTCATCAATAGAAAGACAGTTTATTGTAGGTTAAAATGAACAATCTGATGCCAGACCACCTGGGTTTAAGTCCTGACTCTGCCAATTGCGGCTGTGCAGCCTTAGGCACAGTGCCCTGCGAAGCCATACTGGAGTCTGAGACTAAAGACAAGTGTGTCTCCATATCCACTTATTTCCCATATTTTTAACCAAGTGGAGAAAGTTAATACAAACACTATATTCGTGCACATTAAAAAGGAATTACTTAAAGGAAATATTTTAATATTCCTATTTGCCCTTTCTCTATAATAGGAGTGTCAGAGATGAAAGAAAATTAGTAAAATGTATAGGAAAACCTTCTTCCTGTCAGAGTCTGGGGCGCATCACGGGAACCAGAGTCAAGTCCCTGCCCACCCACATGAGCCTCGAAATCGTGCAAGACCCAGACCTGGCTGGCCCCACCCCTGTCATGCCCTGCCGGGTGTATGGCATGGCCTCAGGTCCTCTGGCATGGCACCAGGGTGGGGGGTGCGGCCTGAGGTCCTCTGGCCTGGTGCTGGGGCGGGGGGCATGGCCTGAGGTCCCCTGTCAAGCCCCACTGGGCGGGAGGGCACAGCCTCAGGTCCCCTACCCTGGCCCAGTGCCACGCAGCCTCAGGTCCCTGCTGATTGCTCCTTAAGGCTCATTATGGGAACTCAGCCTCCTCTGTGGGCACAGCCATCTTGTTACAGTGTGACAGTCAATTTGCATATTCCCTCTTTATTAGATAGGATAGAGAAAGATATATCCCTGAATTGCCAAGTCTGCACAACACTGTCAACCCTCATAAACACACCGGCAATGAGTCAGAACAACTGCTCAAACTCAGGAAGATCGTGGTGATAGAAAACAACTGCTCTAGCTACACAATAAGGCTGGATTATAATGCAAATATAAAGCAACCTGTCATTATTTAAATTTTTGACACTTTGCTTATTATGAATTTATTTGATTTTGAGCCCATTGCATTAAATATTATTAGCCTTGATCATTGAGCTTTTTGACACCCTAAAATTTTGCACTGGGGTCAAGTTTCTCAATTGACTCACCTTCCCCTCATCCCTACTTAGGCAAGCTACTTAACTGCTCTATGTCTTATTTTCCTTATCTAAAAATGAATTTTGTCCTATAAAGAACTGAGAATGATATATGCCACAACCTAAAAGTTGTATTATTATAGTGTTAAATATTAACCTTTATATTAATTACTATCATTTTTAGAAAACTTGATTTTTATATGCAATATCTTCCTGAAATTCTGCATCCAATGGAAATATGACTCAAGGTAAACTGACCTCAGAGCAAAGGTTAAGATTTCACTGGTTATAAAGAGACGATCCACCCGTTCTCATGCCTAAGAAACAGATTGTAAAGTATTGAATTTTCATTCTTTGAACAGGTACCATTTTAATATCTTTAAAGTATATGTTGATGCAATAATTATTAATACTATGATGTAAAGATATGAAAAGGAGTGTAAAAGTGAACAAAAATGATGCACTAAAAGAAAGCAGGCAAAGTCTGGGTACCCCCACCCCCAAGCAAGCACTCAGTGAGGTCAGAGCCTTGCTCTGTGTCTGTAGTGAAATGAAAATTATGGCCCTCTCCTGTGGGGAACAGTGTCTGTGTGTCTATGGCATGATTATTAGCATGACAAGAACACTTAGTGTAATGTCAATAGATATCATTTTCTACCAGCTATAGCAAGGAAATAGATTATTCTTAAGAATTTAGACAGAAATAAAAGTCTGGCACATCTTATTTCTTCATTTTCTGCACTTTGAATAGCAGAGTTTCTTCTCATGAATATTCTAATCAGGTTGGAGATTTCCGACATAGCAGGGAGTTCCCACAAATGGTAATACCCAAGTAGACTAAAGCAACAAGTAGCTCTGCCTTTGGCAGCAGGAGAGACTGCCACTTTAAGTCACAAATAGTTCCAGTGCATCTTGGGTATTCATATCAAGAACCCTAGACTATTTTAAAAAAAGAAAAACTGTCATCTTTTGCCTCCACGTTTGCTATTACACTAGGCTGAGTTTTATATTCTCTGGCTGTTCCCTTAGTAATTAGTTCATTTACATATATGAAAAATGTATGAGCTAACCTTGTGAATGACTGAGTAAATGAATGACCCATTGACAGAAAGAAGCAAAAATGTCTGACATGTTTTCTTATTCTTGACACCCTCCCATTAATCTTCCATGGCAATAAAACTTGCTCTGTGCAAAGACAATTTTTAGACTGGCAAAAACAAAATTAGCCTAAAATGTCACTGGAACACTTTTGAACTGGGAAAAATATGACAACTTGCGGAAACTTTTTTTTCTGTCAAAGTTTGGTGAAGAAAAATGACAGAACCAGCCATTAATAAAATAAAATTCTATAATTTTAAATAATAGGATAAATGTTCTGAATATATGAAAGTGTACAGGAGAGGGTTACATAAAACCAGTTACTTTTAAATAATCATTTAAAACAGCCATTTACATTAGACTCACTCAGTACATATTATAAAGGACATGTGCCCTGGTGATAGTCACTCATGTCTCCTAAATGGTTACTTTATGGACATTGTAAAATCATATATATTTTAGCCTCTATACTCATTCAAAGTTCACACACGCACGCGCGCGCGCGCGCACACACACACACACACACACACACACTTTCCATGTGACACGTAAATGGGGATAAATATAACACGATCATCTCTGCACTCAATTAATTTATAGTTCAAAGGAGGAGACACCCAGGTAGTTCCAAGGCGACCTGACATGGGCTGTGCAGCACCCAGTGAAAACCTAGCCATGGAATGGGAGGGGAAGGAAAGCTTTCTTGATGAATGTGGTAGCTAGAAGAATGATAACAAGTGAAAATCTAATTATAATCCTGGTTAATAAATAAATGAGTATCCCTAAAAACCTCAAGCTGTGTTAAATATGCCAATTAGGGTGCCTGTTATAACTGCAGACTCCAAGCTACAGCTCATGGCCCAAGTGCAGCCATTTCCTGGACCCCATTGTGGCCTCGCTCTGGCCACGGAGGGTGACCTCTAGAATAGCACTTAGGGAAGTCAGTCCTATCAGTGCTGTTTAAAAGGAAGAGTGGATCAGAAAGGCTGCCTGGAGAAAGACTAAGAGGTAGAACAGAAGAGATAAGTAATCAGATTATGAGGAAACAAGCCGGGGCAGTCAGCAGAATGTGTAGAAACGAGTTGAGGGTGAGGCATCAATAGTAGAAGCATAAGAGAGGCAGCATTGGAAACATTGCTAAGTCAAAGAGAGAATAAAAGATATGTCTTGGTTCAGAGGTTTCATCTTTTGGTCTAGTTTCATTCTTCTTATGACTCTCTCACTATGAGTCACCCTCACATTCTCTGTCTCCCTTACTATTTCCCATTATTTGAGGTAATGTGTCTGTCCCTTGCAATCAAACGCGTCTAACTATGAGAGAAGCTTTCAGTCTCCATTATAATCTACAGAAATAAGTTTTAAGATCCTAAAATCAGCCCTAGCTGTTTTGGCTCAGTGGATAGAGCGTCAGCCTGCGAACTGAAAGGTCCCAGGTTCAATTCCAGTCAAGGGCACATGCCCAGGATGTGGGCTCCATCCCTAGTGGGGGGCTTGCAGGAGGCAGCCGATCAATGATTCTCTCTCATCATGGATGTTTCTATCTCTCTCTCCCTCTCCCTTCCTCTCTGAAATCAATAAAAATAATAAAAAAGATCCTAAAATCATTTAGTGAGAATACTTTTTTTAAAAGGAAAAAAATTTATGATAATAAAGATGTGAGACAAGATACTACAGCTTAGACTAAGTGAGATTACATGTCTTCAAACTTATTTATAAAGGGAAGAAGAAACGCATCTCTTGCTAATAACCTGCTGTACTCACTGATGTTAAATGGGGATGGAAGAACCACATGTTTACACTGGGTTCCTGCTTACAACTCAGAACTAACTGCTCTGTATCACCTCAGAAAAGGCCTGCAGTCTGTCTGGCTAATCTGCATAACTATAGCAATGATCATGGTGAGTGACTCCTAGAGCACATCTTTTCTGCAGACCTTTCTTTTTCTTTCTTTCTTTCTTTCTTTCTTTCTTTCTTTCTTTCTTTCTTTCTTTCTTTCTTTCTTTCTTTCTTTCTTTCTTTCTTTCCTTCTTTTGATTTGAGAGAGAAGCATTGATGTGAGTGAAACATTGATCCACTGCCTCCTGCACTTCCCCTACCAGGGATCAAGCATGCAACCCAGGATGCGCCTGACCAGGAATGGAATTGGCAACCTTTCCGTGCACTGGACAAAGCAGCCAGGGCTCCCCAGACATTTTGAAATGCTCATTGAGTTCCTCACTTAAGTAGACAGAGCAAGGCCCACACTGGAATCTTGTTCATGTAGCCTGAAAGCATAAGAGGAGTAAAATCCATTAACATTGAGCAACTGACTACTTTATTATATGCTGAGTCCTTCACAATGACCATTTTACTTCATCTTAAAAGTATCTTCATGGCTTAGGTTATCCTTTCTCTAAAGATGAGAAAACAGACATCAGAAATTTGCCCATGGGGCACACGCCCTTTGGGATTTTAACTCAAGTATTTCTAGCTCCAAATCACCTGTACCATGCTGCCTCCCCATCCCATGAAGAGATTTTCCATTTTCATGCTTTATTTAGTCATCATAACGGACTCTTTGTCCCTGAAACACTAGCAGCAATGGCACTAAGAACTTCAGTTGTTGCTATAGGTCAGATAGGCATAATCATTATAATGAAGAAGGAGTTGTTTGAGAAGAGACTAGAGAATGAATAGCTGTTCTATAGAGACTCTTCTGGGGGTGATTTATCTATTTACCTATAGAAATTGTCATCTAAGGAATTAAGACTCATAATCCAATACAAGACAAACACATTTGGATAGTGGGCAGTCACAAGTTAAAAATTCCATATCTTTTTTCTTAAACTTTTCAATATCTGTTTTTTAATTCTCACCCAAGGACATGCTTAGAGAAAGAAAGGGGGAGGGAGGGAGGAAGGGAGGGAGGGAGATATGAGAGAAACATCGATGTGAGAGAGAAACATTGATCGGTTGCCTTCTGTGTGGGCCCCAGGAGGGAGAGAGAGAGAGAGAGAGAGAGAGAGGAAAAAGAAACATTGATGGGTTGCCTTTCATATGTGTCTGGCCAGGGATCAACCCTGCAACCCAGGTATGTGCCCTGATTGACAGGGAATTGAACAGGCAACATTTGGTGCACAGGAAAACACTCCCTCAATAGTCAGCCCTTCTCTCCTTTCCCTAAAGAGTGGAGAAAGGGAATAGGATAATCTCTCTCTTCAATTTTTCATTTACATTGACAAGATCCCTATGTTGGTGAAGATGGAGAATCATAATCAATCCTACCCAATTCTATCCCTTAAAGCTATATTCTGGCTAACAAATATGTAGGTCAAACTCTGGGCAGGACACAGGAAGGGTAGCTTGTCTCTGTGCCATGATGTTTGGACATCTTCTGGGATGGCTCAAATATCAGAAGACGACAGAGACAGTCACATCTCTTGGACTTAAGTTCCTTTCCATGCGGCATCTGCTGGATCTGGAATGTTTAGTGTAGTTTCTTTACTTTCATACTATCTAGACTTGGATGGTAGAACAATGTGCAGTTAACCAGTATACTACTTTCTTTTTGTATGTCCTCTTCACATAACTCTTTTGAAATTGCTTACCAATATAAAGGTCTCAGGGCAGTCAGGCTTCTCATGTAGTGTTCCGTTTCCCCTAGAGAGAGCATTTCAAGGGACATGAAAAAAGGGGAGTTTATCTTACCCACTGAACAAAGAAGTCAGCAGTCTTGGGACTTGCCAAGATAAAATCACCAGATGTTCTCATCAACTCTTAGAAAAGCCCCATCAATGTAAAAGGGAGGCCTTGAAATCTAGTTTATCTGGCAGGGGAACCTTGAAACCTATAGGTAGAAAAAGTATAAACCCCCTGAACCCCCACCAGGAAGGGTTCTCAGATTAGCTGAGTTGCCCACTTTTGCTTTATGCCAAATAAATTCTTAATAAATTCACTTGCTTTGCTTCCTTAATAAATTTGCTTAACAAAAAAACACTGTTTTTTGTCACTTGTCTGAATTCTTTCTAACAAGCACGACCAGAGCTCCCTGACTCCAATGGCTCTCCTGTACTATGTACCACTCACTGTGCTAATATGATAAAAGAATAAAACAACTTACATAATGATGGTTCTACCCATAACTAACTTATGATCTGTGTAACAAATCTACTAACTAAGCAATTCTCTTTCCCTGATCCAATTTTGTCATCTGTAATATATGTATCTCACTGGGATGTTTGACAATTAAATAAGATAAGACAAATACATTGCCTTACACTGTAGCTGAAACATATTAGACTCTAAATAGTTAATTTTTCTTTCCCTAAATTAGGAATATGTATAGTTAAAGTGTATAGTTTGGTGTCGTATGTGTGACTTAGGTATGGAGAAAATGGCAAAGTAAAATTTTACTCTTTCAATGTCAATATTACAACAGAAATAGAATCCTTCACTCTTCATTATTAGGGAGTGTGAAGTAGTAATGGATGGGTTTATTTGGGGACATTATGACCTAGCACATCTATCATCATTTAGTAGTGGCAAGAGAGAAGAAACTTGTGAAAATACTTATATACTAATAATTATTTGGGTACAATGAACTGTGTTGGTTTATGCACAGTTCTTTTCTCTCTTATTACAGTCTCCTTAGAGTGATTTAGGGGCATAAATGAGTACAGATATTTTTTCACTTTAATATCTACAGTTAAAGAATAGAGAGCTTATAAACTCATTTTATTTTATAATCTACAGTACATATTATGGTACTTTGTACATAGTAAGTACTCAATAATTAATGGGTCCAAATATTAAAGCTTTTTACTTTTTTGGAAATGGCAATAAGACATGAATAACATTAATCTAGACAATGTATGACTATAGAAACTAACATATGACTTGATGACAAGATGCAGAGTTTCATAGGTACAAGTTAAGTGCTACAATTTCTATTAGATTGATATTGAAAAATTGCAATATTTTCTCCAGAATGTATTCATCTTTATAAACAGACACATTTTATCTTGTGTAAACAAGTCTGAACTGCTTCCTTGCTTTTTACTTGCAATTCAATCATGTGGTTTCCTTTCAGTTTAAATAATTTATAACTAAAGAGATTTGCCTAAAAGAAACATAATTTTCCAATGAAATTCCAGTTATTATACAAATTGAATACATATATTTTATATCATAATAGAACTCACTTTATAATGTCTTGTTATTAAAAATTATATGATGTAGACTTTAGGAATAATGTGTATTATTTCTTTTCAAACCATCAAATAGCCATTATATAACCTAATTTTTATATTTCAAGAATATTTTTAATATTTTTGTGTTTTCTTAGTCTTCTGTAACAAAAAAAATCAGGATACAGCAGAAAATGAAAAATTTTAAGTAAAGTAAAAAAGAATATGAAAAAATTTATATGATCAAATATTCTTACATATGATTAGGCTCTGACTCACTATTCTTCTCCAAAATGTTTTAGGTTTTTTAATTTTTTAATTTTGGGAGGGTATGTGAAAAATACAGCTGTCATGAGGATATTAGAAGAATCTGCTATTTAACAACTAAAAGGCTAAACAATGAACATGGACTTCAATCCAGATACTTTTTCATTTGTACTATCTTTCAATTAGAATGCTTGCTCCTATTGACAAATAGTAATATCAATATAATCCTTTAAATTTATATTTTAAAAGGTTGTTGTGTAATAAAAATTGTTCTTTAACAGAAAAAAATAGAGAATAAACATGGACATTGTCAAACAGAAGTCAGAGGAAACATGTTAGGAATAGTACAAGTGAATCCCTAGACAGGTGTTTCCTCTAATATTCACAATGCACTAAGTGCTGAACACCATGGAATTTAAATACAGTTCCTGTCTATTAAATATCTAAAATAAATTATATGAAAAATAATTATTTCATTTAACTGAATCTTAGTTGGTATGCCAGAAACAAGATGGCTTATGTGCATAAAATTTCTAAGAGACCTAAAATGGTACTTACAGTTAAAAATATTGTTGAGTCTAAAATATAAATAGAATTGCACATAATCAAAGTGTTTTCCATTTGAAGCCAAATTTTTAGAAACCAGGTCAACTGTACCTAGAAGTTTTTCTGTTGAGTCTAAAGGGACTTATTTTAGTAGAGCCTGTCATTGTTAGTTTTCATAAGTGAAAAACTGTGCCTTTAACAGTCCCCTCATTCCTGCTGTTCACTAGTCTTAGGTAAACTTTTCAAGTACTGCCAGTGCTACTAAAATTGAAATTTTAAAAACAGAAGTATCTGTAAACCTAAACAATGAACTCATCTACACCCTTTTTCTAGTTTTACCGATGTATTCCAAATATACAAAAATTGCACATATTTAATGTTACATTTTGATGAGTTTGGACATATGCATGCACCTGTGATACCATCACCAAAGTCAAGATAATAAATACATCCATCACCTCTAAAGGATTAAGAATACTTAGCATGAGACACCCTCTTAATTGTTAACACGCACACATTGTATAGTTAACTATAGGCACTGTTTTGAAGCAGATATCTAGAACTTATTCATCTTGTATAATTGTAACTTCATACCCATTAAAAAACAACTCACTATTTTCCCCTTAACCCAACCACTCACTGGCAACCCCCATTCTATTCTCTATTTCTATGAGTTTGATTATTGTATATGCCTATATAAGTCATATCATGAAATATTGTTTTTCTGTTCCTGACATTTCATTTAGCATAATGTCTTCTAGGTCCATTCATGTTGGCACAAGTTGTAGAATTTCCTTCTTTTTAAAAGGTGAATAATATTCTATTGCATGCATATATCACATTTTCTTTATCCATTCATCTGTCAATGGGCACTTAGGTTGCCTCTATATCTTAATTATTGTGAATAATGCTGCAATGAAGAGAGTGAAGGTATTTCTTTGAGATCCTGATAGCAATTCTTTGGGATAAATACCCAGAAGTGAGGTTTCTAGATCATATGGAAATTCTAATTATTTTGAGAAACTTTTATATTGTATTCCACAGTGGCTGCACTATATTACATTCCCACTAGCAGTGTGCAAGGATTTCAGTTTCTCTATATCCTCACCAACACTTGTTATCTTTTGTTTTTTCAATAATAAGTGTGAGGGGATATCTCATTGTGGTTTTGACTTGCTTTTCTCTGAATGTTAGTGATGCTAAGCAACAACAAATTATAACTGCAAAAAAAATAGATCTGTCATCTGTGGCCATAAGATGTCACAAATATTATACTATGGTTAATTATTAAATGCCAATTCCATTTATTAGTACAAGTGTGGCAGGATAGGAAGAAGCTAGGAAAATTCCTGGGCAAGCAGAATAGGGAAACTGAGACAAGAAAATTAAACAAGACCAAATAATTTGAACAACTTCCCACCAACGACACTTGAAAGCCAGTGATTTATACCTCCTCTCTCTAACCAGAGAATACATAGATTAAATCACCCTGGTCTAAGAAATAGAGAACAAAGACCAAATTAATGCCATTTAAAACCCTCCCCTAAGATTCTTGCCCACAGAAAAAAAATAAATAAATAAAAGTCCCTCAGGACAAAGGCTCAGTGAAGGCTCACTCTATAGCAGTGGTTCTCAACCTTCCTAATGCCGCGACCCTTTAATACAGTTCCTCAATTTGTGGTGACCCCCCAACCATAAAATTATTTTCGTTGCTACTTCATAACTGTAATTTTGCTACTGTTATGAATCGTAATGTAAATATCTGATATGCACGATGTACTTTCATTGCTACAAATTGAACATAATTAAAGCATAGTGATTAATCACAAAAGCAATATGTAATTATATATGTGTTTTCCGATGGTCTTAGGCGACCCCTGTGAAAGGTTCATTCGACCCCCAAAGGGGTCGCGACCCACAGGTTGAGAACCGCTGCTCTATAGCAAGCCCATGCCACTTTCAGGGCATAAAATTTTTATTTCTTCCTAAACCTAAGGGTCCCCAGGGGAGCAATGGGCAGCAGCTCCACCTGGGTTTACCCACTGATCCTATCTCCATGGCCCCCTTTTCTCTGACTCCCCAGTGAGCTAATGCAGCCTGCCTCGGCTGGCTGCTTTCCTATGATATTTTTAGAGAGCCAAAACAGAGCACTTCCCAGGCTCTCTCCTGTTGCTTCTTCTACCCAAAGACCTTCCTTTGTTTCACTGTTCCCAGCTTTAATAAAAGTACTCTCAAAATCATCTGGATTCATTTTCTGAAATCTTTCCTGCATGAAAGTCACGAACCCACACACTACAGGCCGGCCTGAGGCAGATCCGCTCCAGGCCAGTCCCTGTCTGGTAACAGAAGACAAGTGTCTCTTTTTCACATTGCACACAATCTGTTTCCCTTGGAAATATGAAACAAAACTCAACCATTATACTCTCTCCTTGGCACTGAGAAGAACAATGGTATGTTCCTGTAACTCATCCCCGAAAATCCAGAAGAAGACCAAATATCAGACTGAAAACACAAATTGAAAATAAAGATATACAAAGATAGATTTTCCAACAAAGAAAGATTGAATCATGGTCAGCTTTACAATTGTTAGCTAAAACCATTTGAAATATGTCTTCTTAAAATTCAGTCAAGTCCTCCATTAAAATGCTTTAAGGACAATAATACCATGAAGTAAGATAATAGTAAGTTAAATGTTTGTTGTGTTCTTGCAGAAACTACACTAATACACATGAAGCAATCAGAAAGTATAGGATCGTTTGTGAGTTGGCGCTGAACTATTTAGTACAAACTATGGGACTCTGGGAGTTCCAAGAAAGGAAGAGTGAATGTAGCATAACATGTCACTTTCATGGCTGCAGAGGCTTGAACTTTGAGCCTTAAAGGATGACTAGGGTTTGGAAAGGAAAAGGGGGAAAGTTTAAGGTGACGATATTTGAAACATTTAAGTCTAAGAACATAATAGAACAGCTGGCTTAAAAAGAGGTCATCAGTTAAGAACCAGTTTAATATGAGCAACCAGTGTTAACTGTTGTCACATATACTGGTAACTAAAATAATAAATGGGTTTTCTGTTACTATAAGTGGCAGAAGCTATTGGGCTACTTATTAAATCGGTGTGTGAAGCAACTTAAATATTGGGTGGAAGTTGGATTGACTAATTCCCACCAGCTCTGCCTTTCATCTTGCATTCTTCAAATTAGTATACTTTATTATGAATCATCCTTAAGCTCTAGCCTATAGTGACAAAGTAATGATTTTTATTATGACAAACAGCCTCAGAAACTTATAGCACTTACCTTGCTGAACTCGTGTGTGTGTGTGTGTGTGTGTGTGTGTGTGTGTGTGTGTCTGGAGGGAAGTGGTTAGGTGGTTAATAAAAAATATTGATTGTCTGAATGGGATTAAGCTCACCTCTTGAGAGGGAAATGGTTCAGTTCTCAATAAGCACTAGCTAAATTTCCCCCCTAACTTTTATTCAGATTTACATTCATTACTGTTTAAAACGTTTTCCTAGTTTCACTTAGAGACAACTAGTCTAAGAAAAAAATCATTATGTGCTTAAAAATGTCCAAATATAGTGAACTCTTCTCAACTAAGTACAATAATTAAATTACCTACTCACAAATTAAATTAATGACTGTATTCCACATGTATCTTTATGGGAAAATCTAAGACACAAATATTAACATTTATTTTAATGAACATAGCCCATAGGGTTCTAGTTTTATACGATACTCATATAAAATAATTATAACCAGTTTCCAAATAAAACAGAATTTTAGTTATAATTCCAGAAGTCCATGTCAGTAAGGAAATCATTGAGAATGTGTCTAATGTGGATTGTCATATTCAATAGAATAATAGGATATTAATACAAATAAGAGAAATTGCCATTAGGAGATATGAAGACTTAATTCACTTTTTCTACTTACAAAAGAAAGAAATAAAAATGTTCTAATAAAATTAGTATGTTTTATTATGTTTTCAAGTAATTAATAACAATAATACACCATGGAAAATATGTTAAGCAATACTTTGCTAAGTTAATTTGAAATATATATGAAAAGAGTGCTTTCGGCTAAGGGTTCTATGAACTTTTTTTTTTTTTACAGGGCCAGATGGTAAATATTTTAGGTTCTGTGGGCCATGTGGTCTCTGTTGCAAATACTGAATTCAGCCATAGCTAACTGTAGAAAATACATAGAGGAATAGGTGTAGTAATGTTGTAATGAAACCATATTTACAAAAGCAGTGGTAAACCAGATGGATTTGGCCCACAGGCTTTAATACACCTTAGTTCACCAGTTCTAGGTGAACAGTTAAACATATTTTGTATGCAAAATAATGGATCCTCAGAACCATAGTTTAAAAAGTATCATCTGCAAAATTCCTGAAGTTGAAGTGGGAGGAAATGTGCCCAGCCAGTATGGCCAGGTTCGGTGAGCCTGAGGAGGGGCGGTGAAGGATTAAAGAAGACAGACAAGAGAATACAGCTGGGGCTAGGTAGGATCACTGTGCCTGGATAAGGAAACAGTGATCCAGCCTGCAAGCCAAAGCTTTATTTTATAGTCAGAGCACACAAAGCAACATAAGAGAAGTGGTCAACATGTTGATAATGTTCTTGTGAGTTTCACCTTGTTTTGGCAGCACTTGCTGCACCTACCACAGCCCATTTGCTACCTAGGAAGGAACTAGGGAGGACTATAAGGTCAAACTTAATTATGCTAGGAGGGCTCTGCCCTCCAAGCTGGGACTAGTTTGTGGCCCTGCCATAGGTCAGTCCAAGGCTTGACCCTATAGCTGCTCCCTACAAGGAAAGGTGTTCCCTTCAGATACTTGTATACAAAGGCCTCAAGAGTATCTTGGCCATAGATAGGACTCCTTTTATTTTATTATTTAAAATGTATGTATGTATGTATGTATTTGTTTATTTATTGATTGATTGGATTTATTGGAGTGACATTGGTTCACAAAACCATACAGGTTTCAACTGTACTACTCAATAAAACACCTTCTGCAGTCTGCATCATGCACCCATCACCCCAAGCAAAGTCTCTTTCTGTCTCCATCTTCCCCTCCTTAGCCTGTCTCCACCTAGCCCCCACTCCCCTTTCCTTCTGGCTATCACATACTGTTGTCTGTGTCTATGTGTTATGTATATATGTCAACAGAACAGAGAGCCCAGAAATAAACCCATGCCAATATGGTCAATTTATATTTGACAAAGGAGGCAAGAGCATACAATGGAGTAAAGACAGTCTCTTCAATAAATGGTGTTGGGAAAATTGAACAGGTACATGAAAAAAAAAAAGAAAGAAAGAGAGAGAGAGAGAGAGAGAGAGAGAGAGAGAGAGAGAGAGAGAGAGAGAGAGAGAGAGAGAGAGAGAGAGAGAGAGAGAGAGAGAGAGAGAGAGAGAGAGAGAGAGAGAGAGAGAGAGAGAGAGAGAGAGAGAGAGAGAGAGAGAGAGAGAGAGAGAGAGAGAGAGAAAGAAAGAAAGAGGAACCAGACCACCAACTTACACCATATATAAGAATAAACTTAAAATGGATAAAGGTCTTAAAAGTATGTCACGAAACCATAAAAATCCTAGAAGAAAACATATGCAGTAAAATCTCAGACATATTTTGTAGCAATATTTTTGCCAATATGTCTCCTTGGGCAAGGGGAAAAAACAAAAAAAATAAATGGGATTACATCAGACTAAAAAGCCTCTGCACAGCAAACGATAGCATCAACAAATGCAAAGGGAACCCACTAAATGGGAGAACATATTTGCCAATAATACATCTGATAAGGGGTTAATTTCCAAAATATATAAAGAACTTATATAACTTAACACCAGGAAGACAAACAACCCAATTTAAAAAAATGGGCAAAGGACCTGAATAGTCACTTCTCCAATGAGGACATACAGATGGCCAATGGACATATGAAAAAAATGACTCTTTTTAGAAGTAAATGCTTGACTAAGTCTGCAGAAACCTATTTTGAAACTCGAGTTTCACAATGAGAAAACATGGAAGAAGAGAAACACAGCTGCATAGAATACTGTGGAGCAGTAATCAGTGGAATTGCTGGTTATTTTCTGTGAGGACAATAGATCTTAATTTAGTTCTGCTCTCTTATCTTTATACCACATCCTCATCTTTATCCCATGATGGCATATATTGAATATACCATTGCTACTTTATCATAATCCCATGATGGGTGTATTATATTTTTGGAGGTTGATTTGGTTTTTATAATTTAAATGTTTAATGATGCCAAAAAATATATTTAAAACTCCTTTATCCTAGATTCTTTGTTGTGAGAATCTATAATATCTCTTTCTGTGCCTCCTAACACAGAACCACAGGCTACCAGGAACTTAGTAAAGGATTTCTCAGTGTGAACAGATAGGATTTTTATTTGAACTAAATATAAGATCTCATTGAATGAATATATTTAACAAGGTAAAAAAGAATTTTTCTCTTACTTCTGGACAAGAGAAAATATTTTGATGTATATACTTTTTGTCATTTGAAATGAGTTTTATTCCATCTTAGAAATATATTAACCAACTTTCTGCTATTGACACAAATGTCATTTCCAATTATTTATTATACTAAATAATGTTTGGACACAAATCTTTGAATACTAAGAATAATTCCTAGTAGTAGAATACTTTGGACTAATATTTTGAGGTCTTTATACATAAATTTGAATTAGTATGGGATATTTTTGTTTTAACTTTCCCATTTTGATATGCAATAATGGTAATTCAATGTTACTTTTAATTTATATTTAATTTAATTTAGGTTTTATATGTTTCCTTGCCTTTTGCATTCTTTGTTTGAAGATTTATTTTTTCCAACCATTATTTGTCATTGTCCCTTATTGCTGGAGACATCAGCAGGTCCAAAGAAATACAAAATTGCTATCCTCTAACAGTGGTCAGCAAACTGCTGCTCGGCAAACCGCGGCTTGCGAGCCACATGTGGCTCTTTGGCCCCTTCAGTGTGGCTCTTCCACAAAATACCGACTTCTGCGCATGGGCCACGAAGTTTCAATTGCACTGTACGTGCGCGCCCGCACGTGGTATTTTGTGGAAGAGCCACACTGAAGGGGCCAAAGAGCCACATGTGGCTCGGGAGCAGCAGTTTGCCGACCACGGCCTAGGAGCTTAACTCGTGGTTTATATGTCTGTCAATGGCTTAATAAATCTTAACTGAAGGTCTTCAAAGTACTAAGTATATAATAATGCACACATCAGAAAATGCCTTTACCCTGAGAAGAGAAAGATATTAAAAATAGAGTGTATATAT
>NW_005371324.1:3259385-3269451 GCF_000412655.1 Myotis brandtii
ATATATATATATTAAATATTAATTTTAGGAAGAAATTGGAGAAAGATGGTAGAGCACAATCAGAGAACGTGAAGTTTAAAAGGAGACAGCTACTTCATTTAAAGGGGTCTGATGAGGTAGCATTTGAGACCTCAGAGATAAAAGAAAAGAGGTCATGTATGACGGGGGGGCATCTTCTAGCTTGATGAAAAACATTTATAAAAGGTCCTGAGACAGGAGTGAATTTTCTGTATTGCAGGGTTAGAAACACAACCAATGAGTCTAGAGAACAAGGTCATGAATGGGGGGTGGAGGTGGAAATGAAATCAGAAAGTTGTAAAATAACCAGATTATACAGGTTCTGTGGGCCAATGTAAGAAATTAGATTTTTATTTTAAATATAACAGGAAGTTATTGGACAATTCAAAATATAGAAATGATAACAAAGGGGCTGATAAATTGTTAGAAAATGGAGAAAACTGATTAGAAACCTTGATGGAATAGCAGATCTGGTTAACAAAATAAATACATAAAGTTTAAGATATAAGCCCTAGCCAGTTTGTCTTGGTGGATAGAGTGTGGGCCTGTGGACCAAAGGGTCCAGGTTGGATTCCAGTCAAGGGTATGTACCTTGGTTGCAGGCTCCTCCTGCAGGAGGCAACCAATAGATGTGTTTCTGTCACATTGATGTTTCTTCTGTCTTTTCCTCTCCCACTCTCCCTAAAAATCAATGGAAAAAATATCCTCCAGTGAGGATTAACAACAACAACAACAAAAAGAAAAAGTATAAGATTATTGTAAATACCTTGACAGGTCATATATTTACAATGTGCCCAGGGTGGTTACTTAAAGTCAAGGTGGAATTTATTGTATTTGAGGAAAGAAAGGAACTTTGATGGGACATACAAAATGACATTGAATTAAGATATATTAGGCCTAGGAGGGGAGAAAGGGTGGATGTAGGCATGAGTGATGTAATAATAACATATGATAATCAAAAGGGGCAATAAATGATATTGAAGATGGTGAGGGATCAATTGGAAACATAAAATCTTAGGAGAATATCACGTTACCTGCCATTTCTTTATTAAATGGATATTAGTAGCATGAATAGCCCCGACGTGGTATGCCCATAGGGATGCAAGAGCAGTGGTGTGTTCTGTGATGAGACTGAAGAATGAGGAGTCACATTTCACTAAGAACAGAGGTGCCTGAGGCACTTTAAGAGGGCTTGGGAGGGAGGAAAGTAGTAGAGGAAGTTCAAGAGCTGTAAAAGAATTAGTTTATGAGAATGAGATATAATTATCTTTTTTTAATATATTTTGTTGATTTTTTACAGAGAGTAAAGGAGAGGGATAGAGAGTTAGAAACATTGATGAGAGAGAAACATCGATCAGCTGCCCAAGATACACCTCCTACTGGGGATGTGCCCACAACCAAGGTACATGCCCTTGACCGGAATCGAACCTGGGACCCCTCAGTCCGCAGGCTGACGCTCTATCCACTGAGCCAAACCAGCCAGGGCAAGATATAATTATCTTTGATCAGGTTCCAAAACCATCAGGTAAAGCACAAAAAACAAATATTATTTTATGATGATGCCAGGAATCTCATCTCATGGTGAAAACAACCATAGTTCTTACTTAGTACCAACAGGATTCAGGCTTTTCTTCATGCACTATTTATTTATTAAAAAATCATGGAAGCATTTAACAGATACTGCTGAGTACTTGAATTATAAACCAAGTAAGAAATTATTCTTTTTTTCAAGAGGCTTACTATCTAGTACAATGAGGCAGAACATATTTTCTAAAGGTGAATGGAGAGTAAGTGTAAATTCACAAAATATTAATTATCTTTGTTTGCTTTAATATCAAAGTTCTCATTTTTAATATTTCAAGAACTCTATACTAAAATCATTTTTGCTAAGTAGTGCAGAATTCTAGGCTGAGTTCCACACTGGGTAAAGCACAGAGAGGCCAATGAAGTATGTATTTATGAAAGGTCATAATCAAGGGATCTCTGTATAATGGGAATTCTTCCATGACAAACCTTAAATATACCTGTATCAGGATCCAGGTCCTTCTGCCCATCCCTGCCTCTTATAATGGCATGTCCCGCTATGTTATTTAAGCATGGTTTGCTCTCTATTTAGAACAAACTGAGAAAAAGTGTTTGCTTAAAATGTATGCTGGACATATCAGAAGTTGTCAGATTTTGTCAGGCATTCGGTTTATGACAGATCCAGGTCATAGACATGAAGCTTGGAAAGTGTCCTATAAAGTATAGCTGTGCTGAAGCTTACAACAATGGCTCTTAATTCAGGCCAACCTTCCAAACATTCCTGCAAAAATAAAAATGAAGTTACCTAACACAGGATGCAAAAAACAATTCCTCCAAAAACTAAATGCCAAGAAGCAGTATTGGTCTTAGATTTTTTTATGAATTGGGTTAAGTTTATTTTCCAACAAACCAAAAACTGTTACTATTAATAGAAAATGATGTTATGTAATGCTTTTCTTTAACATTTAAGCAACCTTAATTCTAAAGTCCTGGCACAGTTTTATTCAACAAGATCTCATGCCAAAGAGGTATAACACTAATGTCATTCTTAGTTGCACATTGTGTATTGATTTAGTAATCTTTAGATTCTAAATGGAAATGCTCTGCATTATCTATATTCTATTTGTAAAAGGGAAGGAAGGAAAAAGCTTTCACTACTGGGAAGAAAAATCTATATCTCTTCACTCACTAATTTAGAATCATTGCTCTGTATATGGTTCTTAGACCAAACAAGAGGCACTTCTTAGATGTTTGATTTCAGTGGCAAGAAAGATCTCAGAATAAACCTAATATTCAAACTAGAAAAAAATCTTTAATATATCAATGAAGAAGTTTAGGTTTCACCTTAGACATTCTGTCACAAGAACCTGTGTTTAACCAGTAGATTAAACTTCCACCTTTAGATAAATGTTTTCATAAACATATTATGACATCATTTTAAAGTTATTTATAATTTTTTTGTGCAAAGTATAAATGAAACCTACGAAAAACACAGAAATTACCCAAATAACTTTTAATTGCTAATTTTGAAAATTACTAACATTTTTTCACCTTTGAGTAATTATCATATATTTATTATACATTATAATTGACTTTTACAATTTTCATATTCTTTCAAGAAAATATACCAGTATCTGATTCCTTTCTGGCTACTACAAAAGATGAATTTCTCTTTTCCTCTCGTAATCTATACACATATAAAGAGCCAGGGTCCTTAACGTCCACAATGACCAAGGCTCAACCTAACACCAAAAGTCAGTGTGGGGTTGCTGTGGCGACCCAGCACTGACTGCCTAGGGGGCTGTGGATCAGGCCCAGAGAGAGGCCTGGAGAGAGGGAGAGGCAGGATATGATTCCCAGCCTCTGTGGCAGCTGTTGATCAGCCATTGCTTCTCTCTTTCTCTCCCAGCTTCACCAGCAGCTGAGCCTCTGTTTCTCTTTGGGCCTCAGTGAGGGAGGGGCTGCTGATCAGCCCCACCTCTTTCATCAGGCTCAGAGATAGGCCCAGAGACACTGACTGGCATAGAAACTGACCAATCAGAACCAAATCTGGGTGAAGTGCCAGGAGCCTATGACTGTCTAGGAGGTGGAGCTTTTGATGCTGACTGGCATAGAAACCGACCAATCAGAACCTAATCTGGGTGAACTGTGAAGGCAGAACCTAAGGTGGGGGCTGAGGAGGGGTTTTAAGGGCAACAGCTGTTTGGTGTAAGGTGTAAGAAAGTGGTTCAATTTTTTAATGACTGGTTTGGTAGTATAGTGCATATGGCTGGCTATCAATCCAGATATAGGGATTATGTGTTTTTGTCTGCCAAGAGCATCTCCTCCTGCTGAAAAAGGCTTTCCCCCCCACTTAAGCAATCCTATCCTATATAATCTATCTATACTACTAAAAGGGTGATATGCTAATTAAACTGGATCAACCGGCCATCTTCCGGACGTCTGACTTCATTCCGGACAAAACCATGGTGATGGGGGCTGAGGCAGAGGCAGTTAGGGGCAATCAGGCCGGCAGGGGAGGGCAGTTGGGGACAAGATCAGGCCGGCAGGGGGTTAGGGGCAATCTGGCAGTCAGGGGAGGGCAGTTGGGGGTGAGATCAGGCCAGCATGGGAGGGCAGTTGGGGGTGAGATCAGGCCAGCATGGGAGGGCAGTTGGGGGTGAGATCAGGCCAGCATGGGAGGGCAGTTGGGGGTGAGATCAGGCCAGCATGGGAGGGCAGTTGGGGGTGAGATCAGGCCAGCATGGGAGGGCAGTTGGGGGTGAGATCAGGCCAGCATGGGAGGGCAGTTGGGGGTGAGATCAGGCTTGCAGGGGAGGGTAGTTAGGGGTGATCAGGCAGGCAGGCAGGTGAGCAGTTAGAAGCCAGCAGTGTCCCCAGTTGAAGAGGGTGCAGGCTGGGCTGAGGGAAGCCAGCCCCGCCCCCCCCCCGCACAAATTTTGTGCACCAGGCCACTGGTATCATAAAATGGTATCCATGGCCAAACTTGAAGACTTTGTAATCATCTAATTCCCAAACCCCTTATTTTAAAAAAACATGTTTCAATCAAAATAAGTAATCTTTATAGGTACTTAGTGTCATTGTATGGACAAATATGAAATAGTAGAAAGAGTTCTAATATTTCAGTCCTATTAACACAGCATTCTCCATTCTTGAGTTCTTAGTTTCAGAATTATAACTTTCCTATCAGTGGTATTCATAGTGAGAAAAGTAAGTTCATTACATGAATGCTATTCTTAGCCAGGGGAATTTCAGTGGATACAACAGTTTTCTCATTAATAGTATTGAAGAGAGCAAATTATGTCTTGATTCTGAAATATTTTATGTCAACACAATAGAATGAACTTTGCTCTATCTGCTTCACAAGGAAGAACCTTCCAAAGAGAAATACTTCCATAAAGCTTCACCTTTTTAATCCAACCACATAAAGACAATGATATGCAAACCTTTTAATAAAAAAATAAACAAAGATTTTGTAATTCTGGCCATGATGGAAAAACTACCCTTGCGGTTGACAACTAGGAACCTGGACAAAATATATCAACAACTCTTCAGAAATCAGACAAAAATGCAGCTCTTATCCTTGAGATAAGAAATACAAGTGAGATGACTAGTATGATAACCTGGTCTTTCTGCCTAGAACTACATGTCAGACCGTGATGAAGGCAGAGGGAATTCAAGCATAGTTGTCTCGCTGAATTTAGGAGATAGTGAATCAAGTTTGGGGAGGCTAAGGCAACTATTATGCTGAAAAAAATAATGAAAAGGGAAATATACATAGAAAGAGTTTCAGATATGTGAACAGGGTTTGCCTCGGGTCTTTGGATGAATTCTAAACTGTACATGCCCAAGGTTAAGTTCAACAATTCTAAGAAAGAAGTTCCATGGAGTTGTAAACTGAACAATTCCCAAAGCTCTCATAGGATGAGAGATAGTCAAATTCTAACCAGCCAGAGTGTAGGAACTATATTGGATATCCAAACATTCATTAGAGACCCAAAAAGCCATGATTTAGTAAAAAGACTAAGGTGGTGTGAGGAGCTTCAGCTATTCTCTATGCATCCTAACAAAGATTAAAATCCTCAAAAAAAAAAAAAAAAGCTAATCCACAAGTAATTTAAATATTACAAAACAAAACAAAATGCCCAAAATCTTTAAAGAAGAACAACCAAATCCAGACATCAAACAACTTAATGTTTACAGTATCTAGCATCCAATAGAACCATACCTGACATGCCATAAAGAAGAAAAGTGTGATCAATAACTAGGAGAACAATCCACCAATAGAAATAAACTTAGAAGTGACAAAATGCTAAAAGTAACAGAACAGCACTTAAAAAATATTATAAATATACTTAAGCACTCAAAAATTGATTAAAATGTAATGAGAAGCAGAATATATTAAGAAAAAAACCAAGTGGATCTTCTAAAAATGAAAAAATGAAGTATCTAGAAAAAAATTTACTGAATGGATTTAATATCAGATTAGACACGATAAGAAAAATGAAAAGCTATCTAAACTTAAACATAGAGAAAAATGCTTAAAATTTAACAGTCTGGAGTTTTCTCAAACACTTAAAAATGGAACTGCCTTATGACCCAGCTATTCTGGGAATTTATCAGAAGAAACTCAAAACACTCATTCAAAAAGATATATGCAACCCTATGTTCATTGCAGCATTATTTACAATAGCCATGATATGGAAGCAACCCAAGTGCCCATCAATATGCAAGTTGATAAAAAAAAGCTTTGGTACATATACACAATAGAATATCATTTGGCCATAAAAAAAATGAAATCTTACTATTTGTGACAGTATGTATGGACCTAGTAAAATAAGTCAGTCAGAGAAAGACAAATGCCATATGATTTCACATACCGTATATGTGGATTCTAAATAACCAAATAAGTGAACAAACCAAATTGAAACAGACTCATAGACACAGAAAGTGAACTGGTGGTTGCCAGAGGGGAAAGGACTTGGGGGACTGGATGGAAGAAGTGAATGAATTAAGTATTACAATAGCCATGATATGGAAGCAACCCAAGTGCCCATCAATATGCAAGTTGATAAAAAAAAGCTTTGGTACATATACACAATAGAATATCATTTGGCCATAAAAAAAATGAAATCTTACTATTTGTGACAGTATGTATGGACCTAGTAAAATAAGTCAGTCAGAGAAAGACAAATGCCATATGATTTCACATACCGTATATGTGGATTCTAAATAACCAAATAAGTGAACAAACCAAATTGAAACAGACTCATAGACACAGAAAGTGAACTGGTGGTTGCCAGAGGGGAAAGGACTTGGGGGACTGGATGGAAGAAGTGAATGAATTAAGTACAAATTGGTAGTTACAAAATAGTCACAGCATAGGGAGTATGGTCAATAATATTGTGGTAATGATGTATGGTGCCAGTTGGGTACTGGCAATATGAGGCAGGGGGACACTTAGTAAAGCATATGATTGTCTAATCACTATGCTGTATGCCTGAGTCCAATACAAAATAATATTGAAATTCAACTATAATTGAAAAATTAAGATTAAAAATTAATAGAGTGTAGGTGACATATAGAACAATATCAAGCTGTTTAAATTACATATGGTTGGATTTACAGAAGGGGGTAATATTTAAAGAAAAATGAAAATTTTACATTCAAGCAAACAAGGATCAGGATTCTATGGACTTATTTTCAGAAACAATGCAAACTAGAATAAAATAAAATATATTTATGATGCTGAAAGAAAACAAATTGAAAATTTTTTTTAGAAAATAAAAAAGGTGAGACAATTCATTGCTAGCACACCTGCACTGCAAAATATGCTAAAGGAAGTCTTCTGGCTGAAAGAAAATAATTCCACATAGAAAATCAGACCTACACAAAAAGAATTAAGAGTGACAAAATGGTAACTAGGTAGGCAGATTTTAAAAAATAAGACTTTTGTTTCATAGTTATTTACTACAAAATTTATCATTAAATGAAAATTGGAGAAAATGTTCAGTTTGAAATATGCAAGCTTCAGTGTCAGAAGCACCAAGAAAAATCTGACTTCATGGACTCCATTAGGAATATTTTAATTGGAAGAAAGGTAAAAGGAAAAATTAAGACACAGGAATTAATTTGCAAATTTTGAAAACCAGAATTATAGTATATGATTTGTGTTTATATTACTTATGTACTTAGCTCGCCTTCATTGAGCTATAAGCTTGCCTACTATGTCATCATATATCTCATGCAAACTAAAAGGAAGAGAGTACCTACCTATATGGAGTACCTATTATGTGGCTCTATGAAACTAATCATTTGGAAACAATAATGTTCACCACAGCCCAAAGAAACAGGTACTAATATTCCTGTTTCACACATCTATATATATAAAAGCCTAAGCGACCAAACGAACGACCGACCGAATGACCAATCAACCAGTAGCTATGATGTGCACTGACCACCAGAGGGCAGACACTCAATGCAGGAGCTGCCCAGCGGCCCCTCCCCCACTGGCCAACCACCCACCACCCCAATCGTTCCCAATTGCCAGCCAGGCTTGGGACCCTACCTGTGCATGAATTCATGCACCAGGCCTCTAATTATGAAACAAAACCTGTGTAACTTGTCCAAAATCACATAAATACTAAGGACAAAACTATAAGAACAACCCAGGATTTTATGACAATCAAGTATACACTTGTTTCACTAAATATTGCATATAATTAATTGATAAAAATAAATATCAACTGAACAGTTTATATCAATAAGTTGTTAAAGTACTAAGTAAAAGGAAGGAAGGAAGGAAGGAAGGAAAAGAGGAAAGAGGGAAGAAGGAAGGAAAGAAGTAAAATGGTTTAAGTGGAGGAAGATAACAGGTATTTGAAGCAGAAATTCCAAGCATTTTGGTTTAGAACACTTAAAGTAGAACATCCAAGTGAGTATAAAAGGATAAATCAAAGTAACTTTCTGCTATCATTGATGGAGGAAGCACAGATACTACTTAAAATGAGTGTTTTAAAGGGATAAAATTGCTATTGATTTAGATTTCTTAGAGTTAGAGGAAGCAACCTGATTAAAGCAAGTTTTAAAATGCTGTTGGCAATTCCAAAAGCCATTTTATGAATGCCTGAACAAGAAACTATATTTTTTTCAAGTAGATCAAGTTTTTCAACATATGTTACATGTGTATATAAGGTGTCCCAAAAAATGTATGCACACTTTAACAGCTGAGAACACTTAATTTTCATTCCTTTTCAGGTATAACTGATTTGAAATCATGGGTTAAGCCAGACTAAATTTTGAACAAAGAAAATTTATCCTAAAGTGTCACTAGACTTTTATGGTGATACATAAAAGATAAAGTTAAAAGTACAAAACCCACAACAATTGATGAATTGAGGGCACACAAATACCAAACAAAATGATTCTTAATGTTTGTGATTTCATTGCTTTGCATTATCAGCAGTGCCTGGACAAGAATGGCCATCAATTTGAAAACAGGCACTGACAGAAAGAATTATTCATCCCGTAGGTTTTTTAAAATTTTGAAAATGAACTGTATGTTAATAAACACTGACTTTATAATCATTCAAGGTGTGTTTACATTTTTTGGGACTCCTGTATAATTAAAGAAATCTATATCCAAATGATTAAAAATGATGGTTATTTAATTACTAGTATATCTCTCTCTCTATATATATATATATATAAAGCCAGTGACCGTAATGCCAGAAAGACCGGTCGTTATGATGCCCACTGTGGCCAGCAAATCCAGCCCCTTCCCCCGGCTGGCCCCACCCCTGATCAGCCTCTCCCACCCCGATTGAGGGCGGGTGGCTGGCCAAACCCCCTGCAGTCCCTCACCCAGGCTGGCCCCCACTAGTGGAGACCCCACCCAGATTGGGGGCTTGGCCAGCCTGCAAACTGCCCATGGCCCCTCGTCCTGGCCAGCCCTGACCCCCAGAGGATTCGCCCCACCCAGATTCGGGGCCCTCATCAGGGCAGGCCAGCTGGCCCCCACCCATGCACCAGGCTCTATCCTATATAATAAAAGGGTAACATGCAAATTGACCCTAAAGGTGGGATGATCAGAACGACAGCTGGACCAGTCACTATGAGGTGCATTGACCACCTCTTGGTTCCTTCCCCTGGCCAGCAGCCTCCAATCACCTGATGGCGAGTGGGGAACCGGGGGTGGGTGGTGGGGATTCAGGCAGCATCAGGCCAAGGCCTCCACCCTGCCATCACCCCCCACACAGAGGGCAACCTGTGGCGGGGGTGGGGGCCGGCAAACGGGCAGTAACAGCCAACCTCTCAGTCCCTTCCCCCAGCCGTCAGGCACCGATCACCCTATGGCGCAAGGGGAACCAGGGGTGGGTGGCAGCGAGGGGCGGGGCCGGTTGTGGGCAGTAGGGAAAGATTGCCCTAATCGCAGGCCAGGCCTAGGTACCATACCTGCGCATGAATTTCGTGTGCAGGGCCTCTAGTATGTATATATATTTGTTTGCATATGTGTGTGTGTGTA
>NW_005371324.1:3269478-3291192 GCF_000412655.1 Myotis brandtii
ATATGGTGTGTATATATATGATAAATCTAATCACAATATCTCTGAGCCTTGTGACAGAACCAAAAATATATTTGGAATTATATCTACATATATGTTGATGTATATTATTCTGATGTATATAAATGGCCAAAAAAAGAGTTACATAATTTATTAACATATTTCAAAAGGTAGGATGGGCAGATGTTACTAACTTCCATTTGCTCACTGTAAGTCACAAATGTGCACTGTGACCATGACCAATACTTTGTGAAAATAATGTGAGAAATGTTGAGGCATATGGATTTAATATCTAAAATATGTATACATCTTATAAAAATACACATTTAAATATATTTCTGAAAGACTAAGAATTTTTCTAATATGCACTTTTAGAATATTGAATCATTTTTAAAATGTATTTACTAAGGCTCTCTCCTCAATTACATTCAAAAGTGGTTCGTAATAACAATGATTAAAATTGAAAATAATGATGATCTGCAATAATAGGAAGTAATTATTGTGGTAATAATCTGTGGAAGATAACTTCAAGCAGCTAATAGCAAAGACAAAATTATAGGGACTGAATACTGGTGGTAACCAAATGAACAATTTCCCTATAAATAATGTTTATTTCATTGTTAATGAATATTGTCAGTTGCAAATCAATTCAAAAAACAAACAAGTATATTAACTAAAATAGATAGGCAGAACACCTTTCAAAATAATTAAAAAAATATTCCTCAGCATCACAGATATTGATTAATACTTGTAGAAAGTTACCTCAGTCAGGTAAATAGATAAGATATATAAATGCTATGGTAGATTATAAATAATAACGCTGATTGATATAGTTTGCAACGTGTCACAAATATAATCTAACTAGAGGCTGGTTGCAGGAAGATTCGCGCAATAGGTCTTCCTTCCCCTGGCTGCCGGCACTGGTTTTCCTCCAGCACCCGGGACCCAGGCCTTTGGTCTGGCCGCAGCAAGGCTTGGCTTCTCCACTGCGGCCCCAGCACTGCAGTGGAGAAGCCAAGCCTTTTCAGTCTTCAGTCTTCAGTCTTCAGTCTTTGGTCTTCACTCTGGCTGGAGCCTTCAGTCTTCCCTCTACGCCTGTGTATGCAAATTAACTGCCATCTTTGTTGAGTTAATTTGCATAGTCGCTCTGATTGGCTGGTGGGCGTAGTGGAGTGACACCAATTTACATGTTTTTCTTTTATTAGTATAGATGTGTTCCAAGGACATTTTCCAAGTGAAAAGACAAAAAGTTCGCTAAATTGCTAATAGGGTACCTAGCAGATTTTTTTTTCTTTCTGCATCTTCTTTTGAACAACATGTGGCCCAGAGGGAACTGGAACACTTAACATTTGGGTCAAAGTGTTCCTTTTGATGATTCACTGTGGCACTGGACAGTAAAGTTTGATAGGTTTCAGGAAAACAAATAAAAACAGTAATTCAGGCTCTATTCTAACTATCTCTATAACCTTAAGTTTTGTTTTCACTTATAGGCATAGACATCTTGGGAATTCTAATCACAAAATGAAAAATTCTGAATCAACAGAGCAATTCAAAAGCAAAGCTATTCAACCTATCAAAGAGGTTAGGTGGAAGAGGGTGATGGAAGGGTAGGGACACTTTCTGCTATCATAAATCCCTTGTTATTAGAGCCCACAGAGTTCTTATATTAAAACAGTTCCTTTCTGTCCCAAGCCCCAGGTCTAGTATGTACCCCCAAGATTTCAGGAGAAATTAGTTGTCAGTGCTGCCAGCTCCTTGAACATGATACTAGTAAATAAGAGATGAATACTGTCAGTGACTGTGGAATTAAAAGTAATCTCTAAAAAGAGTATAAAAATGTCTTAGAAAGGAGGATCTGTTCCTAAAAACATAGAGCAATAGACTCAATTTAAGATGAGTCACTGCATACATTTCATTATTGAGGATGAGAAGTTAATGAGTGGGCTAAGAAAAATGTTAACCACAGATGCAGGAGGAGACATTGGAATAAAATAAAAATACAAAAGAAACTTCAGATGTGGTAAATTATAATTAGCTAGCTCTAGCTCATGTGTGTAAAAACAACAACAAATAAATATCAAAAATATTATCCAGGATATACATAAAATTCCCTGGGATTTTTTAAATCCCAATTCCAGGTCATGGGAAATAAACTTATTGGGACAGACTCCAGTTGACTTTCTAGTTTTCTATTCCTGAATTGGAAATATCAGGGTTATGTGTGGAATCCTGTCAGCTTCACCCTCTGAATAAGGGAATAATATAAAGAACCCTGCTGAGTTAATGGAAAGATTGATTAAAGAAAGCAACCCAGGAGGGAGCAGCTTTGGCTTCTCAGATCTAACCAGGGAAGAGTGAATGACCGAGGAATCAGCATCTCCAGTTACAGGAGACAATCTATTGTCAAAGATTCCAAGGATGATTTCAGATCCTATGGGTAACTCAAATCTTTGCATAAAGAAAATATAACTTCCCCACTAGTCAGATAGTTCCCTTACTCCATCATTTGAGTTACTTGATACATATAATCGCAGCTATTGAGACTTGGTTAGAACGGCCACATAATCCTGGATTTTCTGAGGCTGTACCAAATTAAAATTTTCAATCATGCTATTGATGTGTGTGTCCTAAATTTGGACCCAGGAGATAATGAACCCTTACCTCCGACATCACTGTGCATTTAAAAAATCCCTACCTTAATTCAGTCAGGGCAAGGAAAAGAGAAGGAATTTTACAGTGTTAAAAGGATTCAGGCTTCGAAGTATCAGAAATCAGAATAGTGAAGAGGTTAGCAGAAAATATAAATTGTTTTTAGATAAAGGATACTTGATGACCATAGATTAAGCTAGACTCATCTGTGAAATTTCTGGAGTGAAACTCGTATAGCTACCAATCTAAATTACTATAATGGTCTCATTTATCATCATCGGAGCAGTTAGAAAAGACCCTAACATGACCATAGAATTGAGGGTAGACATTGTATAGATGCATCTGCTCTTGTCTCTTCATTTGTTATGCTGTTTGCACGTGTGTGTGTGTGTGTGTGTGTGTGTGTGTGTGTGTGTTTTCTCAGCATTCTTCCACTACATTGTGAGTTTCCTTAGGGTAAGGATATTTTTTTTTTGAGAGAAATTTTTCTTAGGATTTTTTAAATGTTTTTATTTATTTTAAGAGAGAGAAACATTGATTGGTTGCCTCCCCTACTGGGGATCCAACCTGCAACCTGGGGCATGTGCCCTGACTGAGAATCAAACTGGTGACGTTTCAGATATGGGAAATGCTCCAACCAACTAAGCCATACTGACCAGGGCAGGGATATATTTTTAAATATATTTTTGTTCTAGAACCTGACATAGAATAGGCATTCAATAAATGCGTGCTTGTTGCATCAATGAATCAATGCTGATCCCACAATAAGAAAACTAAAACAGTACATACATGAGTTTTAGCTATCAAGCTCAAATGCCTTGATGAAGAAGATAAAATTCTGTTTTTAAAGTGGAATATAATTCATTTCTCTAGCTTGTATGTTTAAAGGAATAGGGGCATAGACTTGGGATGGTTGCCTAGCAACTGCTTATCACAATTAGGGAAAAGTCTTGGACACAAACCCAAAGAAAGGATCCTAAACCACTGCAACACAGAATTCATTTACTAGCTCATGTACAGTTAGTTCTTTTTAAAAAATATAACATTGATTTTTACAGAGAGGAAGGGAGAGGGATAGAGAGTTAGAAACATCAATCAGCTGCCTCCTGCACACCCTCTACTGGGGATGTGCCCACAACCAAGGTACATGCCCTTGACCGGAATCAAACCTGGGACCTTTCAGTCTGCAGGCCGACGCTCTATCCACTGAGTCAAACCAGTTAGGGCTAGTTCAATTTAATTCAATTTCATGATATGGTTTATGACTAGCTATGGACCACTTGACATGCCTCCTAGGAGCATAAACCAAGCAATATTCTCCATTTGCCATATTCAATCAAACCTCCGAATTTCTTTCTGCCACACTCAATGCTGAAGAAATAAAGGTGAGTCAGCGTTCTCAATGAAGGGGTGAACAGAAAGGCATATGGAAAACAGGGAGCCAAAGAACCTGCTTGTCTGGAACCAGATCAAGGTGTGAGGAAAAGCCACCGGGAGCAAGGATGGCCCCTCCTGATGATGCTGGGAGCAAATTGCACCCAATGTAACTAACTGCATTACTCACTACTCAGCTTAAAATCTGAAGGTTGCCCTGTGCACCAACTCATGACCTTCAGACTGGACGTACCTGACTAACATGTTTTCTTCATTCTATTCACTAATGACCCCATTTTTTATCTCATAAAAGGTAATTTTATTATATTTAACAGTTATATGTCATGAGAGGAAATGTGGTACAGTGGTTTATGTTCTGAGTGCAGATATATTTGTGCCTTCATTAGACACAAATAATTTTTTGCAAAGTTATTATGTAAATTTGCAAATTATTGTTTTATTTTTTAAAATTTCTTTATTGGTTAAGATATTACAAATGTGATCCCATGCTTTTTAAAGAGTTGATTTATCAACAATCACAATTTGGGATATTTCACAAACAAAATGTGTAATTTTACACTGCCTGAAAAATTGCAAGTTTTGGCAATACTGGGTGATGACAGCTGGGGCTTCCGAGTAGCTACTTCTTTTAAACAAAGGAGATAGTCTTGAATCTACCACAATTTCTGTCACTGCCAAATAATCAAATGACTGTCATGTCAGGACTCTTCGTGAATACAAACGTCCATGGTTGGATTGAGGCAGTGTGGTACATGGGCTGGCTGCTTCTCCTTCAAAGGAAAAACATGCACATAGTATGCACTTCAATTTCAAGTTCTGTGGCATCATGCTGGCAGCTTGAATTTGGCCAGGGTGGAAATATTGATACAATAGAAATCTGCAAATGTTATCAGTTGGTTTCTCCATCCAACCTCAGAGACCAGGGTTAAACATTTACCAGGGCAGCAGTGGACTGAGGTGAAATGAAGAGCAACTGCAATTCACTTCAGTTACATAGTTACCTGACTTACAGAATACAATCATGCCCCTCCCCCCAAATTAACACATACAAATCTACAATGAATCTACCATTCCATACTGAACTATTTGCCATTTCTAAGATGGGACACTTTTTCTCTGTTTCTTTGTAAATATTGTTCCTTATTTCTGTACCTTTTCATCTTGTCTATCTGATCAATGCCTGTCTATCCTCTAAGATTCAACTTAGGTATCCTACTGTCTTACGCATTACCTCTTTAACTGCCTATGCTATGCTATGCTCCACCTGTGAGCTTCTGAACAGGAAGCCCATTTTTCTAGTAGTTTTCCAGTGTTGGGCAATGGCCTCTTTGAATGTCCTTTTCTCCTACTGGATGTTGTGCTACTTGAGAATACAGTTTTGCTTTTAAATATCCTTCCAGAATGATACATTGCCTGCTACCTAATAGGTGTTCAATATAATTTCTTTATTTTCATAAATATTTAGAATCCAGGAATTTAAGTTCTTTGTATTTTGACACATTTCATGTCCGCTTGTTATAGTCATGAGTACTTTCTGTCTCTTGAAATAAAAGTGTTTCCCCGGCCTGAAACATCAGAGGTAAAGTATGGTGAGGAGAAAGAGGAGCACATGGAGAAAAAGCATGGCTCACCCCCAGCCCAGGCTCTGGGTAACTGATTGAATTAAGACTCTAGTCCAAGGCTACTAATAACAATGCAGTCAACTTTCCATTGGGTTTCAGCTGCTGCTCTTGTTTAATTTTATGACTCAAACGTTGCCTCCCTACCACTAAAAAGCCCAGCACAGGTATTATTTATCTTACTCTTAAAAGCACAGAGATTCAGTAAATATCCTAGATATCTAGTTTTATTATTTAAAACCTTAAATCTCTACTTAAAATGTGAGTCCATTACTACCTTTCCTGGAGTTCCTCAGAGACATCCCCTGTCATCATCTTATCATTGAGATTTATTGATAGCATTTCATGTACCAACTGCCCTTTTCACTTTATATCAGACGCAGATGTTCAAGCTGGCATCTTCCTCAGCTGCAACCAATGTGCATAATGCCACCGCTCCTTGATTGGCTTCAAAACATTTTCCTATCTACAAACAAGAAAACAGCTTAAGGTTTCTGGTGGCACATTTCAAGTGATGCTGCTTAATTCATGTACAGTTCTCGGTATCATGATTCTTTCATATTGATCTTTATAAATAGATTTTCTGATGTTGCAAGCTGAGAAAAAAATCCTTTAATTAAAAGGAAATTAAAACCATGATGGTGCAAGGTAGTACCAGACATTCTATATCACTATGAGTATTAAATTATATGTTAAAGAAAAACTTAGATGTGTTGGCCATAAGAAGCTATAATCCCTGCTAAAGTTTTTTATTGTGATATTTGTTGCTTTTCTATTTATTTTCTTTTTTAACTTCTCTAAAGTAGAAAAAAAATTGACAATACTTATATATGATTTTCATGATCTATAAGAAAATTATCATTTAAAGAATAATGTTTCTGGAGTAATTCTCATGTGAATTCTCAAATTCTAAATTAGCACAAATTGCTCCAAATAAATTTAATATGATAAATGTCTCTTATCCAAAGTCTTTATCCACTTCTCTGTTAAATTTGGCTCTGCTTTGACTAGTCTTGCCTTCTCAACTTCTGAGACTATCAAACCATGACCACCTAAAACTTTAGTTGTAGTTGAATTCTGAAAATGAGGTGACTTTAAAGGACCTTTCTCACAAAAATCATAATAGACACAAAATGATTTTTTAAAAATTCCTTTGGTATCTAGAGCTGTATTTACTTTGTTTTCTTATTATAAATTGTTATTTTTTATAAAGATTAAAACAACCTGGTATTTGGAACATCAAATATACTGGATTTTAGGTTTATACTCTCCATTTAAAGATATTTTAGAGTTGTTTTAGCAGTTTCTGGACCACTGGATGGCCAAGATATATCCGGAAGGTAGAATGAGGTAAGTGCTTTGCAAAGTGACAGTTATAAGTGAGTAAGACATAAGGAGATGAATCACTTGTCATCATATTGATCTGAATTCTTGGAGGACAGAGATCACACTTTTGAAGGAGAAAAGCAGTGCATTTCTGCAACTGGATAGTACTTGAGTCCCTAAAATGCTCCTTGAAATAAATGGGGCACAAAAGAGGTTTCTTTACCCTAAAACCCGCTCACATTCATTCTCGACAAATTTCTGAATTCTTGAGATTTCTAGACTATTCTGTTAGAACAGTGTATCTTTAAGGGGCTAGGCAGTGGGGTTTTCATGGATTTAGCATCAGTGGATTCAGGTTTGAAACTAAGCCTCGCCTCTTGCTTTAAGAAAATCACCCAAAGCAAGCAAGTCACCCTGAGTATTAATTGTCTCCTTTGTAAAACAGTTTGTTGAAGATAATCTTCACAGATCTCAAAAAATCACATGATGTATAATAGTGCCATGCAGCCTCAAACCAAAGGCCATTCCATTCTCTCCATAGAGCTGTTTCTGTTTTAGTGGCTAGTGGAAAATATTCCAGAAAAACATCTAGTAATTTCTGATACTGGATATTGCATTACGTTGATGTATGATAAGGCACTAAAGATGTAGTTTAGGTTTCAGTAAAATTTATAATTGGATTATTGCCAGAAGTTGGCAAGCGTACATATAGATACACAAAATTTTGAATTTCACCTTTGCTACTTAATATTTTCATTTTAACTATAGAGTCTTGGCCATCTCACTTAACCCCTCTGCACTTCATTATTTTTTCTTCTATAAAATGGAGAGAATAATCCCAACTCTGATTATATCAGAGGGTTACGAAAAATTAAATTAAATATGTAAAAATTAGCTATTATATGACCTAGGAATGGACTGTATTTATGAGTAGAAGTCAAGAGTCTCTCATAAACAGTTTATTGCTTTAGAGCCAATGCTTTAAAGAGGGACTGATTATTAGGTGAGATTCATTCATTTGCCCAACCCACACTAATACATTTCAAATATTGTACAAAGGTGTAGGTCACTGACATACATAAAATACATCCCCTAATTTCAAGATATGCATAGTCCAGAAGGGGTTGTAGACTCAGCTCCTCATGGCCCACAGGTATATATATTTTGCTAGAATAGTTTATTTAAAGTTTGAATTAGAAGACCTTTTACTATACTCTCTAGACAACCACATGCTCAATCTCTCCCTTTCTTCTTATATTAATGCGCTTTAATCAGACATGGTACCTCTACTTGTCTCCCAAAGGCCATGCATTATAGGTACTCCTTCCCTCATCCAAACGAATACTGCATTATATATGCCTAATTGATGTCGCAATTTGAACTTAAGGCTACTTTCAAGAATTTTTGTTACCATGCAAGCTGTTGGAATAACATTCAGATCCTCCATTCATATTTATATATTTATCACAAAAGCTTTTTTGTCATTTTTCATGTATACCATGCATACCTCTAAATATTTATTGGATTTGCTGTATTTCATTATAATTTTGCCAAAATGCAGCCCTGCCATATAGAGTACCCTTCTCTTACATCCTTCTGAGGCCTGTACTACTCTCAAACTCAACAAAGTAATTGAGAGCTTCAGCACTAGACTGTTCCAGTCTTCACTAACTGTTCCCTTTTCTGAATCCCTGTAGCATTTCTAATGCCTATGCCATGAACTTGGGACTGTAATCACATATGAAAACACTTCTTTAGCTACTCCATATCTTTCCAAACCCCATTGTTTATTTTAAAAAATATATTTATATTGATTTCAGAGAGGAAGGGAGAGTGGGAGAGAAATAGAAACATCAATGATGAGAATCATTGATTGGCAGCCTCCTGCATGCCCCCTACTGGGGACTGAGCCTGCAACCCAGGCATGTGCCCTTGACTGGAATTAAATTCCAATCTAGTCATGATAACATGGCAATTAGAGATAACAACAGCATGAGAATTGACTGAAAAGGTCCAATTATTAGAATAATTAGTTAATCAACAAGAAAAAATTCAAAAGAAATGTTTTTTTAAGAAATAAAGTGCAGTGGCTAAAATAACCACTTCTGTTGCAAAAAAAAAAATACAAGACAGATTTGATATTTGGTCATCTAGCAATGTCCATAGAATATTGTACTCCTATCATCAATACTCTCAAAATTTAACCTGGTGCTTGCATATATTTCAGGATGAGACCAAAGATGGCACTAATAGGCTAACCTACTAGTGTTAGAGGAAGTTCATTCAACTCCATTGTACATCTTGTCTTTAGCAAGTTTACCATGTATTAATTGAGAAATTAACCTAAGAAGCACATAAGGCAGAAAACGTAAAATGGTAGTAAGTACTATATCAAAGAGCTGGTGATACTTGGGGCATTTACTTACTTCTGTGTGCCAGTGAAATTATCTGAGAAACTAATAATTGAATTGAAGTATGAGGCAGAAAGAAGTTAAATGGTGTGAAAGATGAAATAGGAAGGAAACATTCAGGCAACAAAAGAGTATATAGTCTCATTCACAGGTAAGTAAAGCTAGAGTACTGAGAGCAAAGGGAAGAATGGAGAAAAATGAAGTTATAAAGGTAAATAAGGTTAGGTCTTGAGGCCCTTCTTTGTAGGCCCTGTCAAATATTTTGGCTCTATGAATATAAGTATTCTCTCTTTTTTACCGCGTCCAGAATGACTAGAGAGTGGTCCACGAATCCTGAGTAGGGGTGGCTGGGGATTGAGAAAATGAAAGAAAGAGACAGACACAGAGACAGAAGGGAAAAGCTGGGGCCAGGTGGGACAGCTGGCCCTCTGATGGAGAGACAGTGACCCAGAGCCGGTACAGTGCATTTATTTTATACAATATGATACCAGGAAGTTTTACTAAAGTTTAAGATAAAGGAAATTATGTGAAATCTTGGTTAAAGATCAAACTGGAATTATTCATTCTTGTGGCTTCTTTGTAATCATCACTTCTGGCTGGGCCTGGATAATTGCATCCATTCCTGGTGCCTGGCTGAACTTAGATAATGAAACCCATCCCCTGGCACCTGAGCTAAAGGTCAGGCTGACAACACACCTGCCTCTGGCAAGGCATATTTCCAGGGCATGGCTCTGCCAGACGCCACTGGATTCAGATGACAATCATCTCTGGGGCCTTTCCCAGGTGCTCTCTACATATGAATAATGGAAATTTTGAAGTAAGAACTCTATGTCTAAATTTACATTTCATAGAACATTGTGGCTTCAGTGCGAAGAAAGGATTTAATAGTGCAGCATTGGGTATGGGGAGAAAAGTTGGGGCCTATTGCAGTAGGAAGGAGACAATATTGTGTGGACTGGAGCATAGACAGTGGAGATGGAAGGAAGAATCACTTGAGAAATATTTAGGATGCAACATTTATTCATAGTGCTGAACTTTCTGCTGGAGGAAAGGAGAGGGCAGTGGATGCTGATGCTGGAAACACTAGAAGAGATCCCATTTGGGGAGATAGTAATGAGTCCACAGGTGTTGACGTGTCGGTGCCTTTAAAACATCCAAGTAGGGATATTGGAAACCTAGTTGGCAACACATTTCTGGAGTCTAGAAATTATAGAACTATAATTATAAATTTGAGAGTGATTTGCATATGACTGGTAGTAGAATTGTTGAACAGCAGTCAGACCTATTTTCATTTGGCAATCACTTAGCTGCATTATGAGAATTTTCTCAACAGCACATGGCTGGTCAAGTGCGTTCACAGAGACAGCAAGTGGTTGGCCATATTTATAGCTGGGTTTTGCTGGAAGGATGTGACAAAGCATAAAGAGAAGCCAGGGAATTGAGAGTGTTTTTGAGAGTGTACTGAAATTTGGATTGCAGGCTCTAATGAAATTGGAGATATTTGGGCTTGAGATACCAATGAAGTCAAAAGTGGCTGGAATGGGAGAAGTCTGCAATCAGGGTGGAGTGTGCTTTAATTCTGGTTGAAGATGAAATAGTTACAGTGACAGCATGATGCGCATCAGAAGAAGAGTGGTGGGGGAGTGAAAAGGAATCCCTTTGGCAGTGAGGTCAAGGAGCTGAGGAGCCGCTTGTTGAATATGTCATGACCACAAAGCAATGATGAAGAGGAGTGAAGGGTTATGGAAATAAAATCATGAAGGCTCACATACTATTTTCTTTCTTAAGAATATCATTGAGCCCTAGCCCGTGAGTTCAGTGGTTAGAACATGGGCTCCGCACACGGAAGGAATGCAGGGTTTAATTCCTCATCAAGGGTACATACCTGGGTTCAGGTTCAATCCTGGTCCCAGTCGGGGCACGTGAGGGAGGCAACAAATTGATGTCTCTCTTACATCAATGCTTTTCTCGCTCTCTCTCTCTCTCCACTTCCCTCCCTCACTTCTACTCTCTCTAATAAGCAACGGGAAAAAATAGCCTTGGGTGAAAATTAACAAAAAAAAGAACATCACTGAAACAAGAGCATATACTGTTCCAGGAGCTTTAAATAAATTATCACAATAAACCAGCGGTTCTCAACCTGTGGGTCGTGACCCCTTTGGCGGTCGAATGACCCTTTCACAGGGGTCACCTAAGACCATCCTGCATATCAGATATTTACATTACAATTCATAACAGTAGCAATGTTACAGTTATGAAGTAGCAATGAAAATAATTTTATGGTTGGGTCACAACATGAGGAACTGTATTTAAAGGGCCAGAAGGTTGAGAACCACTGCTGAATAAATGCTTTGGAGTCTCAGTTTTGCATTTCAGTGCCAAATATGTGTACATCAGAACCTAGTGCTCTTGGATATTTCATATTCCAGCTGATGTTACACTCATATGTCTCATTATCATAAAAATAAAATACAGTCCAGAAAGTATCCATTTTGATCATTAGGAAGCAGTGAAGACACCAGATATTTCCTAGTAGGCTCTTGGACAGAGAAAGGAAATGTAATTAAGATGCTGAATAATTCAATGATGTACATTCTCCAGAGCATATCAACTTTTACTGCTGTTGCTATTTCCAGGTCCTATTTTCCAGCCGGAGATTTTTTTGAGTTGAGATATTCACTTGAAACCTTAATGATTCTCAGAGATCCAGCTCTAAAATGGAAAGTAGGGCTTTTCCCTCCACCTGAAACTCACTTGAAAGAACTAGAGCTGCTCTGTCAACTGCTTTCAAGAATTATGGAGGGCAAATCAAGGGAAGTGCTTAAGAATAGGTTTTGTTTTGTAAGACACTGGTTACACAGAAACTTCAATGCTGAATTTTCAGACCCCAGATTAAAATACTGGTTACATGCACCAGATGATAGGTAAGAACCTCTAATAAAAACTATGACATCATAAAATGAACTATTGGTGGCATCTTAAACCAATGTAACTAGAAAATAAGTGGGAAGCAAAATATTTGTACTCAATACTCTAACTTGAAGAATTCTATTGATTGATTTTCACTCTACCTTTAGTATTATTTCAATGAATTCATTTGCGAAATTCTATCATTTTTACCTAATACTATATACACACTTTTACCTTTGCCCCAGGCTTTAAAACATAATCCTCATTCAGTCCCAATTGTTTGCGTCCTCAGCTTTGTCTCTATTGGTCTCCTGGCTATATCATCGTCCCCATGCAGTCTTTACCTCATGATATTCTACAAAGTGCCTCCTCAATTTTGCAAATGTTTTTCTTCCCCAAGTGATTGATCTCCTCCCACTATTGATTGATCTCCTCCCACCATTGATTTCCAAGCTGCAGCAGGCAGAATAATGATTCCCCAAAGATAGCTATGTAATTATCCCAGGAACCTACAAATTTGTTTTGTTACATGACAAAGGGGAATTAAGGTTGCAAATTAAGGTTACATTGCTTATCAGCTGACCTTAAAATAGAGAGATTATTCTGAGTTGTCCCAATGTAATTGCAAGAGTCTTTAAAAGTGACAGAAAAGTAGGGGAGGCCAGGGGATTGTCAAGGGCGGGGAAAAAAAAGGACACATATGTAATACCCTTTGTAATACTTTAAGCAATTAAAAAAAAATTAAAAAAAGTGACAGAAAAGGTGTCAGAGTCAGGTTATTTGATGGTGCTACACTGCTTGCTTTTGAAATGCAAGTACCCTTACAGCGGTTCTCAACCTGTGGGTCGCAACCTCTTTGGGGGTTGAACGATCCCTTCACAGGGGCCGCCTAAGACCATTGGAAAACACATATATAATTACATATTGTTTTTGTGATTAATCACTATGCTTTAATTATGTTCAATTTGTAACAATGAAATTGGGGGTCACCACAATATGAGGAACTGTATTAAAGGGTCGCGACATTAGGAAGGTTGAGAACCACTGCTTTAGAAGCTAAAAAAGAAAAAAAAAAAAGGCAAGAAACAGATGCTCTCCTAGACACCCTGAAGGAACACAGCCCTGCAAACACCCTGAGTTTAACCCTGCAAGACTCACTTTAAACTTCTTACCTCAAGCACTGTAACATAAAACTGCTGTTTCAAGCCACTAGGTTCATCAGAATTTGTTACAGCGTAACAGAAAACTAACACACAAGCTTTTACTCATGTGTCTATCAGAGATTTTCTGCTCTGAATTCTTACCTTCATCAACAACTTCCACCGATTCTCTATTCATATCAGTGACTAGCAATGTTATCAAATCCGCTTGGGTTAGTTTACTGCACTTACGTTAGGGTTTTCCATTAGTCAGAGAAAATATCGTAATATTGAAGAAAGGAAGAGTGTCTTAATAAAAATCACATGGGGCCCTGGCCGGTTTGGCTCAGTGGATAGAGCATCAGCCTGCGGACTGAAGGGTCCCTGGTTCGATTCTGGTCGGGGGCATGTACCTTGGTTGCGGGCACATCCCCAGTGGGGAGTGTGCAGGAGGCAGCTGGTCAATGTTTCTCTCTCATTGATGTTTCTAGCTCTCTATCCCTCTCCCTTCCTCTCTGTAAAAAATCAATAAAATATATTTAAAAAAAATAAAAGTCACATGGGAAAACCCAGGATTAGATATGATGGAGGCTTATGGTAACACTGCAGAGAAGGGTCACCATCCTTCCTGGATGTCTGTTGAGGTCATTCACCAGGCTACTTCATCTGCCGGGCTGTTTTACCTCTGGTCCTGGATTCTCTTCTCTGATTGTTTACCAGATCCAGAGTCAAACCTATTGGAATGTACTCTATGTGTGCCCTTCAGTCTGTGTCTCAGATACACCTTAATGCCCCTATTGTTGTTGCTTATTCAAACAGCTGGTGAAGTATCTCTTCTTCCTAGGTATTCCACACCTAATTGGAAGAGACATGTTGATCATCTAATTTATCTAAATAAATAACAATTTCCAAATGCATTAACTTCTAATAAATTCTAATAACAATAATGTGAATTGTCATAAAACCTTCCTAATGAGTATTAAGTGCTAAAAAGATGAAGAAGACAAGTCTATAGACGAGGAAATATGAATTGTATGATACATATAAAGCACAAATTTTTAAATTTATATCATTTGACTTAATATGACTTCTAGTAGTTGTCAAGTATTGAGCTATTTTTATTAAGATAATGTCAAGGTTATGAGTAGCCTATCAATGTTTGGATGCTTAAATGCTTTCAGGGTGTGAGAAAATAGCTTGTCCTGAAAAAAAAAAAAGGTAACAAACTAAGTTCTTGTGCCCAAGGTGTTAATTTCTACGTTAATGAGCTAACAATTGGTTGGGTTATTTATGAAACTGATGTATATTTGTCCACATCTATGATTTTTATGCTAGGCTGTAGCATCTATAGGCAGAACCCCTTTACTGTGGAACAGGAATAAAAACGTGGTAGATGCATCTTTTTAAAATTAGCAATGGTAATGATCTTAGTTATCAATTTTTTCATCTTTGAACCCACAAGCCCTAAATTCTCAGGCAGAATGTTTTAACTAGAAAATAAGATATAATAAATACATTATTTTGAAGGATTTTCATGAAAACCATTACCCTAATTGTGTACATCAGAAAATAATTTCAAAACCTATTTAGAAGTATTAATATATTGATGATTTAGTTAGAAAACAGATATTCTTTTTATTTTAAAATTTTTTTAAATATATTTTTATTGATTTCAGAGAAGAAGGAAGAGGGAGAGCTAGATAGAAACATCCATGATGAGAGAGAATTGTGGATAGGCTGCCTCCTTCAAGTCCCCCACTGGGGATTGAACCCACAACCCGGGCATGTGCCCTTGACTGGAATCAAACCGGGAACCTTTCAGTTCTCAGGCCGATGCTCTATCCACTGAGCCAAACCAGCTAGGGTAGAAAACAGATATTCTTAGAATGTCCTTTCTGTGGGAAAGAAATGCCATGCTATAGTTTACAGGAAACATGAGCAATGGCAAAATTAACACCAAAATAATAGTAATAAACAAATTAATTCCTGTCACCAAGGATTGAATATATGCCTTTGATTGATCCTGAATCAAAAATATTTTTTTAAAAGAAGTTCTTCCCAGAGAAACACCATACCACAAAATTTTAAGGGACATTTTCTTCTGAGATGGTAGCTTTTGAAAAAATCTAACATGTGTGGAAGTCAGCACTCAGATCAGTGGAAAACAACAAAGCCTAGGAAAAATATTCTGAATCTTTTTTCTTACCCTTCCTTCTTGAAAGTTCAAACGAATAAGCTTAGCTTTCTTCTATTTGTGGAAAACAGCTATTCACTTATACTAGTTAGATGTTGAAAAGCATTGAAAAAGTACTGGTTTTAATTACTGTAAACATTGTACTTAAGAAAGGAAGAAAAACAAAAGGGAGAGAGAGAGAGAGAGAGAGAGAGAGAGAGAGAGAGAGAGAGAGAGGAATGGAAATGGGTTGTTGCAGCGTTTGATGATTAAAATAAAAATGTCAAAATGTCAGGCCTTTTTGCCTATATATAGATATCCCCATTGTGCCATTAAACTTTTCAACAGAAATATTTGATGCCCAATAACCTCATCTGAACTGCCACAGAAAACAACATCCTTTTTATTCTCTTCATAAAATAGAACTCATGAAAGGCTCATAATTTTGCCATTCTGAGTCATCAAACAATCTATATCACTTGAGATAAAGAGTTTTTTTGTAAAGAAGCATATAATCTCTCTTTTCACAATGTTATTTTAATAGTCAAGAATCCTTCATTTTTTCATAAAGCTTCATGCATACCACACAACATAAGCAAAGTTTCATTATTATCCAAAGTTTCCCACTGCAATTTAAGGACAAATGCAACTTCTTACATTTTCATTGAGAGAATTAAATGGCCCTCTAATCCTTTGAAGTTTAAATATCTTCAATAGCTAGAATATTAATTTCATCTTTGAGAACTCATACCTTCAAGAAAAAAGACTACTAGTGCCAAATATAGTATATTTCCCTCAGGATTATAAAACAAATTCGCTTCTGGGTTACATAATCAACTATAAATTTGGGAAAATTTTCCTTTTTTATACTACCATGCATTTCCATAGTTTCCAAACCAAAGATAGATTTAAGGAAATATATGAAAAACAAGAGTAATTTGGATCTAAAATCTCATCACTAAGTCATGGAATAAAAAAGGTCTTACTTTTATTCAATTATGCTCCAATAAGAAATCTATTTACAGTGAAAAATGGCCTAGAATATGATCTTTAAATATTTCATGAGCCCTGGCCAGTTAAGCATCATCGCATGCACCATGAGGTCAAGAGGTCACCAGTTCCTTCAGGGCACTTGCCCAGGTTGCAAGCTCCATCCCCAGCAATGGGCGTCCAGGAGGCAGCCAATCAATGTGATGTTTCTCTCCTTCCCCCTCCTTTCCTCTCACTTTCTCTCAAATCAATAATAACATATTTTTAAAAATATTTCATGAAAGCTTTATGTTATATTCTTCTGAACAGATGAAAACACTAGCTGTTATTTTGATTGTTTTGTCAATTAATTATAACACAAAAATCAGTGTTTAGGAGAAGATCTGATTGTTGATTTTTGTTGAATTTTTTAACAAAACCAATTTGGAAATTTTAAAATTATTTTAAAATTTTATTTAAATTTTATTAAAGTTCTTAAATTTTTTAAATAATTAAGGAATCCAGAGCGTCAGCTTCACATAGGAAACAGTCTTTGTTTACTGATGTAGCCACAGCACTTAGAAGAATGCCTGTAAACGAGTAAACAATCAGTACATATTTTTATCATACTCTGAACTAAAGCTACCACACACTTAAAAAAAATTGCAGAGAATAGTCATTCATCTCTCTTATCTTTGAAATCATGTACCAATGTTTATTCATTCTATTCAAATTTAAGTAAATAAAATATATTTTAGTTACTGAAAATTTGATAAACATTTTGAAATAATTATTTTTTAATTTTTCTAGCTTTTTTCTTTTTGATGTGATATAGCAGAGATTCAAAATATAATATTGCAGTATGCATTTAATAATACATTCAAATTACTGGTCAATTCTATTTTAAATTTAAGCGACATGTCTTCAAGAACAATAGATTTATAATTTTTTTCTGCAGTTCACATCAAGAGTTTTCTAAAGTTAAAACATAGATTCTACTTTTGAGGGTGCTTCCATTTATAATAACAACAGACATTACCTTTTTATTTAGCACACTGAGTATAAGCTTAGGTTTATACCTGCCTCCCCCCCACCCACCCCATCATCGGGGAAATGAGAGCTCTGATTCTTTAGTGAATATGACTTTTGCAAAGAAAATGAAACCCACTTGATCATGAAATTTAATCTAAGGCATCTGGTTTCTTTACATTTTGTTCTATTTCAGAATGAAGATATTATAACTTGAATAAACTTCAACTTGAAAGTTAAAGTGATCCTTTGAAAAATGCATGCATAAAAATTATATCTTTTTATCGATATTTAATTCAGAAACTCTATATTGTACTATGCAAGCCCCAAGTTTATTCATATTAGTAATTATAACATAATCCTACTGCCACAGCAGAGTTCTAGGTAAAAGAGAGTCAGTATATATTTTATTATTAATTTGGTATGTGAAGAGAGAAGCCCCATAATTATTCCATTTGCAGAATATTTCATTCCTCCAGTAACAAAAATTTTTCAATATTTTTTAGTTTTTTGTAGTTTATATGTGTGAATACATTGAAATAAAATGCTAAAGAAATGTATTTTATAGGTTTATTTAGTCACAAATGTAAAATTTCACTTCTCTGGAATGTGGTTTCTTTGTAGTTTATGATTACTATCCATATCTGTTGTCAGACAATATTTCAGGACAACTGCAACTAATTTTACTTTATAAACAAGTACTGTCCTGCTAACTTATACCTCAAATTTTCCAGTTTTTTGTTGCTGAAGAATAGGTATTTTTGGTAATTATTTTGAAAATAACTATTATCTTAATTCATTTTTCCCCCTTTGGTCCTCGAATGATAAGAATTGAATTAGTCACTCTCAACAGTTCATGGCTCTCTTTTTAAATTTCATTTTATTATTTTATTATATACTTGATGCCTGATGCATGAAATTCGTGCAAGAGTAGGCCTTCCTTCCCCTGGCTGCCGGCACTGGCTTCCCTCTGGCACCCGGGACCCAGGCTTCCTCTGGAAGATCATCCAGAAGGACGTCCTGAAGGATGTCCGGTCTAATTAGCATATTATGCTTTTATTATTATAGATTTTTATTAGCAACTATAACCACTCAGTCTCCCACATAGATAGTGATTGTAAAATATCTAATTTGTGACCAGAAAATATTATCTCCATAGAAAATATATGAGCTTTTCTTTTGTGTAAGTTATGTTGTGGATCTCATTCTTCCTTACATTTTCCCCTGACATTACGTTTTTAAGACCTATTCATGTTGTTGTATGTTATGCTGTTACTGCCTCAGAATGACCCATATTTTGCTTTTCCATTGTCCTAAAACTACAAACCTAGGTGTCTTTCAGTTTTCTGCCACCAAATTAGTATTATGATGAGAATCTCCATAGTTGTACACTGGCATACCTGTGTGGGATTGTCTTTGTAATCTCTCACTGTGTGTGATTGCAGAGTACATGCATACTCACTGTAATATAGCAAGTTTGTTCTGTGGAATAGTTATGACCACTTACACTTCTAGAAACCCATGCTTTCCACACTTCACCAATGCTTGGAAATAATCTGACCTATTAAATGTATCAACTTTTCAGAATAACATAGCATTGCATTGTCATTTTAATTTGTTCTTTTTTGATGAGGTTATGAACATTTCTACATATGCTTTTTAGTCATTATTGTTTCTTTTTTAAATGTATTTTTATTGACTTCAGTGAGGAAAGGAGAGGAAGAGAGAGAGAGAGATAGAAACATCAATGATGAGAGAAAATCATTGGTCAGCTGCCTCCTGCATGCCCCTATTGGGGATTGAGCCCACAACCTGGGCATGCGCCCTTGACCAGAATTGAACCCGGGACCGTTCAGTTCGGAGGCTGATGCTCAATCCACTGAGGCAAACCAGCTAGTGTTAGTCATTATTGTTTCTTGTTCTATGAATTACCTCTTTTGCTTATATTTCTATTAAAGTTCCTGGGATGTGTATGTGTGTGTATGCATTACCAAATTTTCTTGAAAACTACGTTTTAGAATTTAAAATGATATTTCAAAAAGAATCTGGTTGTTAGATTTTGGATAAGGTGTCATTTCGTGTACTGAATTTTTTTAAATGTAAAATCCATCCATGTGTTTGCATTATGATGGTCAACTACATTTTTCTTTTATTAGTTTAGAATTATCTCTTTCAAACTATGTTTTCTATTCAGTTGGAATTGAGCAATGGTCCAACTCTTTTATCCATGTAGTGAGTCAATTTTCCCAATACTGTTTTCTGTATACAGGGTTAATTTCTGTGTTCTTCATTCTACTATTTTGATCTATATGTCTGTTTTTTCATAAGTACCACATTGTATTTGAACTATATTCTAATTTTTATAAAGTGAGTCCCCTACTTTGCTCTTCTTTTTCAAAATTGATATAGTTATTCAAGGGCATTTTATGCTTTTATGTAAATTTTAGCAGACACTAATGAAATTTTTTAAAAAATCCTGTTGGGATCAAATTTAATTTATAAACTAATTTTTGGATAATTAACATGTTTACAGTAAACTATTTTATCCATGGAGAGATTCTGTCTTTGAAAATAGAGAGATCCATATTTTTGCATACCTATATTTATGCAGGTATGGGTTGTTATGTCTTTTAATTGAGTTTTAATTTTTCCTAAAAGTTTCTCTACATCTGTATCTCTTATTTGCTTAATTCCTAAATCATTTTTAATTTTTGGTATTTGTATGATAGACATTTTTACTATAATGTCTACTTGATTATTTGTGGTATAAAAGACATTATTAATATTTATAACTTAATTATGACAATTTTTTTCCATTAGCTTTACAAACTATTTTGTAATTCCATAGTGCTTCTAAGGATTCTGTAGGATTGATAAAAAAAAAAAATGACAATATTTTTCTTCCCACTAATCCTTATGCATTTTATTTCTTATAAAATTGGTCAGGACAAGTAGCATAATGTTTTAAAATGACAGTGCTAATATATATATATATATATACACATATATATATATAAGAGGCCCGGTACACAAAAATTTGTGCACTGGTGGGGGGGGGTATCTCTCAGCCCCACTTGTGCCCTCTCGCAGTCTGGGACCCCTCGGGAGATAACGACCTGCTGGCTTAGGCCTGCTCCCGGGTGGCAGAGGGCAGGCCCAATTCCTAGGTGCAGCCCCTGGTCGGGCTCATAGCAGGGCAGACTGGGGAGTTGGGGCACCGCCCGCTGTCATGCACAGAGCAGGGCGGATTGGGAGGTTGCGATGCCACCCTCAGTCATGCTCAGGGTAGGGCCGATTGGGGGGTTGGGGCACCGCCCCCTGTCACACTCAAGGCAGGGACAATGGGGAGGTTGCGGCACCACCCCCTGTCATGCACAGAGCAGGGTCCATCAGGGAGTTGGGGCGCTGCCCCCTGCCCCCTATCACCCACAGAGCATGGCCCATTAGGGGGTTGAGGAGCTCCCCCCTGTCACGCTCCGAGCAGGGCCAATCAGGGGGTTGGGGTGCCTTCCCCTGTCAGGAACAGAGCAGGGCAGATCAGGGGGTTGGGGTGCCTTCCCCTGTCAGGAACAGAGCAGGGCAGATCAGGGGGTTGGGGTGCCTTCCCCTGTCAGGAACAGAGCAGGGCAGATCAGGGGGTTGGGGTGCCTTCCCCTGTCAGGAACAGAGCAGGGCAGATCAGGGGGTTGGGGTGCCTTCCCCTGTCAGGAACAGAGCAGGGCAGATCAGGGGGTTGGGGCGCCGTCCCCTGTCACACACAGAGCCGCAGGGCGATCAGAGGGTTTGGGCGCTGCCCCCTGTCATGCTGCTCCAGGGGCCAGGAGGCCTCGCGGTTCCGCTGATCCCAGTGCTTGGAGGCCTCGTGGCTCCGCCTGACACCGGGGCAGTGAGGCCTTGCCGCTCCACTGATCCCGGTGCCAGGTGGCCTCGTGGCTCCGCTGATGCCGGTGCCAGGAGGCCTTGCGGCTCCGCTGATCCTGGGTTCGGGAGGCCTTGCGGCTCTGCTGATCCTGGGTTCTGGAGGCCTCCCAGCTCTGCTGATCCCGGTGCTGGGAGGCATATTACCCTTTTACTATATAGGATAGAGGCCTGGGGGC
>NW_005371324.1:3291841-3305491 GCF_000412655.1 Myotis brandtii
TACGGCTAATTACCATGTTTCTCTTTTATTAGATAGGACATATATGTAATTAGTGGCCCAGTTCACGAAGATTCGTGCACTGGGGGTGAGGGGTGGGGGAGGTGTGGAGGGGTGTCCCTCAGCCAGACCTGCACCCTCTCCAATCTGGGAGCCCTCAGGGGAGCCCTCTCCAATCTGGGAGTTTCTGTCTTTATTTGAAATCATATGAGCAAATTGTCTGAGACCCCAACCCAGTTTGGTTTGTTGCTCACAGAATAATAGAGGCATTTTTTTTTTCTTTGCTCCATTGGTGGAGTATTCCTGGAATTTTTGGGATATCTTCCCTTTAATTTTTCCTAGACACTATGATTTTACTTATGTCTCTCACCTTTGCTTTCCCTCCATCCCCAACCGCAACAGTAACTTGCTCCAGGCTCACTTTGCTCTAGTTTCTAGGAGAACTACTATTCCCAGCATTCCTGGTGCTCCCCGCACTCTGGGCTTCCACTTCCGGTCCTGGGGCTGCCACCAAAACTACTATTCCCAGAATTCCTGGTTCTCCCCACGCTCTGGGTTTTCCCCGACTGAGGGAGCCACGATCCCCCAAGCTGCCAGCTCTCCCACTCTGCTCTGTGTATGCAAATTACCTGCCATCTTTGTCAGGTTAATTTGCATACTCACTCCTCAATGGCTAGTGGCCATGGCTGGTGGGCATGGCTTGAGCATAGCGGAGGGATGGCTAATTTGCATGTTTGTCTTTTTTTATATAATATATATCCTCTCTAATAAAAGAGAAACATGGTAATTAGCCGTACATCCGCTACCCTTCCCATTGGCTAATCAGGGAGATATGCAAATTAACTGCCAGCCAAGATGGCGGCTGGCAGCCATGCACTGAAGCGAACAGGGAGGCTTGCTTGCTCCAGTGACGGCGGACTCCAACGTTCCCCGCCTGATTTGCCGGCCTCTCAGCTGCAACTCTAAGCAACTATGTTGCAAATATAGAAGCTAAACAAAACCCCAGAAACCTGCTTTATTCAGCCAGGCTTCAGCCAGCCGGACCGCAACATTGTATCAAATACAGAAGGTAAACAAAGGCTAGAAACCTGCTTTCAACAGCTGAGGCCTCAGAGCTAAAGCTGGCCCAGAATAAAAAAAAAAGAAAAAAGAAAAAAAGGAGCGGTTGGAAGCTTCAGTCACCCGCCAGCCTGAAAACGGCCCTCAGCTCCTCAGCCAGACTGGCCAGGCACCCCAGTGGGGACCCCCACCCTGATTCAGGACACCCTTCAGGGCAAACCAGCGGGCTCCCACCCGTGCACCAGGCCTCTATTCTATATAGTAAAAGGGTAATATGCCTCCTGGCACCGGGATCAGCGTGACAGGGGGCAGCGCCCAAACCCCCTGATTGCCCTGCGGCTCTGTGTGTGACAGGGTAGAGCCATAACCTCCCCATCCGCCCTGCCCTGAGTGTGACAGTGGCGGCTCCCCCACCCCCTGATCGGCCCTGCTCTGTGTGTGACAGGGTAGAGCCATAACCTCCCCATCCGCCCTGCCCTGAGTGTGACAGTGGCGGCTCCCCCACCCCCTGATCGGCCCTGCTCTGTGTGTGACAGGGTAGAGCCATAACCTCCCCATCCGCCCTGCCCTGAGTGTGACAGTGGCGGCTCCCCCACCCCCTGATCGGCCCTGCTCTGTGTGTGACAGGGTAGAGCCATAACCTCCCCATCCGCCCTGCCCTGAGTGTGACAGTGGCGGCTCCCCCACCCCCTGATCGGCCCTGCTCTGTGTGTGACAGGGTAGAGCCATAACCTCCCCATCCGCCCTGCCCTGAGTGTGACAGTGGCGGCTCCCCCACCCCCTGATCGGCCCTGCTCTGTGTGTGACAGGGTAGAGCCATAACCTCCCCATCCGCCCTGCCCTGAGTGTGACAGTGGCGGCTCCCCCACCCCCTGATCGGCCCTGCTCTGTGCGTGACAGGGGGTGGTGCCGCAACTTCCCTATCGACCCTGCCTTGAGTGTGACATGTGGCGGTGCCCCAACCCCCCAATCTGCTGTACCCTGAGCATGACTAGGGGTGGCATCGCAACCTCCTGATCTGCCCTGCTCTGTGCATGACAGGGGGCAGCGCCCCAACTCCCCAATCGGCCCTGCTCTGAGCCTGACCAGGGACTGCACCTAGGGATTGGGCCTGCCCTTTGCCACCCGGGAGCAGGCCTAAGCCAGCAGGTCATTATCTCTTGAGGGGTCCCAGACTGCGAGAGGGCACAGGATGGGCTGAGGGACCCCCTCTCCCCCCTGAGTGCACAAATTTTTGTGCACCGGGCCTCTAGTATATATATCATGTTGCTGTTAAATAGAAAGTAAATACTTCTGCCTGAATTTTCTGCATGTACTTGGTATTGCAGCTCTTTGTAAACTATAGAAGATTATCTCTATTTATAGCTTCCAGAAAGAATTTTTAAAATTATAACTAATAATTAATTTTATCAATTCATTTTTTCTGATTTTATTGATATAATTATTTTCCTTCACTGAATACATTAAGTTGACAAATTTTCTGATGTTGAATAATTCTTGCAATCTTAAACTAAATTCTACTTGGCCATTATAAAATATTTGTAATACATTTTTACATTTATATGTGTTTTAACTTAAATGAGTCTTTCATTCTTTTTTATTTTCCAGTTTGAAATCAAACTTACATTAAATTCATAAAACAGTGGAAAACTGCTCTTCTATGTTCATATCCTACAATAATATATATTAGTATAACCTGTTCCTTGAATGTTTTTAAGAACACATCAATAAAAGCCATATGGTCTGTGACTTCTCATTGAGGATGAGATGGACTCTAATCATCACTTGGATTTCTTTAGCAGATAATGTTCTACTCAAGTTTTCTATTTTGTCCTGTACCAATTTTGGCATTTTATATATTTTACAAAAATGTAAACACTTCTGTTGGATATTTTAAATTTATTATCATATAATAATTCATGGTATGCCTTTGTCACCTTGCAATTACTATTGTATCTGTACTTAGCCATTTCCTTTTCGTTTTTCATTTCTGGATTTTATTTATATTTAAATTTCTTCTACTTTTCTTGACCTGTTACCTGACGATTATGTGTTTATTAATATTTTAAATGAACCATGCTTTGATTGGTTAAATGTCTTTGATTTGATATGATTGTTTTCTATTTGATCTCTTCCTTACTTCTTGTTTGTCTGGATTTGCTTTCCTATCACTCTGCCAGTGTTTTACTATCTTCTTGAAGCTAACGCTTATCTCAGTTTTTCCTTTTTACTCTTTCTTACTCTGTGATAAATGTACTTAAAGCTATAAATCTTTAAGCAGAAATTGTCTGTGTCCCACAGGTTTTGACATCCTGTTTTTCTGTGCTATGCAGTTATAAGTATTTTCTAATTTGTTTTATGAAATCCTCATTTATAAGAAAAAATATTTAATAGTATATTATTAGTTTCCATATGTATATATTAGATTTTAAGCTATTCTTGTTATTGATTTTATTTTTTATATTATGATCAAAGAACATCTGTGACACCTTTTAGTTCTCTTATATATCTTTATGCCTGACATTAACTACATGATCTTCTAATTTGAAAGTTAAACATGCCAATTTATTTATCTAGCATTTAGTCTTAACTTTCTACTACTACTCAGGTTTATACATATTTGTTTTTCCTATAAATTTCTTCAGCTTAATAATAGCCTTATCTTCCTCCAGAACAGAGAGATGCCTTAGAGCATTAATATTTGTCCTTAGTCTTCCTGCACCTCCCAATACCCCACCTGCTCATTATATTGCTATCTTCTTTAAATATAGTCCTGGTATGTTGTATATATAAAATTATGTAGGTAGGTAGGTAAAGAGATAGATAATCAATACACTGATAGATAAAATGTATTTAATTCTTATATTTTGTACAAAAGTAAACTTTTCATTTACTTAAGGTTACCTTCAATGTCATAGGCAATAACCCTAAATTCATTTTCTGGTATTTGTTTGTTCAAGTATTTTCTCCAAGGATGTTGTGAAAGGGAGCCTTTGAGAAGCTATACCAATAAAAGGGTAATATGTTCATTAGACTGGGTTGACCGAACATTTTCTGGTTGTCCGGTCTTCCTTACAGACAAAACCATGGTGGCAGAGGCCAAGGCAAAGGTGGTTAGGGGCGATCAGGCCAGCAGGGGAGCAGTTAGGGGCGATCAGGCAGACAGGCAGAGGCAGTTAGGGGCCATCAAGCAGGCAGGCAGGTGAGCAGTTAGGAGCCAGTGGTCCTGGATTGCGAGAGGGTGCAGTCTGGGCTGAGGGTCCACACCCCCCCATGCATGAATTTCATGCACTGGGCCTCTAGTTTACATATAAGAATATTTGTGATTTCACTCTCACATTTAAATAATATAGTAGCTGGATATTTCATGCTGGTTCCAAGTTTCTTTCCTTCAAAACATAAATCCATTGTTTTCTTGCTTTGATACATGCTGATGAAATATCCAAAGCCATTGTTATTATTTTTCATTTATAGATCATCTGCTCTTCTCTAGAAGATTCTAGTAATTTTTTTCTCTCTATGTTTTTTTGGGGGGGGGGCGGAGGCGTTCTCTAGACCATTTCAGTCTAAAATTTTAATTTATTGATTTTTCTGAGACATCCTAGTCATTGCTTATACAAATATTTCTATCTCTCAATATTTTTCTCCCACAGAGACTCCTACAAATGTTAAAAATTATACTTTTATTTTTGATATCTATTTTTAAAAATATTTTCCATTTCCTTATCATTTTATAGCATCTAGGAAAGTTACCAAACTTAACCTTCCAGAATATTACTTTCTTGGTGCCATTCATTTTTTTAAAAATATGTTTTTATTGATTTTTAGAGAAAGAGGGAAAGAGATAAAAACATCAATAAGAAACATCATCAATTGTCTGCCTCCTGAACGCCCCCTACTGGGGATTGAGCCCACAACCCGGGCATGTCCTCTGACCTGAAATTAAATGGTGACCTCCTGCTTCGTAGTTCAATGCTCAACCACTAAGCAACACTGGCTGGGCTAGTGCCATTCATTTTGTTATACCAAATGTTTTCAATCTCCATTCCACTTTTTACCTTTGTTCGACGTATCGGGTGTGTATATGAGACACAGGGAGAGGCAGGACCAGTATTATTGCAATAGTGTTTGGGCACCTCTATGGATTCGGGCTTGAGAATCATTCTGTACTGACATTGCAGGCTCTGCTCCTTTCAGGAGCATCCTCCAGAGGTGGTTATCACCTAGCCCTTGAATGTTGATGGAGAAGATGTGGAGGGAGGAAAATATCTAGGGGCTGGTGGGTAGGATTGTATTACTTTTCATCTTTTTGCCACTCTAGCAAAACTTCATTTCTACACTTGATCTTTGCCTTTAATTGTAGGCCAGTGCCAATTGGCACTGCTGGTTTCTGCCTCTCAGTTCCACAGAGGCAGACAAGAATCTTCCTAAAGGAGGAAAAATAATACCTAGTAAAAGTTTTCTTCTCAGCAGACCTATCTTCCATGGCCTACTTGGTTGTCAATTTCTCCTCACACCACAGCCCAAACAGCTTCTGTCTCTATAGGAGTTTCAAGTAGTCTATAACAAGTACAACACAATAATTCTTCTTTTTCTTCTGTGGCATCTCAGGAGTTGGGTGTGGAAAAAGGAGTTAACAAACTGCGTTTTTTTTACTATCTCCTTAGAAGCTAAATCTAAAATTAACTTCTCTGAGTCCCTTTTTCTCTTAATTCACTTTTTATCAATTCTCCTTAGAGGGAGTAAAAGAGGTTTACAGTTTACTATATTTTTAACCAGTTGCTATTTCTTTAAAATTTTCATAGCATGGGCTGAGCTCAGGCATGTATTTAAGAATGGAGCATTATTACATATATCATTTAATAATTACATAATATTTTTAAAAGTTAGTGAATATCCTGAAGTGATGATAATAAAGGTCAGAGATAGGATGATGCTCAGACATAGAGTAATTTTCCATGATAGATTTTGCATATCCTATATAATAAAACCCTAATCTGCAAATCAACCGAACAGCAGAATGACCGGTCGCTATGACGTGCACTGATCACCAGGAGGAAGACACGCAATGCAGGAGCTGCCCCTTGGTGGTCAGTGCTCTCCCACAGTGCTCTCAGCCAGAAGCCAGGCTCACAGCTTGGTGGCGGGAGCCTCTCCCACCTCCACTGCAGGTGGGCAGTAAGAAGCAAGGGGTCCCAGACTGCGAGAGCCCCGGACTGCAAGAGGGATGTGTGACGGCCAGCTTAGGTCCGATCCCAGGAGGCATCGGACCTAAGCCGGCAGGTAGACATCCCCCGAGAGGGCTTAGACCAGGGTGAGGGACGCCCCCTCCAGTGCACGAATGTCATGCACCAGGCCTCTAGTATAACATAAAAAATTTTTAAATATCTTGACATTACTGTTTTTATGAGACTGAGTCAAATTCACTGCATTAAAATGCCTTTATTCTAACTGAGCAAGTCCTGTATATTAATGTGCCTCATATTTATTGGTTGCCTACTATGAGCCAAGCACTGCAACATGTGTCTGCTTATCATAAGAAAGGGCTTGCATACACATTGTCCTATATGATTCTTCAGCCACATAAAAGATGAAATAACTTACCCCAGAATCAGGTCTCCTGTTTCCAGAATTTCAGTACTTTCCTCTAGACCAGTGGTTCTCAACCTGTGGGTCGCGACCCCCTTGGGGGGCAAACGACCCCTTCACAGGGGGCTCCTAAGACCATGGGAAAACACATATATAATTACATATTGTTTTTGTGATTAATCACTATGCTTTAATTATGTTCAATTTGTAACAATGAAAATACATCCTGCATATCAAATACTTACATTACGATTCATAACAGTAGCAAAATTACAGTTATGAAGTAGCAACGTAAATAATTTCATGGTTGAGGGTCACCACAACATGAGGAACTGTATTAAAGGGTCGTGGCATTAGGAAGGTTGAGAACCACTGCTCTAGACCATAGCAGAGTTAACTCTGAGTATAATACAAGCTAACCACTTTCCTCTTTACTTCAATGCCCTCATTCTGTTTCCCAGCTACCCAGGGACCCTTTCTAGTACAGCTTCCATGGAAATGACATGTTCACAAACTTTGACATTCACCATCTCATGAACCCTCACTTCTGTCCCATTCCCCCAGTGTATTAGTCAGTGATTGCCCGGCTCATTTGATTTGAGAAGTTTTGTTTTAGTTTTGTTCTTAATTCTACTAAATTAGATTGTATTTTAAATGCATGGGGAATTTAGCTATTTAAAAGAAATCTGTCCTGTGTGTGGTTAATTCTTTTCTATAACCTTCTAATTTATTTGCTTAGTAGCTTGAGCTTCTCATGTATCCGATTTTCTTTCATGGGGTTTTTGTAATAGATTATATATTAATTTTCCTCCCTCTTAAAAGGTATTTTAATAATTATCAGCAACATCCAGTGCCTTAACTCAAAGGAATGAAAAATGTGTTAATTTCTGGCCCTGTGACAGGGCCAGTGGGAGGTGTTTTGAACCATGGGGATGAGGAAGTAGCAAGAATTGAGTTTGACATGAGCTGAATCTCCATGTGTAGGCAGCTGTGCCCACACTGCCCACTCAACACTCTCTCTGAGTAGTCAACCTAAACATACAGGTATGTAAAAATTCAGGACTCCCACTGAGAAAATGAAAAATCACCCTTCTGCATTACTGTTCTCTCAGCCTCATATACTCTTGTCCCAGATTTCTTCCAAGGCCAGGCTTTTTTTGTTGACCTATGTACATGGCCTGCATACCATCCACTCCTTATCTCCACATCCTATTTTTTGATATCCCTTATCACCATCTGGCATGTAATAGATAGCACTCATTTATGTGGTCTTTGTCTTTCCCTACTAAAATGTAAATCCCATGAGAGCAAAGACTTTGCCTGGTTTGTTAAACCACTGTGCCTAGGAAAATTATTGGAGATTCAATAATTATTTGTCAATGAATACACCAAAAGAGAAATTAACCATGTTTATTGAATTTATTCACAATAACCAACATATGGAGACAATCCACATCCCATTTAAAGGTAAATGAATAAAAAAGATGTGGAATATATACACAATGAAATATTATTCAGCTATGAGAAAGGAGAATATCCTGCCATTTGTGACAACATAGATGGACCTTGAGTAGATTATGCTAAGCAAGGTAAGTCAGAAACAAAGACAAGTACTATATGATATCGCTTATATGTGGGAAAAGGTCAAACCAAACAAGAACACAGAAAACAATAAAACAGTGCATACCAGAGGATGAGGGATGAAGGGATAAGGATGATGGTGTTTAAGGGTACAAACTTGTAAGAAATACTAAATAAGCCAGAGATATCTAATGTACAGTCTATTGGCTATACTAGTAGATAATCATATTGTACTATAAATATGTAATGTGATAAATGTTGTTATAATGGCAACCATATTACAATTCAGAATTCTAATATGTATCAAAATAACAGGCTGTACACCTAACAATGTTACATGTTAAATTTATCCAATAAAAAAAAAGAACTTCAGGATCCTAGGCACTGAAAAGGTTTTGGGGAGACCCTTACGAAATACAAAATAAAAGTAAATTCTAATCTTAAAATGAAAGATAAAAAACAAAAGAGAATTTAAGTACCATGCATGTAACAATAGGAATATAATTCTGAAGTAATGCTATATCAATGAAAATGGCATAATGTTTCTGCAAATGCCTTAAAGTAAAATTTTTTAATTATTTATTTAAAAAAATTTTCAGAGAGGAAGGGAGAGGGAGAGAGATAAAAACATCAATGATGAGAGAGAATCATTGATAGGGTGCCTCCTGTACACCCCACACTGGGGACCGAGCCTGCAACCTGGGCATGTGCCCTAACTGGAAATCAAACCGTCTGGGGACCGACCTGGGCATGTGCCCTAACTGGAAATCAAACCGTGACCTCCTAGTTCATAGGTTAACACTCAACCACAGAACCACAGAAGTTGGGCAATGATATATTTAAATAAAAAATATTATTAAATTTTTTCTGGCTTCTGATATTTTGTATAATTCCTAAGTATTGCTTTTAATAGTTAACACTTGTGGAGGACTGAGATTTTAATTATCTAAATTGTATTTAATTGAAAATATTTGGAGATAAAAGCATATGATAAAGTCAATAAAAATCTAAATAACTATGTGCAAGTTTTTAGATATTTCTTTATTCCTATACTATCAATCAAAAGATCAGTAATCATGTTTTGTAATTGAGATTTCAGGTTATCAGAGTCAGTATTGGAACAATATCATAGAACTGAATAGCTGATGTGGTTTTAATTCCACTACATAAGTCAGGCACAAAAAGCATCACATCACTATATTTGGCAGTCAGAAATAAATCTATCTCTATGCCCTTCTTAGCCACTGTGGCAAGAAATTAAACTACAGTCATTATTGGCCATTTCTCCTTTTTCGAACCTAAGATCCTATGAATACCCATGGGTCTTATGCAGTCCAGAAAATGAAGGGTCCCAGGCTTTGGTTCTCACTGATGGCTGAAGGCATGCTTGTATTTCAAGTTGACATTTTCTCTTGGGGGAAGTAACATGCCACCTGCAATAGAAGTTATAGGCGCTGCCTGGCTCACCCTCCACTTCCAACTTACCCTCTTTTGCCTTCCTCAAACATAGGGAACTATATACACTAAAAACACAATTTACCAGGCCTTATAGCAGGTTGAGTTAGACACATGATACAGTCTGGGAAATGAACTAAAAGCAGAAGCTCATTAGTATTGCATTGGCCTTGGCTATTCCCCCTTCTGCTTCCTGCAAAGGCGACATAAAGCTGGAGATACATTTAGATGCCCAACAAAAAGCAAAAGGATGAAAACCAACACGCTAAGATAGAGACAGCAAGAGCCTGTCATTGACGTCGCTGCACAGCTGAGACAATGCTAAGTACAAAGAACCAGTGGACTAAATGTTATGTCTGAAAAATAAACATCTATTTGTTTAAGATATTTTTTAATCCTCTTCCCGGTAGCTGAACACATTTCTAACTGAAATTCCGGCCTTGGTTAAGGAGATCTTTGTCTAGCATGGTAGCTGCCTAGGGTTCAACATCTCTAGGTATATCATGCTGTCATTTTCCATAGTTAGTGCTGCCTCCTTGGTCTATTATGACAAAGTGGTGCAGTTATCTGTTATCCCTGGTAACACTTCAAAAACCTGCCTCCTTCCCAAGGACTGCTGAATTTCACCTTTACCCAGAGTGAGCAGTTCCAACCTTTATACCTCTAAATTGGTATCTCTTAAGGGTGGGCTACTATACACTTTCCTATTAATTTGCTCAGTTACTATTATAACCTATCCTCTCTGGGGGATATTCTCAATCTCATTTGTGGGTCCTGACAATCTCTTGTTACCTACCAATGTGGAAATGCCCTAGGAGTCAGTGCCTTATTCTGCAGGTCCATTATGATGGCTTTAAATTCCATCTTTGTACTCACAACTCGCAAATGCAAATCTCTACCCCAGACCTCTTACCTAACATCCAGGCGCAAATATTCAACTGCCTACTTGAAGTGTCCACCTGGGTATCCAATGGAAATCTCATATTTATTGTTATAGAAGTAACATAATTAAAAATTCCTTTTTCTTAAGAATGAAAAATAGAGAGTTCATCAATTTATTGTCTAAGAAAGGAATCTACAAATACATAAATATAATATCCATTTTTGTAACTAGCCAGTTTCTTTAACAATTGAACCTTTCACAGGTTAATATGCAGATTTTTAGACAATGCTATAGAATTTCTAAAACATAATTTCTAAATTAGTAAATAATGTGTTTCAGAAGCATTAAAGTTTTTTCTCCCAATTCTATTCTCCTTAATTAAAAGAAAAATATGCTGTTACATGCCTAAAAACTAGTTATCACGTCTTTGTTACAGAAAAGACCAATCCTAAACACTTGTCTTACTGCTATTGTTAACAACAGAGGCCACTGCTTCCCTTTTCTCAAGCTAAATGAGGGCATGCTTTCCATTTTCATAAGATTTTGAGAAATAGCTAAGCAAATAACTACGTGATTATAACCATTATTTTAACAAGCTCAGAATAGAAACTCTTCCTAATGTGAAAGAATAGACAAGGTACTTTTGTGAATTTTATAATTTCCTAAGCAATCCTCAATAGACTATGGATGTACCAATACCACACCAAAGATTATGTTTAATTTGGGATGATCTTAATATGATCCTAGGGTAATCCTGGAATCTCTTCAAGATTGAAATAAAATATAGAATAATATAGAAATTATATAGAATTGTATATTTTCATATTCTCCAGGAATTATGTTAAGACTTCCATCATTTTACATTTTTAAATGCCAAAATATTCTGCTAATTTATATACATTGTTTTTTTTTTTAAAAAAACAAACACTCCATCTCTGGAGATTTAGTCTGTAAACCATAAGAAAATCATTTGAAAGTATGTTCATATTCCTGTTAAAATGAATTTAAAAGGAAGATTTCATTATCTTTAAAAGCAATTGGAAATGGGTTTAGAAACTGTTGCCAAAATTTTGTTTAATAGCATCTACTACTACAAAAAAATCAATACTAGAGAAAAAATTACAAATTGTTATACTATAAAATGTCTTTGTAAAAAAAAATCAATCATAGCATAATTATAATCATTATAGCAGTTTACAGAATAGCAGAATGTACACAATACTGTGCTAAGTATATGGTACATGTGTCTTTTCATTCAGAACTCATGACAAAATTATAATGTAGGTATTATGATTCTCACCATTTGTTTACAGGTTTCTATAAAACTTAGTTTAAATTACTTTCCAGAAGTCATAGCTGGTTAAGGATGAGAACTAGATTCCAACTCAAATTTACCATGACTCTAAATGTCACTTTTTTTTACCATAAATTACATAAGTTTATTTACAAGACACAGTAAGACCTAACTACTTGTGCTAATTGGTGGCGTGGGATGGGGGAAACCAGGGGAGATCTGTAAAGTGAATTTCTGGTCTTGGCAATCAACTCTGGCATGGCCGTTGAAAAGATTAAAGAAATATATAAGAGCTTTAGATTATAGTAACTATAGGATCTGGTTTAATTTAGACAGAAATTAGTGTTTCAGAAGCTCCAGTCCTGTGGGTGAGGCAGGACAGCAAGGGATCCAGAGACAGTGATAAATGCTATATCCCACTTTGTGAGGCCCTGCAGATGCTGAACAAAAGAACCAAACAATAGCTGACCCTGCACGGTAAGGAGGAGCCAAAGGATAAAATATCTTGAATGGCACGATTAAAAGTTTGTATTTTATTCTGATGTTGAAAGATGGACAACTAGGAAAAAACATAATGACATTTGAATTTCAGAAAAATTCAATTTAACAAGTGTACATTAAGACTCATCCATGAGCCTGGTAGTGTGCCAGGCCGTGGAGTGATGGGTGTCTGCTGGGGGACTCTACCAGGCAGTGCCCAGCAAAAGGCCAGGCCTACCTAAATCACTTTATCAAGTTCCTTGGCAGTGGAATGTGAAGAGATGAGTGGCTGCAACTCACCAGTTTACTTACAGCTTTGTGTCAATGTAATCATCTGAGAAATAAGAAACTTAACTGTTTCGAAAAAGAAAAGCAAATCACTGATTTTTAATAATTTTCAAATAACATTTCTGATAGTATTAAAATCTTCTAAAGATCTATTTCAAAATTAAAATAAGTAAACAAGGTTGGAATCCACTCCACCCCACCCTACCCCAATCCTTATAAGTCCTCAAAGCTGTTTTTTATGATTCGCCACAATATAATATCTCGCAAGGAAATGTCAGACAGATTGTACCAAACAGGCCAAAAACGATTTTATTCAAGATTGTTGCAACAAGGAAGAGAGATTGTACTCAACTCCCCTGCAGCAAAAGCGGGAGAATTCTTTTTTTTTTTTTTTTAATTTCTTTATTGGTTAAGGTATTACAGTGGAATAGCACTGGAGGACGCGAGGGGAGAGGCTGGTCAATGTGATTAGGCCATCTGTCTTTGCTAATTGGCAGTTAATTGATGTTAGGAATCTCCCACACACTGGTAGATAAAGGTGCTATCTTTGGCAATTTTTAGATTTCAAAGGAATGACTTCCAGGCCCTTGAGAAAGACATTCCTGGGTTGTAAAACTGTCCAGAACTAGGAGAAGACTTACATTTCCATGGGGCACAGAAAGAATTATCTATAGCAGTTTTTTTTAATTGTTAAAAGTATTACATATGTCCGCTTTTATCCCCCAATGATTTCTTCTTGACCACCCCTGCCCCAACCCCCAACCGGCCTTCACCACCCTATTGTGTGTGTCCATGGGTTATGCATATATGCATGCAAGTTCTTTGATTGATCTCTCCACCCACCCCAGCCTTCCCTCTGAGCTTCCAGTCTGTCCATAGCAGTTTTTTAAAGTGCTCTAAGACAAGGGACCTCAGGGCCCTATAGTCAGGAAGAAACCTGTAAAGTTGAATAGAGTTGAGGTGAATGTCAAGGCATCTTGGTCATAACTACCAATTGGTAATTCAATGTTTCTTCAGGTAATAT
>NW_005371324.1:3307961-3313659 GCF_000412655.1 Myotis brandtii
CAACCTGGGCATGTGCCCTAACTGGAAATCAAACCGTGACCTCCTAGTTCATAGGTTAACACTCAACCACAGAACCACACCAGTTGGGCAATGATATATTTAAATAAAAAATATTATTAAATTTTTTCTGGCTTCTGATATTTTGTATAATTCCTAAGTATTGCTTTTAATAGTTAACACTTGTGGAGGACTGAGATTTTAATTATCTAAATTGTATTTAATTGAAAATATTTGGAGATAAAAGCATATGATAAAGTCAATAAAAATCTAAATAACTATGTGCAAGTTTTTAGATATTTCTTTATTCCTATACTATCAATCAAAAGATCAGTAATCATGTTTTGTAATTGAGATTTCAGGTTATCAGAGTCAGTATTGGAACAATATCATAGAACTGAATAGCTGATGTGGTTTTAATTCCACTACATAAGTCAGGCACAAAAAGCATCACATCACTATATTTGGCAGTCAGAAATAAATCTATCTCTATGCCCTTCTTAGCCACTGTGGCAAGAAATTAAACTACAGTCATTATTGGCCATTTCTCCTTTTTCGAACCTAAGATCCTATGAATACCCATGGGTCTTATGCAGTCCAGAAAATGAAGGGTCCCAGGCTTTGGTTCTCACTGATGGCTGAAGGCATGCTTGTATTTCAAGTTGACATTTTCTCTTGGGGGAAGTAACATGCCACCTGCAATAGAAGTTATAGGCGCTGCTTGGCTCACCCTCCACTTCCAACTTACCTTCTTGTGCCTTCCTCAAACATAGGGAACTATATACACTAAAAACACAATTTACCAGGTCTTATAGCAGGTTGGGTTAGACACATGATACAGTCTGGGAAATGAACTAAAAGCAGAAGCTCACTGGTATTGCATTGGCCGTGGCTATTCCCCCTTCTGCTTCCTGCAAAGGCGACATAAAGCTGGAGATACATTTAGATGCCCAACAAAAAGCAAAAGGATGAAAACCAACACGCTAAGATAGAGACAGCAAGAGCCTGTCATTGACGTCGCTGCACAGCTGAGACAATGCTAAGTACAAAGAACCAGTGGACTAAATGTTATGTCTGAAAAATAAACATCTATTTGTTTAAGATATTTTTTAATCCTCTTCCCGGTAGCTGAACACATTTCTAACTGAAATTCCGGCCTTGGTTAAGGAGATCTTTGTCTAGCATGGTAGCTGCCTAGGGTTCAACATCTCTAGGTATATCATGCTGTCATTTTCCATAGTTAGTGCTGCCTCCTTGGTCTATTATGACAAAGTGGTGCAGTTATCTGTTATCCCTGGTAACACTTCAAAAACCTGCCTCCTTCCCAAGGACTGCTGAATTTCACCTTTACCCAGAGTGAGCAGTTCCAACCTTTATACCTCTAAATTGGTATCTCTTAAGGGTGGGCTACTATACACTTTCCTATTAATTTGCTCAGTTACTATTATAACCTATCCTCTCTGGGGGATATTCTCAATCTCATTTGTGGGTCCTGACAATCTCTTGTTACCTACCAATGTGGAAATGCCCTAGGAGTCAGTGCCTTATTCTGCAGGTCCATTATGATGGCTTTAAATTCCATCTTTGTACTCACAACTCGCAAATGCAAATCTCTACCCCAGACCTCTTACCTAACATCCAGGCGCAAATATTCAACTGCCTACTTGAAGTGTCCACCTGGGTATCCAATGGAAATCTCATATTTATTGTTATAGAAGTAAAATAATTAAAAATTCCTGTTTCTTAAGAATGAAAAATAGAGTTAATCAATTTATTATCTAAGAAAGAAATCTACAAATACATAAATATAATATCCATTTTTGTAACTAGCCAGTTTCTTTAACAATTGAATCTTTCACAGGTTAATATGCAGATTTTTAGACAATGCTATAGAATTTCTAAAACATAATTTCTAAATTAGTAAATAATGTGTTTCAGAAGCATTAAAGTTTTTTCTCCCAATTCTATTCTCCTTAATTAAAAGAAAAATATGCTGTTACATGCCTAAAAACTAGTTATCACGTCTTTGTTACAGAAAAGACCAATCCTAAACACTTGTCTTACTGCTATTGTTAACAACAGAGGCCACTGCTTCCCTTTTCTCAAGCTAAATGAGGGCATGCTTTCCATTTTCATAAGATTTTGAGAAATAGCTAAGCAAATAACTACGTGATTATAACCATTATTTTAACAAGCTCAGAATAGAAACTCTTCCTAATGTGAAAGAATAGACAAGGTACTTTTGTGAATTTTATAATTTCCTAAGCAATCCTCAATAGACTATGGATGTACCAATACCACACCAAAGATTATGTTTAATTTGGGATGATCTTAATATGATCCTAGGGTAATCCTGGAATCTCTTCAAGATTGAAATAAAATATAGAATAATATAGAAATTATATAGAATTGTATATTTTCATATTCTCCAGGAATTATGTTAAGACTTCCATCATTTTACATTTTTAAATGCCAAAATATTCTGCTAATTTATATACATTGTTTTTTTTTTTAAAAAAACAAACACTCCATCTCTGGAGATTTAGTCTGTAAACCATAAGAAAATCATTTGAAAGTATGTTCATATTCCTGTTAAAATGAATTTAAAAGGAAGATTTCATTATCTTTAAAAGCAATTGGAAATGGGTTTAGAAACTGTTGCCAAAATTTTAATAGCATCTACTACTACAAAAAAATCAATACTAGAGAAAAAATTACAAATTGTTATACTATAAAATGTCTTTGTAAAAAAAATCAGTCATAGCATAATTATAATCATTATAGCAGTTTACAGAAGAGCAGAATGTACACAATACTATGCTAAGTATATGGTACATGTGTCTTTTCATTCAGAACTCATGACAAAATTATAATGTAGGTATTATGATTCTCACCATTTGTTTACAGGTTTCTATAAAACTTAGTTTAAATTACTTTCCAGAAGTCATAGCTGGTTAAGGATGAGAACTAGATTCCAACTCAAATTTACCATGACTCTAAATGTCACTTTTTTTTACCATAAATTACATAAGTTTATTTACAAGACACAGTAAGACCTAACTACTTGTGCTAATTGGTGGCGTGGGATGGGGGAAACCAGGGGAGATCTGTAAAGTGAATTTCTGGTCTTGGCAATCAACTCTGGCATGGCCGTTGAAAAGATTAAAGAAATATATAAGAGCTTTAGATTATAGTAACTATAGGATCTGGTTTAATTTAGACAGAAATTAGTGTTTCAGAAGCTCCAGTCCTGTGGGTGAGGCAGGACAGCAAGGGATCCAGAGACAGTGATAAATGCTATATCCCACTTTGTGAGGCCCTGCAGATGCTGAACAAAAGAACCAAACAATAGCTGACCCTGCACGGTAAGGAGGAGCCAAAGGATAAAATATCTTGAATGGCACGATTAAAAGTTTGTATTTTATTCTGATGTTGAAAGATGGACAACTAGGAAAAAACATAATGACATTTGAATTTCAGAAAAATTCAATTTAACAAGTGTACATTAAGACTCATCCATGAGCCTGGTAGTGTGCCAGGCCGTGGAGTGATGGGTGTCTGCTGGGGGACTCTACCAGGCAGTGCCCAGCAAAAGGCCAGGCCTACCTAAATCACTTTATCAAGTTCCTTGGCGGTGGAATGTGAAGAGATGAATGGCTGCAACTCACCAGTTTACTTACAGCTTTGTGTCAATGTAATCATCTGAGAAATAAGAAACTTAACTGTTTCGAAAAAGAAAAGCAAATCACTGATTTTTAATAATTTTCAAATAACATTTCTGATAGTATTAAAATCTTCTAAAGATCTATTTCAAAATTAAAATAAGTAAACAAGGTTGGAATCCACTCCACCCCACCCTACCCCAATCCTTATAAGTCCTCAAAGCTGTTTTTTATGATTCGCCACAATATAATATCTCGCAAGGAAATGTCAGACAGATTGTACCAAACAGGCCAAAAACGATTTTATTCAAGATTGTTGCAACAAGGAAGAGAGATTGTACTCAACTCCCCTGCAGCAAAAGCGGGAGAATTCTTTTTTTTTTTTTTTATTTCTTTATTGGTTAAGGTATTACAGTGGAATAGCACTGGAGGATGTGAGGGGAGAGGCTGGTCAATGTGATTAGGCCATCTGTCTTTGCTAATTGGCAGTTAATTGATGTTAGGAATCTCCCACACACTGGTAGATAAAGGTTCTATCCTTGGCAATTTTTACATTTCAAAGGAATGACTTCCAGGTCCTTGAGAAAGACATTCCTGGGTTGTAAAACTGGCCAGAACTAGAAGTCTTACATTTCCATGGGGCAGAGAAAGAATTATCTATAGCAGTTTTTTTTAAAAAAAAAAATTGTTAAAAGTATTACATATGTCCGCTTTTATCCCCCAATGACTTCTTCTTGACCACCCCTGTCCCACCCCCCACAAGGCCTTCACCAGCTATCTTTGGCAATTTTTAGATTTCAAAGGAATGACTTCCAGGCCCTTGAGAAAGACATTCCTGGGTTGTAAAACTGTCCAGAACTAGGAGAAGACTTACATTTCCATGGGGCACAGAAAGAATTATCTATAGCAGTTTTTTTTAATTGTTAAAAGTATTACATATGTCCGCTTTTATCCCCCAATGACTTCTTCTTGACCACCCCTGTCCCACCCCCCACAAGGCCTTCACCACCCTATTGTGTGTGTCCATGGGTTATGCATATATGCATGCAAGTTCTTTGATTGATCTCTCCACCCACCCCAGCCTTCCCTCTGAGCTTCCAGTCTGTCCATAGCAGTTTTTTAAAGTGCTCTAAGACAAGGGACCTCAGGGCCCTATAGTCAGGAAGAAACCTGTAAAGTTGAATAGAGTTGAGGTGAATGTCAAGGCATCTTGGTCATAACTACCTATTGGTAATTCAATGTTTCTTCAGGTAATATTTAACCTCATGTTTAATCTAAGAAACAGTCTCATATTTAACCGGGTATGTTTAGACAAGGATTATTTGATGGTGTGAGGCTACAGAAATGTCTGCCTGTGGCTCTCTAGTGTCACATGTCAGAGAATGTCTTCTAAGTATTAATTCTATGTGTCTTTTATTCCACATGTTCAACAAACCACATGTCAATACATGGTCATTTAGTGCCAAGAAATTCTGCTTTTAAAAGCAAACAGTCTTCTTCTACCTTAACATTTTGACACTCTGTGTTATGGTTGTTATATACAAAATTATCAGATCTAAAAACATAAGTGGATAGATTTAAACTACAAAAAATTAAATTTTGGAAAATAAATTTTATGATAATATTTGTCCTAGGACTCTCATTGGTCCCATTAAAAAGGTTTTTTTTAAGCATATTTTTATTTCTTTCAGAGAGGAAGGAAGAGAGAGAGAGAGAAACATCAATGATGAGAGAGACTCATTGAGCAGTGCCTCCTTCAGGCAACCACGGCATGTGCCCTGACCATGAATCGAACTGTGACTCCTGGTTCATAGATAGATGCTCAACCACTGAGCAATGCTAGCCAGGCTCCATTAAAAAGTTTTACATCAAAAGGCAGTATGTTCTCAGTAGTATTCTGTCATTAGTTATGCTCTTAAAATAAACTAGAGGCCCTGTGCATGAAATTCATATAAGGGGAGGGGGTGTCCCTCAGCCCAGCCTGAACCCTACTGCAATCCGGGACCCCTCAGGGGATCCCCACAAGGATCGGGCCTAAA
>NW_005371324.1:3314562-3370745 GCF_000412655.1 Myotis brandtii
CTGGCTTCATGCTTAATCCTGGGCAATAAAGATGCACAGGTTTGGTGCTTTCCTCTTGCTTTGTTTTGTTGTTTGTTTTTTCTTTTATAAATCTTTATTTTATTTTTTTCATCACCATTTTTCCCCTCTATGTCCTCATGTTTTGTTTTTGATCAGCAGGTTAAACTTGTCTTTAATATAGCTTTCTCTTGGCCTTTAAGAAAGAACAGAATTTACATAACATTTTAGATACTTGCTAAAGGATCTCGAAAGGAAATAAAATCACTGAGGCCACTGATTAAGGAAAGGCTTCGGGAACTGCCACATTCAAATTATATTAAGAATCCTTTATATATTGGTATTATTTCTAGCTGTTTTATGTAACTTCACTACTTCTAAGAGGACTGTAAAATTTTCCTGAATGCCAAAATATTTTAATCATTTTGGTGTGATAATATCTCTTTCTGGCAAATAGGGGAAATTGCTTAATGTTTATCTTAAATTTAACAAAGATAAAAAATACTCCCCCCCCCCAATAAATTACTTGATTTTGAGTTACATGGAATATCCTTGTCTCATTTTTTTATTATGAAAATACTATTTTACAAACAATGGTACATCAAATTTGTTTCCCAAATAAAATAAAAAAGATTTTCCTAATAAAGATACTTGACTAGTAAGTGAGTAACTAACCTATAAGGTAAATAAGGGCATGGTATTTATAAACTCTGTAATGGTTCAATTCATGCCAATTTCTATATTTTGAACTTAATCACAGACCATTAATAAATAATCATTGCCAAGATACATGATATTAATATGATAATCATATGCATAAAGTCATCACATGAATGTTTAACCAACTTTATTCACGATTGTCAAAACTTGGAAGCAATGAAATTGTTTTTCAGTAGGTGACTGGATAAACTGGAATATTATTCAGCACTAAAAAGAAATGAGCAATCAGGCCATGAAAAGACATGTAGAAATCTTAAATGTACATTACTAAGTGAAATAAGCTAATTTGAAAAAACTACATACTGTATGATTCCAAGTATATAACATTCTGGGAAAGATAAAACCATGGAAACAATAAGAAGATTAATGGCTGCCAAGGGTTAAAGGGAAGGGAGGGATGAATAAGTGAAATACAATTTTTAGTGCAGTGCCGGTATTCTGTATGATATTACAATGTTGGATACATTTCATCCTACACTTACCTAAATCCTTAGAATGTAGGACACTAAGAGTGATCCCCAATGTAAACTAAAGACTTTTGGTAATAATGATGTGTCTTCGTAAATTCATGGATGTAACCGATATATTACCGTGGTGTGGGAAGCTAATAGTGGGGGAAGTTTGTGGGGGGAGGGGGAGGGAGTAGGTGGGAATTCTGTACTTTCTGCTCAATTTTGCTGTGATCTTAAAACTGCTCTAAAAAATATAGTTAACTTAAGAAAAATAATGAGTATTAGGTTGCCTGAGATTCTAGATGGAGGTTACCATAGTCTTGTAGATCTTAATGTTTAAAATGCATAGTACCTAGTAAGTGGTCCACCACTTTGACATGATAGTGTGATAAATAATAAACAAAATCATGTACTACTAATTCAATTAAATTATTTAATTTCATACAATAATAAAAATAGTATAGCCTCAAAGTAGAGTTAGTTTAAGGGAGAACAAGAAATTATAAAATGTAGGATCAATAGTAATAATATTGAACACCTCTTAGAGAAAATTAACACCCACACACACATATATATCTATTGTTTAATAATGTTCAAGGATTTAAACCATTAATTAAATTTTGGCAGGGGAAATTGGAAGGATTTAATTCTTTTTCAATAAGAAAAAAATTTTAAACCACCTATTTTAATCATTATGAACTACTAGGGATTTTAATATTTTAATAGATTCACTTAGCTCTAAATGTCTTCTAGCATGTTATAAATTCTTTAGAGTTCCTGCTTAGAAATACTGCATTTTAACATATTCATTGTCTCTTTCCAAGACAAGTTCTCTATTGCTATTTCATTAGTCTGTCTTGTGATTTATTTCAAAGATAAAGTGAATGTCTTCCCTTTCATTTATAATTACTTAATTTATTTTTAAATCAAAACCTGATGGCAATTATCATCTATTAAATTGTATTCTGTCCCCCTCATACATATTTTTCCTTTTTACAGTAAATCCTACATTTTGACACCATCAATAAAAACATATTATTGGTACTTATATTTAGACAGACACCCTTTTTCTGAGCTCAGTTTCCTAATAGTCTCTTAAAAATAAACACAGCATTTTTAGACACAGAATAGATTCTGTTGATGCATGATGGGGAAATGTTCAATTCGCCAACTTCATCTTTTTCATTTTACCTTCCCCTAATCTTATATGCTTTCATAGAATGTTACAGGGTACATTGACATGTAACCCCACAATGTAAGTGAAATGCCAGATACATGTGGTGTGCTGCAGAAACTGAGGTTCACACCCAAAGTGAGACAGAAGATATCGTTAGAAGATAAGGTATTTATGACTAGAGGCTCAATAAATATTTCAACTATGAGAAATTGTACCAGGGAAGATGATCTGTGGCAAAAATACAACCGAACAGTTCTGTCTCTGATCTTTAATTTAATCATCAATAACATAAAAGCAAAAAGTTTTTCATTTCAGAACTGTGATGATTAAGTTGGAAAGTGTAAGTGAAAATTAAGTGTTAATCATAAAATGCCATATAAATATCAAATACCATAATAATTCATAATTTGGCTGTCTCAAATGATAAGGAAATTTAGATAGACAAAGCACTTAGAAGAGAGAAACACTGGCTACGTGCTTGAGAGTTGAATGAAAGCGAGTTGTGTATATTTATAAATCCTTTCATCCCAATATCTTTCTTATGTGTGAGTGTCTTGTTTGGTACCATGAAGCATAAAAATAATAAAGCCTGTCGAAAACTCCAAAACACAGAGAAGAATATGAATAATTTAATCAGATGAGATTCAAGCTTATCCCCAACTTATTTGCCTTTTATTCTGCATTTCAGTTAGTTACATTTTCGTGGTTATCACCAAGGTTGTACATGCACCTCGAAATGCTCACAAAAGGTCCACAATACAGGGGTTCATAACTATGTTATATGTTATATTCAGAATCCCAGGGGAATGAATAGATTCTAGAAATATTGATTAAGCAAGACGAAGAATAATTATACAGTTTCAGCAACAACAGTTTTAAAGACAAGTACAAGCTTCGTTTGTCACAAAACTCACAAAAAAAGTAATTGATTGAAGAATATCTCTTTTATGCAAAATATACATTTTAGGATATAATTTGATTAATATTCTACTATATACCAACATTGCTCCTTGATCATTTAGTAAAAAAATACTCTCATTGCCAGAATTTTTTCTATAGTTTTTATAATTGAGGTAACAATGACAAAAGTCTATGAATAATGTTGTTGAGTGTGTGTGTTTTCTGTCATAGCAATTTTCCAAAATTAAACAAATACATGACTAAAAACAGGTCAGTTTTGATAAATAGGCACTGAAAAATTCACAACGTAATATGACAAGCTGATAACATAAGTGGTTTATAAGAAAATTATACAGTCCATGTTCATGGATCCAACCAAAAAGGAGAAATAAGGGAAATTAAGACAGACTGATACTACACCCAAATCACTGCCTTGTATGATTCATAGCACAATCTACCGCAGGCCAATGGAGGGTCATTCACAGAGGTATGGGCCATACTTGAAGCTTCAGAGACGTGGATCATGAATTTGGCTTCCTTTGATGTGAGATGGCCAAATGCGATTGACCCATGCACACATGTTGGTATTTACAGTTGTTTCACTGACACAGGCCAGTCCACAGCAGACCACTCCTATGGGGAGCACCAAATGAGTTCCAGCCACAGTTCTTTTATGAGCTTTGAATGCTGCATGAAGACACCGGGACATCTTCCAAGTGCAATCTGGTTACCTCAGGGCACATTCAACAGCAGAAGTCTGTTTCCAGTACAGTCCTTGCTATGGCTAAATTCCAATGTCCCTTTTTCATCAGTCAAAAATCCATGATAAATTCTGTGCAACACTGCAGTCAATAACAGCAGCACCAGACAGCATATGAATTCCTTTACCATAAAGTTGTGTGCAATTATAGCTTTTCTATGTGTGGTGTTATCAAGAGGATCACTGAATCTCTAAATATCAGATGTGTATGTCTGGGTAAATACATTGCTGTACAAGATCTCTGACATGCAGGTCATGCTCTAGGACTTGGGGATATAGAGTAATACAAGTTACGTGGCCAAGAATAAAAGTGATAATTGTCCTCCTAACAAAAAATAAACATAAGAATTAGAAATTAATCAACAATCATCTCAATGATCTTGAATGCCTTAGAAATATTGTTTATCCCTAAATATATATTATGGCATTTTTCTTCCCTCACACTCCCAATTCACCAGACACACTATTACTATTGCATTCATGGGGATGTGGAAACAGAATTTCTTCCACTTGGACTGAATAAGACTCCCTAGGGTTTCATTGAAATGTAGAGATGAATGCTGGTAGCAGAAATGGACACTGCAGCAGGCAACCAAACACAATGGTGACATTGCTGCTGCCTAATTCCTGTTTTTCAGAAAGGTTCACAGTACTGATTAACTTAGTCTACAGGGCATCCTTAATTTACACATGAAGCAGAGAAGCTGTTTCAAGTAGCAAAAAGGCAAGGGACATGAGAGAAGACCCAGGACTAAAATCATGAACACCTTATCAAGGCATTTCTGTGCTTTATGGAGACAGATGACATATACAGTTAAGACAGACAGACAGAACAACATTCAGGACAAAGCACCTGATTAAACATTGACTGAAATCTGATTATTCTTGCAAGTCAGACACCTAAGGCTAGTCAAGAAAGCCAACTGTGAACAACAATGCTCTTTGATGTTTGCACATAAATTAATAAATAAAAATAAAGGAAGGAGGTAAAAAAGACATGAGAGCTTTGGGAAATATTTGGCACTCTGCCTCTGAAAACGATGACAAATTGTGAGATTTTAAATAAAAATGACTCTTGTATCAAGCAGCAATTCCTGTTTAAACAATGCAAGCCTGGCTGGCAGTTACCTGTCTCTCATGTTTTGTGCCTTCCCCAAGCCATTAAGTCAGGGATCTGGCCTCGGCTTGCGTGTAACCAGTAATGACAACCTCTTTGTAGTTATCTGTGTGCAAACAACCAGAGACATTCAGAACTCCAATACATAATTTTTGAAGAAAGGTAAATCAATCAAGAAATTAAGCTATTTAAAACAAATATTTCTTTCACAGAATAAAAAATGTCAAAGAGAAACTTGCCCTCCCTGCCCCACCATTCAACATGCAGAACAGTCAACCAGTTTCATATCGGCAGGATGGTTTGATGCAAGTACACATACCCTGAGCCTCCATGATCTCTGAACTCTGTGACACTGCTTTCAGGTGATAGAGACAAGATGGTCCATGCAAATGAGCTGACCAAAGTCATGTTGTATGCAAGCAAGACAGGATCCCAGACATCTTCAGAATGGTTTAGAGAGTCAAAGAAATGATGGTCCAGTGAAGTGGCTGGCATTTGGAAGCACACTGTTTTAAATATATCTCCCTGAAAATATGTTTGTGTATTAGTGTACTGGCCAGTATCTGATACTACCTGTTATTTTATTGTGAAAGGAGATCTGGGCAATTCATATGGAGAAATAGTACCACTACTTTAGATGGCCTTTAAAACCAGGATAAGATTCGTTAGCTACCCACGTGGCATTTGCTGACTTCAAATAACATCATGCAGATTTGTACTGTATTAATGGAGGCTGGAGTAATTCTATGTTTAATTATTTCCATTATAGAGTAGACAGTACTTGAAGTAATACAATTTAGCCGACTGGTGCAGTTTGGTTTACAAGATAGATGGGATGGGAGATCGAGAACGCCTCAGAGGACAAGGAGAGTTGTAGGGTGATGTTACTGGAGAAAGCCTCAGAGCATTGCCTGCCAAGCCCGCTATGTTGTTTAAGCTTCGAGATTTTTCATATCCTTTTATGAAAAAAGGCACAGACATCAGTTGAATTCAAACAGAAAATAGACACAGACAAACAATACCACACAGAATAATCAAATGTGCTATTTTTGAACTAAAAAAAGAATTTGCTTACAAAGAATTCAATATTGAGACAATTTTTAACGGCAAAAAACCCTGAAGTTCACTGTTAGCTGTTATTCCCAAAAGAGTAAAACAACTACCACAAATTACAGCTGCAATACTTCAAAAATGATTCTTTCCCAAATTATACTTTGTATTGATGTAATTTTGTCATATCCAATACCAGAACTCTTTTAGAATTAGGCAAAGCAACTTAAGTAAGATATACATTTGACTAATATTATTATCAGAATACGTTTCTGAAAAAAAATGGGCTACGTTTTCTCTTTTCATTTTTTAGTATTTATTAAGCTACTAAAGAATGCTTAACTTTAAATGGACAAGTCTTTTTATAGCATATTTAATCTTCCAGCTTTATGGAGTTAAAATAAAAAAAATGATTCTTGAATAATGACATTTGATGCCATTATCTACATGGTGTAGAATGAATGCCAATATCTAATCTTTTCAATAAAAAAGTCAAGAAAAAATAAAATGGATGAAATATAAGTTGAGTCATAATTTCAGTGAGTTAAAATCTGAATTTGATTTATGATGTTTTCATCTGACTCCCCCACCAGGACTTGAGAATAATTTGAATTCAATTCACCATTTTTTATATTATTTTGCATTTTGACTTTTTGTTCACAATACTTCAGGAATTATAGAATGAAAGGTCCTTCTCACAAGCTTCAACCCAATAGTTCACCTTAGCTACTCAAGAAGCACTCCATCAAAATAAATAAATAAATAAATAAATAAATAAATAAACAAACAAATAAAATATAAAATAAAATTTTAGAGGAAAAAAAGGAAGAACAGTGCATTGATGAATTTCCTATGACACAAAGATGGACATCTCTGCTCGGATGCCGCACTGAGGGATTCTGGGTCCTGCGGGATTGGCTTGCCATTTGTGTCGTGGAAATAAGGGCAATAGTCTGCTCCTTTTGGTGGGAGAAAATGAACTTCCTGATGGAGCTTTTGAGCTGAAAGGGAGCCCCCCGCATTTGGCAGAAGCAGAAATGTCTCATTTCCTTTGTGACACCATCTTTGGGATCCCAACAGATGCCTGGGAGTCTGGGGTGCTACCATTTCATTGCTCCTCATCCATTGCCTGTGGGGTGCACTTGCGTTCCAGGTGGATTTTCTTTGTCACCTCCAATTCCAAGTTGAAAGAGCAACAACAGGCAAGGACAGCCTTAAGCAGCCAGGAGCTTCCTAATTAATTGTCCAGATCAAATATTTTGTCCCAAGGGTTTGGGCATCAGAAATTTTCTTTTTACATGATCTTGGGAATGCTGCAAACTTACGTTTTATGAGAACCCTCACCCATTGGACTTGTTTGTTGCTACCTGACCATAGAGCTAATGTCATGGTATATTAATTGAGCTAAAAAAAAGTGATGCTGTAAAATCTAATGAACTTAGGTGAAATCTGATTTTATTTCTTTTCTCTCCTGTGCTTGTTCTGTTTCTAATTACCCATATCAGTTTTAATTAAAATCAAAACATGGAAATAAAAAAAAATAAAACAAAAGTTTACCTACAGAAGGTGTTATGCCGCAAGATATAGAAATATTTACTGACTAAGATCTGTCTAGAAGACAGTGGATCATAAACAGTTTACTCTTTCTATAAGAAAAAGTAGACCAAGGACATATAATTCTAACACTTAATTCTCTTTTGTATGTTCACACTTTTTTAGAACTTAATCACATCATTCAAAGTTTGATGGCCATGTCCCATACACTGTTTTGGAAACTCAAATAAATAAATAAATAAATAAACAAACAAATAAAATATAATTTAGAAAAAAAAAGCCACCTATCAATTCACCTTTGGAAGAATTTAAATATTGTAGTGCTGTTTATTAGAAAAGATTAGAGGTAGTTAAATAAGGTAAGTTGTACCTAGTGTAAAGTTAGAACTGAACTATCTTAAAAGCAGGAAAACTATTGTCTGAAAAAGTAGTCATATTATACATCTTATATAAGAAATATTCTGACAGCTCCATTGAAGAAGTGTTGTATAACAGGAAAATAAAATTTCCAAAGCTGAATATATATATATGATTCCAATGAACTTAATTTGTCTCCGTCAGACTTAGGGTTCACTCCTTGGGCCCGGATTAGCCTGGGTGTGTGTGATGACTCTATAGAGAGAAAGTGGATCTGTTGTGTTTCTTTATGTTCCTTTCAGCTACTTCTTTCCTTAATTCTATACTTTCATGGAACTTTTGGGGAGGAAGCCACTGCTCTCTCTCTGCCTTTCACTGGAAGAGAGATGACTGATTTAGTGATTATTTGATTTGCAAGTGTCCAAGACAGACGTGGATATGGAGTGCAATATCAGCTCTGCTGCAGGGTAACAGCTGGACTGGAGAGGAATCCCTTCCTCACATACACATATACATTTTCAGCAGACTAGATGTCTTCTTTGATATTTTGTAGATGGAAATGTATGCCATCCATTAACCATGGTAAAGTTCTCCAGGAAATAATTTCTGCTAATGAGAGAATTATGTGCCAATATATTTTGTTAATATTCTGGGCTATAAAACATGGGAGCTATAAAACTCTGGTGAATGATAGAATAGTTAATGGGAAGGTGTCTTAAATAATTAAAAAAGAATTCCAGATAATTTATCATTACATTGGGACCCTCATGTGCCTGGAGGGCTAGTAATTATTGCTCTTTGGTAAAATGATAGAATATATAACTTTGGAAATTGCAGAAAGAATAATTTTTCCTAATTGACTGTGTCACCTAAAAATGTAAACTTCACCATAAACACTGACTGGGTTTGATTAAAAACAAACTTGTAAATATGCATGAACTAAAGGGGTTGTTAATACTTATAAATCATCCATATAAAAATTTATATCTTATCCCCCAAATCTCCACACTCCCTACAGGACCTCCAAAAATGTAAAAATCTGTTTGACACTTTTATATTAATCACAGTAGTTATATATAAATCTTGGCTGCCATTCTAAATGTTTAATTATTTTTCTGAATTATAGTTTTAACATAAATATTACCTATTTTGCTTATAAATTCTTTTATTTTTAGTAACTATAATTTCAAAGTTCATTTTAAAAGGCTTCCCTTCTAATTTAGTAACAAGTATTTCATTAGTAAAATGATAAGTTATTAATATAAGTATGCTTTTCGTTATTCTGCAGGTTAATTTCTGATTAGAAAATTTGATATAAAATTTTTCTCAATCAAACTTTTATTGAATGGGATGTTAATTTGAACTAATATCTAAATACATTATGTTCATTTTTTTTCATTATGTTCATTTTATATAGTTCTTAAGATCAGGCATTTATTTGGGGCAATATTGAACCTCTCCATGCATTTTCTATCAATGGGTATGTCTTTGTTTTTGTAATGTGACTTTCTAAAAATTACTGCATTAAAAAAAATCATAGTTTCTAAGTACTGGGAGTTTACTCTTTTAGGGAATCCATAAGTTTTTTTAATATATGCCCAACTATATTCATATTTGTCCACAGAAAAAGAATTCAATGGGAATCCAAATTTTTTTTTCATCTATATAGGGGAGAATTTTCAGAACTCTAAAATCATCTCAGTAGAGAGACCAACTTAAAAGGTTTAAACAAAGGTATAATATAGGAAATAAATGTCTGAGTGTGATTAAGAGGATTAATCTATAATCTACTAAAAGTAAATCTATAATTTACATAAAAAGAAACAGAAGAAAGGAATGAATTCTTGATAGACATGACAAGATAACACACCAAGAGAATATTAAATGAAGTTAGCCAGAAATGTTACCAGACCTAGGTGAAGAACACAAAGCTGCAAAAGAATTAACCAAGAATGAAAAAAGAAAGGTGACTATGGTAAGAAATGACAGAGAATAAAAAGCTCATAGATGAATTTACAAAAGTGTTTTCACTGATAGAAAATTTATATTTGTGAAATAAGATTGTATGTATAACTTTTCCATACAAACTAAATATCTTATTAATTGCTTTGCTCATGAAACTTAACATTTTAAAAGAAAAATTTATATTTACATAGTGCTTTATAATTTGCAGTTTTTTTTTCATATGTGATCTTTGACAGTTTAAAATTCAAAATATTGTCTAACATGAAGAAAAAAACCTAAGTTCTTAAACATGTGATCTTAGTATAAACACAGCATGTGATACATTATAGAATATGCTCAAAAATGTATGTAAATTTAACCATATATTACATATAAATACTTACATATAAATATATACACATATATACATCTGTAGTGAATTAAGATATGTAATGTACTTACAATATTATGTTCTACATAAGATATCTTTAGTTAAATATTATTATAATGGTTATTTAATGTATGTACATATATTTTGCTCAAGAATTATTAACTACCTTTATAAAATATTTTAAAATTGTTCTAACATAATATTTACAGGTGAAATAGCAAATGATCAAACATATTCAGATAATTGAAATACATTTTGGTGAAAGAAATAGATGCAGAGAAAGGAAATAATTGAAATGAAGAAAGGTTTAAAATATTGCCTACTGAAGAGACAAAAGAAGAATGCTTTGTCTTCTGAAACTCAAAGGCATGAAGACAGGACAATGTAAAGTGTTCAGAAGAAATGAAAGAGAAGTACAACATGGATAATGAGGTATTTCAAAGAGACAGAGCATTACAAAATAAATATATGAGACCTAAAATGGTAACATATTCAATAGGGAGAAACTGCAATGAATAGCAAAGAGCACAATATTTTTTTAAATTCATTTGCATGAATATGAAAGTTTTGGAGTGGATTTTATTTAAATTCAGTCCACTGCATAATAAATTATTATAGTTCTTTCTCCATTCTGTCAATAAACAGAAAATAATCATGGTAATAAGGCAACTTGAACCACCAAAGGAGGAGGGAATAAAGAACATACCATCACTTTGTCAAGGGTGGGTTGTGTCACAAAATTATTTCTTAAGGAAGAGAAAAAAGGCTCAGTTGTCCTTTTTTTGTTGGTAATTCTCACTGAGGATATTTTTTCCATTGATCTTTTAGAGAGAGTGGAAGAGAGAGAGAAAGACAGAGAGAAACATCTATGTGAGAGAAACACATCTATTGGTTGCCTCCTGCATGGCTGGGGAGGAGCCTTCAACTAAGGTAAGTGCCCTTGAAATTGAACCAGGGACCTTTGGTCCGCAGGCCGACACTCGATCCACTGAGCCAAACCGGCTAGGGCTCAGTTGTCCTTTTTTCTGTAAAGTTTGCTCAAAACAAAAACAAAAACCAACACCTAGGAAATGGTCAAAGTGGCCCAATCTAGGAAAACGGAACCACGTGATGGAGTGAAGTCTCAGTATTCTGTTATATCCCTTAGTCAAGATGCCTTCCCAACAAAATTTATCCATTAATATATCTTCTATGTGCCAGGCACTTTCAGTGTGGATTGAAAATTAGTAATAAATTTAAAATTATTACTATTGCCCTAAAGAGAAATTATGTAACCATATGTTACAAGTACATAAGTAGCCTTTCCAGTGATTGGGCCTTTCAAGTTCTGTAGGGTCAAGGATCTCTCACCTTTCCAATCTTCTTGCACTCAGCTAAATCACAGCAAAAAAAGTCCAAAAATTGGATAAAAGACTTAACTAGAGTATGTTTAATGCTTTTCCTTGAGAAAAAAAAGCTTATTATTGTTTTATAATTATAAATTACTTATCAAATATATGCATAGTGCCAATTAGTGAGTTTTATTAGTTGTAGAAAAAAAGAACTTTTAAAAAGACTTGGTGAGACTTTTATTAAAATAAGATGAGTGTCTTAGTTTTTAAATATTCCATTACAATTCTTCCCATAAACACATGGAAAACCAAAAAAGAAAAAAGAAGTGAAGAAAAAGAAAGAAGAAAGAAAGAAAGGAAGGAAGGAAGGAAGGAAGGAAGGAAGGAAGGAAGGAAGGAAGGAAGGGAGAAAAGAGAAATTCCTTTCAGATATGACAACCACATAGACTGCTATGATGAATATTTTTAAATGTTTGTAATGAGAAAAGGTGTGATGAGGAATGAGAAAGAGCACTATGTGTAGTTTTTCCTGGAAAATGACGGAAGGGAATTTCGCAGCACCCTGGATATTTTGCAGCGCTTAATTTCTAAGTCACCTGTGAGGATCTGATTAAATGCTCGCCTACCTTTCCTGATCCCTCCATCAGAAGTGCATGTGTAATCCCCTGTCGTCAGTAGGAAACACGTTTCCCCTCTTCTGTTTTTGTCTCTGGTACTAGAGCGTCTGATAGGAAGCCTTTCGGGGGGTGATAATGGCGAGTCACGTCCCGAACTGTCATCACCTGATAGCACTGGTCACAGCACCATGCCCATTGACAGACAGTGATAGATGAGGAAATGAGACAGACAGTACAGAGAGTTTACACCGAATGTCCATAGTACAGTCGCTCGATATACAAAACAATAATCACATCATGGTAAGAAAAAGATTGTCATCACTCACCACAGAAATTTACATGGAGCAAAATGGAAATGTGTTGAAAGAAAGATAAATGTTCTTGGGGAAGTTTTAATTCCACTTGGGATTCTATCTAAGAAGAAATTTACTTTCACAAAACTAAGATGAATTCAAAATGAGTGTAATGGTGAAGTAGCACACCGATTAATATCTTATAATTTTTGACATGCTATCTAGTTACTGTGAACGGGATCTTTTTTTTAAGTGGAGCCTATTAAGGAAAAACTCTTAAGTAAATATATGGCTTTTGCAACTCTTTAAGACACACACTTTTATTATTTTCTGAAAGTAATTTTTTCCCAAAATCTTAATAAAAATAATTCCAAAGCTGACAAACTTATGACCAGGTTCTCTAGTTTGAAGTGATAAAATAGTTTTGAACATAATGGAATGAGATAAACTTCTCCAAATGCCCTTGAAAAAAATTGCTTACTTCTGTATATTTGCCAAAGATGGTCACAATCTATCAGCCTGGATACCAGCCTCTTATAACAATGTTTACCCTAGGGCTAGGCTGAGGGTGTGTCCTCTTTATCCATGTCCTTCATAAGACGCAGGTACTATGAGAACAGTATGAGGAGGCCAGCAACACCAACTAAACTCTACCTTTTGTAAAGACATTCTTGGCCTAGCAGTTTTCAGGTATATACTGACAGAACTTACAGAACAATTTCCTGAATAAACAGGAGGACTGTGAATAAAATATTTAAAAAGCAGTTCAGCTCCAACCACATTTTCTCCCCATTTACTCCATAAAAAACTTCTAGAAGCTAAGAAGGAAACCTATGAAAATGTCACCTGGCTTTTTTGTTTGCTTGCTTGCTTGCTTTGTTTAATTGCTGGTATTTCTAAATATGCAAAATTACTCACATGGGATTATCATAAATAATTTTTATACACTAAAAAGATTATATATAAACAACTTATAGTGAATGCATATATATTTTTTAATCTTCATCATAGGTAATTAAGTTGTTTAGTCTACAAAATATTTGATCTGTACCAGACAATAGAGTAGAGATGATACTACTGATGATCACTTTAGCAAACTGAATGTCAACTGACAGTCATTCTTATCAGTCTTCTCTGGATTATCTACGGCAATGGAGAGGAGTAGGGATTCCGCTAATGTCAGGCAGTAAATCATCCAATATTCAATTGTGGTAAGGAAGAGAACCTAATGCATTGTGACGAGGTTCTCTAGTTTGAAGTAACAAAATAGTTTTGAACATAATGGAATGAGATCAATGTCTCTAAATGCCCTTGAAAATTTTGTTTACTTCTATATGCTTGCCAAAGATGGCCTCTGTGGATAAAAAAGGAAATCCACAGAGAAATTCAATGTTGCCATTGATGAGCCAAAGCCCATCATCTATCCCAAGAATAATGATAAATTGATTATATAACACCTTGCTCAATCCAATGGAATTACGTTGAATACCCTACCTAATTTAGTAATAATAAAAATTTAATCAATTCTCCAGAATATTATTAGGGAAGACCTTCGTTATCCAAAGGGCTACCTTCCATATCACCTCTTTGATGTTTAGGCCTTTGAAATGTAAACATCCATTCCTCTTAAGTAACTGCTTCTTGTGAATTAGGTTGAGATGCATGGCCCCATGTGGCAGAGATAAAGCTGAGACAAACACACCAAGCGAAATGATATGGAGATCAACATTTTGAGGATGAAGGATGGAAAATGGCCAATATCATACCATCACATCGTGCAGGGAACAAAAACATTGGCACGAGAGCAACACACAGGCAAAAGAAAATATTGGCACCATCAGCAAAGGGCAGGAAAACTCTATAGACCAGCTATGCAGACTTCTACTTGGAATTTATTTAGAAAGGTACAATCTAGCTATCTATAAGCCTGACACAAACACATGTTTTGTGAAGGGGTAGAACTGAAAACTCATGAACATTTGCAGAAAATGAGAATGATTGCCTTCTACCTATTGGATAATACTGGTCTATAAAGTATGCAATGGCATGCATTTAAAATTATGCCTTACCTGATCTATTATGTTCCAGAAGTCGATTGTCTTTGCCCAGACAGGTGTCACCCTGTGTGCTGTTGCAGGCCATATTTAATTCGGTCTTGCAAAAAGTAGGTGAGCTTGCCTGAGGGGCAGGAGGAATGTGCTTCTTTCTTTTCCGTGGAAGTTTCTGCTTCGCCATTGCCAAGGAGTAGTACATCCCAAAGTTGTTGACAATGACAGGTACCGGCATGGCTATTGTCAGCACTCCAGCCAGAGCACACAGGGCTCCTACCAGCATCCCTGACCAAGTTTGGGGGTACATATCCCCATAGCCCAATGTAGTCATGGTCACCACAGCCCACCAGAACCCAATAGGGATGTTTTTGAACTGTGTGTGCTCACTAGCTGAAGGGTCATTAGGTTGAGCGCCTACTCTTTCGGCATAGTAGATCATAGTAGCAAATATCAAAACTCCCAGAGCCAAGAAGATTATCAGCAGCAAAAATTCATTAGTACTAGCTCGAAGAGTATGTCCAAGCACCCTCAGACCTACAAAATGGCGGGTGAGCTTGAAGATTCTCAGGATCCTCACAAATCTTACCACCCTGAGGAAGCCAAGTACATCCTTAGCAGCTTTGGAAGAGAGCCCACTGAGTCCCACTTCCAAGTAGAAGGGTAGGATGGCCACAAAGTCAATGATATTCAAGAGATTTTTGATGAATTCAAGTTTATTGGGGGAAAAAACAATACGGACTAAAAATTCAAAAGTAAACCACACCACACACACGCCTTCTACGTAGGTCAAGGCAGGATCCGTTTCGATTTCATACTGTAGAACAACACTTGTGCCATTGATGACTGGTTCCGTCTTGTTTTTCACAATATTGAAAGCTTCATGGGTCTCCAGGCAAAAGGTAGTGATTGAAACCAGGATGAAGAATAAAGAAGCAAAAGCAATAAACTGTAGGGGGGGAAAAAGGAGAGAGTGATCGAAACCATAATATACTTTGACCCAGATCTAAGAGCATCAATCCCTCTAGAACAGCGGTTCTCAACCTGTGGGTCGAGACCCCTTTGGGGGTTGAACGACCCTTTCACAGGGGTCACCTAAGACCATCGGAAAACACGTATGTAATTACATATTGTTTTGTGATTAATCACTCTGCTTTAATTATGTTCAATTTGTAACAATGAATTTGGGGGTCACCACAACATGAGGAACTGTATTAAAGGGTCGCGGCATTAGGAAGGTTGAGAACCACTGTTCTAGAGGAAAAACATTGAAAGCATTTTTTGAAGATTTCACTTGGGATGTTGCTCCAAGGAAAGATGAGATGTACCGGTAACATTAATTAGAGTTGCACCTGGATTGTGTTTCAAGTTCTGTTATCAGCTGATATAGATAAAAACTTTTGATTGACGTTGCAAAACAAATTCTTGACTGTTTTTTATACCTGTAAAGAGAGCATAAAAATCACTTCCAAAGAATGTTAAAGGGCAACAGACTGAAAAATAATAATAAAAGTAGACAATGGCTCCAGATATTGTTTATGATCCTAGTAATCTTCATGTATTAGATCAAGTTCTTACATCATACTATGAGGTGCAGTCCACACTGATGGAAACTTGGAAGCCACTCATATTTAACTGCAGGTTTCTACCTGTAGATAAAATGTTCCCGTTATCATGAAGTATGAATGTGAAAAAAATATTTGAGTTATGTTATTATTTAAATGATATTAATTTAAGGTGTAGACTTATCCAAAGAGCAAATCTATGGAAGAAAATAGGCAACAAGACTGAAGAAAGAGAAACAGAGTTAAGAAAAAAATTAAAAAGACAATTTTCTTCCTCTCCTCAAAAAGAACTGCAAATGTTTAAGTATCATGTTATAAAGTTGCAAGTGTTTTTTTTAAATTCAATTATTTCACTTCTTAAGCCAATAATATATGAATACACACAGCTACTAATACAGAATCATCATAAAAGTTCTCACTTATATAGTCCTTACCAGTACCAAACACTGTTAAAAGCAATTTACTTAATTAACTCATATCAATACTTATAATAACACTATTTCCTACTGTATTTTACAGTTCTGGAATATTAGCCACAGAGTTTAAGTTACTTTACAAAGTCATAAGATACAAAGTGATAGACTTGAGACACTATCCTGGCACATTTCACCCAAGATTCTGTTCCATTAACTACCAAACCCTCAAATGTAGAATACAAATATGTTGAAATATTTATCTTGGGATCACATATTTCTTAATGTTAAAGATCTACAAAAGTTGAAACTCAGTTGTTTGAGTGAATGACACCGTTGCAGTCAGTACCTGAGGCTTTCAAAGTAGCTGGCAGATTCCTAGTGCTCTCTGATTTAGCATACCCAATGAGCACCAAGGTTCCTTGAATGTCTAAACCTATAAATTATTCAGGAGCAAGTGGTGATCAGTCAAATGGAGAGAGGTCCTTATCTATATATATAAAAGGCTAATATGCAAAGTGTCCCCTCGGGAGTTCGACTGGGAGACAGGGAGTTCGATTGCTTGCTATGACATGCGCTGACCACCAGGGGGCAGCGCGGAATGAAGGAAGGCCCCAGCCGGCAGCCGGAAGGTCCCAATTGGCCCTGATCACCAGCCAGGCCTAGAAACCCTACCCATGCACGAATTTCGTGCACTGGGCCTCTAGTTTGAAAATAAAAGAGTATTCCAAAACCCAAAGTTGCTCCCTAATACCTATTCCTCAATTATGCCATTGAGATTTAAGTTTCCAGAAGAGATTGAAACCAATTCCTTTTTTTTTAACCTCTTGAGGTTCAGTGTGAGAGATACAAATCTCACCAAATATGTAAGAGATATACAAAAGAATGAAAAAAAAATCTTAGGACCTTTACTATCTGCCCTAAAGAAACACCCAGATTATGGAACTGTCTCTTTGCAGTGTGCCCGTTAGGACAGCATCATACAGTATTATAAGGCATGTCCTTTTCATCGCTGTGACTTATTTTCCCATGTATATCTTCCAACTTCCTTTGTTGTTGTTTTCCACACTGGAGGATATGTTTATTAATTTGAGAGAGAGAAAAGAGGAGAAAGAGAAAGAGAGAGAAACATCACTGTGAGAGAGAAGCATTGATCAGTTGCCTCCCATAGGTGCCCAGACTGGGGATCATCAAAAGCAACTTAGGTATATGTTCTGATCAGGAATCAAACCTGCAACCTTTTAGTGTATGGAAGCCACCTGTAAGGGTTCCCTTTGGTTTTGACATTATAATTTGACTTGTCTTTCCAAACATATTGTGAGATATCAGCTTTTTTTTTTCACTCATATTTCCCTCTGTACACATAAATACAGTTCTTTTGTTATTCAAATACTTTTTAAAACAGTATCACTAAGACCCTCTAGATTCTTCAGAAGTTAACATCTTGTGGGGAAGAATCAATTACCTGTGGTTCATACATTATTTCTTAAATTAAAATATTATCTATAGATTTGATGGTCACATTTTTTCTGACGCCCCATAAAATCTTTTGGCATCAGAACCATACTAAGGTGTTTACATATTGACCTCCCTCCAATCACTCCCCCACATTCTCCACCATTCCCACCTAGTCTCAAGCTTTTCAGGCTGTGTTAAAAGTTTTAGTGCACCAGTTCTATCTATGAGGTGGTAAGAGAATATAATGCAGTTAAAGTAGACTGCAATTTTATTTTATGCTTTTAGTGTTCCTCAATCAGCATTTTTCCAGCTAACTTTGTAATTTCAAACCCTTTGCACCTATATTCATAATTAAATTAGTGGGACTTCCCAACATTGTTTCACAATCAGTCCAAGCTCACCAGCCCACCTTCCATACAACAAAGACAGTTTACTAGTCTGCTTTGATGTTTGTCAATATAAAACACTGGGACTTTTCCAATCAGACATTTTCTACTTTTCATTCATTCATGCAACAAGTTTGTATTAGATGCCTCTCTGTACGAGGCTATAGGGCTAGGGTATTATTTTAACAGTAGTTAAAAAAGTTAACCCCTGTCATTAAGTAAATCACAATCTACTAGAGATACAGAATTAAATAATGAACCATAAAAATTATATAATTGCAATTTTAATAAATGCAATAAACACAAATAAGGATCAAAGGGGACTTTTTTTAGACTGAGAGATTATAGAAACCAAGAAATTATCAATAGTTTGAAATTTGACAAATGAATGGAGGTTAACGTGATGGAAGGGGAGACATATATCACACAGTAGGAAGTTTTAACAAAAATAGTCTGGATTTTTTCCATTTCACTTTCTCAAGTGATGCTTTGACTATAACATCACAGGAATAGCAAGTTTTCCAAATCTGCCTCGTGCACAAATCATGGTGAATAAGTCCCCACCTAGCACAGAAACCCTGACTTTTTAAAGAGTAACTTCTTTTTCTGAAGAGTTTCAAGTCAACCAAAACTATTATCTTGGTTTTAAAATGAGGCTGTAAGATGACTTTAGAACCATCTGACTGCAGGTAGTGTTCCATTCGACTTGCTGACCTATTGGGAAACTTACAGAATTCACTTGTCTTAAATTATTGTTGCCAGCGCCATTGTTTAGGATGAAGTGAAAATAAAAAACATATATTATACATACAACTTAAAAGGAAGATCAACAATACAATCAAAAAATGGGCAAAGGACCTAAATAGACACTTTTTGAAAGAGGACATACAGAAGGCTGAGAGACATATAAAAACATGCTCAAAGTCACTAATCATCCAAGACATGCAAATCAAAATAACAATGAGATACCATCTCACACCTGTCAGAATGGCTATCATCAAAAAAACAACAAACGACAAGTGCTGGTGAGGATGCGGAGAAAAGGGAACCCTTGTGCACTGCTGGTGGGAATGCAGACTGGTGCAGCCACTATGGAAGACAGTATGGAGTTTCCTCAAAAAGTTAAAAATGGAACTCCCATTTGACCCAGTGATCCCACTTCTAGGAATATATCCCAAGAAACCAGAAACACCAATCAGAAAGGATATATGCACCCCTATGTTCATAGCAGCACAATTTACCATAGCTAAGATTTGGAAACAGCCTAAGTGCCCATCAGTAGATGAATGGATTAGAAAACTGTGGTACATCTACACGATGGAATACTATGCGGCTGTAAAAAAGAAGGAACTCTTACCATTTGCAACAGCATGGATGGAACTGGAAAGCATTATGCTAAGTGAAATAAGCCAGTCAATGAAGGAAAAATACCACATGATCTCACACATTCATGGATAATAGAGACCATTACAAACTCTTGAACAATAATAGACTGGGGCGGTGGGGGCTTGGCCAGGGTGGGAATGGCTGGGAGCAGGGGAGGTCAATCAGGGAAAAGGGAGACATATGTAAAATTTTAGACAATAAATAAATTAAAAATAAATAAAGAAAGAAAGACATATATTAAGTGGGTTTTTTTAATTTAAAGCACTATGAAAATATTAGAAATCATTATTATACATACTTGAGTATGCATTCAAAATATAATAATTAACTCTATAAGAACTTCTAGAACTTGATGCCTATGCTTATTAAACAAACTATTATGTTGGCCAGCAAAGGTCAACAGCTTTTATGATACCACACTTGGTGGTTGGAATAAGTAGCATGAATCATCTTGTACTTGGAAATCATTTATATTGACCACCCATATTCCTACAAAAGGAGTGTAGCCTAAAGATCACACTCATTAAAATATACTTGGGGAGTATATACACAGCAAACTTCTTACCTCCGGATCAGATGTCAGACTTGTGGGGAGAAATCTGCATTTAACTAGCTTCTTAGGTGATTGCTACGCATACTAAAGATTGAAAACCATACTTGCAGTGTTTTTGTTTGTCTGTTTGCAGCAGACTGATAACACAGGAATGATAAGTCATTATTAAATGGATTGGATCAGTTTTTTTTAAATTATAAGCATTTGTAAAATTTTAAGAGAACCTTAGTAATTATCATTTACTACCTCCTACATAATGGGATGTTTGTGCCTTTGTGTGTATGTTGTGACATCATTAAGGCTTTCACACAAATACCTGTGAGCAAACAAAGCAACTGAACAGCCTCTATATAGATACAATTCTAAGACACAAAACTTTGGAATCCAAAAGTTGTCTGTCTGTTTTTATAAATCATTTGGCACTTGCATTTATCAATATTTTTATTGGCATTATTTAAAGTACAACATTATATTTTGTATTTATATCATTCTTCTTTGTAATTTTTATAGCTCAGTATATCTAGCTTTACATACTTTGTAAATCTGCTGGAGTGTGACAATTTTATAACAGGAAAGTAAAAGTAGTATAACAAAGAAAACAAACTTTGGCATCTGGGAGATAATATTCATCTCAAAGGTAGGTGCAGTAGGTGATTATTTTGCTTTAAAAAAAGCCCAGCTAGACACTAGATAGCTGCTGTGTGTGTGTGTGTGTGTGTGTGTGTGTGTGTGTGTGTGTGTGTGTAAAGACTTAAGGTCACTAGGTATGGTCTAGAACAGTGATCGGCAAACTGCGGCTCACGAGACACATGCGGCTCTTTGGCCCCTTGAGTGTGGCTCTTCCTAAGCCTTAGGAGTACCCTAATTAAGTTAATAACAATGTACCTACCTATATAGTTTAAGTTTAAAAAATTTGGCTCTCAAAAGAAATTTTAATCGTTGTACTGTTGATAATTGGCTCTGTTGACAAATGAGTTTGCCGACCACTGGAATGAGAACACTGAAAAGAGAACCTGAGTATGCCTCATAATAACATGGTAGGATATTGGAAGTTGGTTTGAGGTGTAGAAGTTTGAAAAGTGTTGAATTCTGAAGAAAAGAAAAAAAATGGGAAAGGTTTCTAAGGAAAAGAGGACAGGCCCATAATACCGGTATGAGTGCCGGCAAGGGAGAAATTCCTCCTCATGTACAGCTACAGAACATTGGGGTAATAATGAGAATATTACATTTTAAGATGGTATTCTTTTATGCCTTCAACAAAAGGAGGTTGTACAAACCAACTGAATGTGACAATGCTTTGAATAATGAAGGTACTGAGCCTGGGAGGACAGATAGAGGAGAGCAGTCATCCATGGCAGGTAAGATACACAATGTGGTTCAAAAACATAGGATGACAACAAATAAGAGTGAAAGGTAATCAGGAGAAATGTAGCCTGCATGGAAGACCTTGGAGATAAGGGGGAGAGACAGAGTTTTCCATGAAAGGAAGAGTGGAGCTCGGTTTATTAGGAACTTATTTTGACTGTCAAATGAAAGGGTGACCCCAGAAACCTTGAAAACCTGGAATTACCCAGAGGCAACAATTGATTGCATCAGCAAGGAATTTGTGCACTTTATCTGAACTTAATTCATAGAGCCTTGGATGTGAAAAATGTATTCCTTTGTTTCTGACTCACTGTGTTGAACTGAAATAGAAAAATATGAGGCCAGATTAAATACTATTAAGACAAAAATTAAAAAGAAAGGCAATGGAGAAAGAAGATTTTATTTATTTGTCATTCTCCTCCACTGAGCTGGGAAGTCTTAAAAACTAGAATGATGTCATGTTCATTTTTGTTACTCTTGCTCCTGGTTCAGTTGGTAGTATTTAATATGGCTGACTGGATGAATAGGAGGATGGGAGAATTAAAGAAAGAATGAATAAATGAACAGAATAATAAAGTAGAACACATTCTACTGGAAGTAAGAATGATGTAAAAAAAGAAATAACGTATTGAAACAAGAAAGTATAATTATCGAAGCAAAAATGCCAAATTTATAGCAGAAGCAAATTTAACCAGTTTATTAATCCAAATGCTGCCACTAGTAGCTTCCATTCATGGGGGTTGGGAATCTTTTTTCTGCCAACGGTCATTTGGAGATTTATAACATCATTTGTGGGCTGTACAAAATTACCAACTTAAAAATTAGCCTTCTATATTTGGTCAAACATTTAATTAACTTATCCCTAATGACATGGCAGGGCCAGACCAAGTGATTCCGTGGCCTTATATTACCCATGGGCCGGATCTTCCCCACCCCTGTAATAATGATCTTGTGTCTTAGCAGGGAGTTGGAAAATAAAATCACATTGTCAGCTTTCTTTCTTTTCCCCTGTGATAAGAACACCAATTTCCACAGGCGTTAAATGAAAACAAAATGAGGCATGTTAAATAATCACAATTTAGAAAGCTTTCCAAACAAGGTATGTCATGTTGACTGAATTCACAGAACCGAGATATCATTCCAGTCATCTTCAAATAGAAAGGTCCTGCTAACGTGTTGGCTTGTGGGTCCACTGAGTAGCCCTTTCCTCTATAAGCCGAGTGTCCAATACCCTTAGATACACAGAGTGCCCAATACCCTTTGTCCAATTAGCAACCATTAAGAGGAAGTCCTGCGTCCAAGTTCTACCTAGAAGGTGTTATGTCAATCTACCTCAAAGCAAACATTCAAGTAGGTCTTTAGGATGTGTAATAGGCTGAGAGAAAGCAGGATGGAGGAAGTGGGTATATTTTTATGTTTCATCATTTTCTCTTTCCTGTTAGTATTAAATATAACTGGACCTGATAATTAATTTGAAAATGCCAGAACTTTCAGCATGAAACAAAGACCAGACCCATTAAGTGACCCTTCTCTGTGCTCTCTGAGCCCAAGATCACTGCTATTGTAGCAATTTTCACACACTTTTGTTACTTTTGTTACTGATTCCACACATCCACAAGTTGTTCAAAGAAAGGGACTGAAATATCTATCCCCAGAGCAAAGGACAAGGTCTGACCAAATGCAAGAAGTAGGTACTCAGTTCTTGTGAAATTAGTAAAGGAACACATTTTTAAAATGTGTTTATTTGGTATATAAAAATTCATTTGTCCCTCAAACAGAATCTGTCCTTTAAAGGTCATTTTATATTCTTAATTCACAATTAGAAATCTCGACATATTTTGTAAACCTTGAAGGCAAAAATAACAAAATTGGGGGAAAAAATAAACTCAACTCTATTTTTTAAGTGAAAATCAGTAAGAGCATTTAATATTTGGAGATTTTTAAAACAAGTTACTTTAAAAATTGGCTAAGAAATTTCAATTTTTAAAATTCCACATGAAGTATACCTATTTTTAGTTTGTATTCCAAGGACATTATATGTTTTCCAAATGGGAATGGTTCATTCCTATTTTGCCTATTCTGTTCTTCTCTCTTAAATAATGAAATGAAGACATGAAAAGAGCAGGGACTTCAAGTATTGAAGTATCTGAGCTCATAAGGCTTCCTGATCCAAAATTTCCGCTTTGGAAAATCTACTCTGGTAAAATCTATACTAATAAAGGGTAATATGCAAATTGGTTGGGACGCCCTCATGCAGTGACTGAACAGCAGGCTGAATGGGGTGACCAGGCCGGCGGGGGGAGGCAGTGAGGGGCGACCAGGCCGGCAGGGGGGCAGTTATGGGTGATCAGGCCGGCAGGCAGAGGCCATTAGGGGCGATCAGGCAGGCAGGCAGGTGAGCAGTTAGGAGGCAGTGGTCCAGATTGTGAGAGGGATATCCGACTGCCAGTTTAGGCTCGATCCCTGGGATCAGGCCTAGACCGGCAGTCAGACATCCCCCGAGGGGGCCTGGATTGGAGAGGGTGCAGGCTGGGCTAAGGGGACCTTCCCCCACCCCGTGCACAAATTTTGTGCTCTGTGCCTCTAGTATTTATATAAAAGTACAAGGATATACTCAGAAGAACATTCACTGAAGTATTCTTTGTACAAAACAAAATGTAAGTGTCTATGCATTGGAGGTATGTTCATAATACAGCATTACAAAGAATGACATAGCTCAATACACACTGATAAGATATAATCTCCAATGAAACATTAAACAAACAAATAAACAAAAAAAGACTGTGGCACAACATTTGCAGTCTAATCCCATTTCTTTATATATAAATAATGCATGTAAATAAACAGAAACACTATGTCCTTAGCACTGGTAATGTCTGGGTGCGAGAGTGGCATTGGGTAAGTGTCTTATTAATGGGCAATTCTGATTCTATAAAAGTTTAATTTTTTTTACAAAAATTGTAATCATGTATTATATGTTTAATTTTTTTTAATTTCAAAGAAAACAATCACCCAGAGAGTATTAAACCTGGATCTGGATCTTTATTCCTAGTGAACATTAAATTGCTTTTACTAGTCTGTAGAAATGACACACTGGCAGTTTGCCATTTTTCTTCTTTTCTGCAGCCTCTTAAATTTGGCAGATGCTCTTAATTATGTATGTGTTCAAGTCCCATACCCTAGCTTTGCCATAATTAACAAGTGTGCTGTTGTCCACAGAACTGTGGTCTCTGGAGAGAGAAAAAGATTTTCATTACTAAGTCTGTCCTCAAGGGCCAGACAAATGGGGACAACTAGTGCCCATGTCTGCTGATTCCATGCAGAGTTGAAAATTACTTCAGACTCTTCTTAGGCTGGTAAGTGAATTTTGCTTTATCCAAGTTTGACCATTTTTAAGGAGTTCCCCAAACTCTGCTGCATTTGAGGTATTATTTAAATGTAGGAAGGCTGAGATTCCTTCAATGGAACACCACACACATTCATGGTACTACATTCAGAAGTCAGTGAAGATGAAGAAGATGAAGTTTCAGGAACCTGTATAATCACGCGGGCGTTTATGACACATTCTATGTTTTATGTCTATACCTGCATATAAAATATGTTTAGTGTATGGATGGATATATATGTATAAATTATATATAGGTATAAAAATAGATATTAAAATATAAGACTTAGATTCTTCAAATCAAGAAAACATACTCAAATAGTACTTTTAGCCTCTGAGATTTATGTGGCCTCTGATAAATACTTCCATGTATGTTTTTTGGTAGCCTTATCCAAAACACCATTCCTTTACTATTTTTTTCCTAGGCCACAGACTGATTTCACTGAAATTTTGATTGTTTACAGTCAAGGCCTATTTACTCACACGCAATTGTAATTTTCTGGGATACAGGAAAGGGGGCCTATATACCTATTAATATTATTGCAGTGAATTATGGTGTTCAAAGTTAGGTAACATGAATGAAAAGTCACCAAATATGAATACACGGTATCATTTTGCTTTTCTGAGTCTTGCAATAAAATTTAAAGTGTGTGCATAATTAATATATTTCATAAAAATAATTTTTTTATAATTGCTTCATTAGCTAAATTTCACATTTCTCAGTCATAAAAACAATAACAGATTAGAAATAATTAATTCAAAATATAAACATGAATTATAATTCCTAAATTTTCATTATTGAAAACTTCCCCCAAAAGTGTCTATCTTTAACATATTAATTCATTTTAAGTGTATTTTAAATGTATTTTTTAATGGTTCAGTTTGTCTTTGAATGATATGACCTATACCACCATGATCTAGGATTACTTAGAGGGCCACATTTTTTAGCCTATCTACCTATCTACAAGTCCCCATATATCTTTCATGAGGCTAACAATCACTTTCCAAAAGGAATTATGCATGAATCTGGTCTTATTTAGTTGAAAGTGGAGAGATAGTGATGGAATGGTAAAGTTGAAGGTGAAGGAAAGTGGCTTACAAACATCTACCAGAGATTCACTGATTTCGATATAACTGTTTCTTTCAACATGATGGCATTGTGGTTATAACATACCCTACACAGTGTCTACCTGTGTGAATGAGAAAGGGGCCACATAAAAATCCTGACAAGCTCAGGGGAGTCCTGCATGGTGGCCTTACAAACTCAGAGACCAAAAGTAACCACAAAGGATGATCTGAACATAAAAGTTCCTAACTAAGCGTGAGTCATGGTGGGGAGTCACCTCCCAAGCCAGTAGCTTCCTTGACAAAGGTCAGTCTTTAAGAGAGCCTGTCTACTGTCTTTTTGCATGTAAGATAATACACCCTTGGAGTGTCATAGTAAACCCTTTTTTTCTGGACCCCTCAGGGTACAACCTCCGAGCAAAGCAGGAGACCACAGAACCCCTCATTGTTATCCCTGTGTGCTGAAAATTAATTAACTATCCTGTACCCACCAATGTAAAAGAAGTATGTGTCTCTGTTTTATTCTTTCTCCAATCCCAGAGATTTCCCCGCTTTGCTTTCTCCTGCCTCCCTAACCTACCACAAATTGATCTCATATAACCTCACTCCTCACCTTACATCTCCTCCTTTGATTCTGATTATAAAATAAGCTGAAAACTGCCATTCTCTGGAGCAAAATTGCAATCCTTTGAGATTTTTGTTTCCAGCAGTTGTAGTCAGGCAAATGAGATTCAAATAAACTGATACAAATTCTCTACTGGTTTAGACATTTCTTACATCGGCACCTGCAGTACTACTTTTGCTGGTCCAGGGACACCAAACGATGTCCCAAACTTCAGTCTCAAATATTATTTTTCTCTTTTTCCTATACATACAGTACACTTGCTCAGTAATCCTTTTTAAAAACATTCCATTATGCCTACATAGTCAAATACTCAGTCTTCCCAACCACAGCTCCAAAGGATCTGGTCCTTCCCCCACACATATTTACGTATTAAAGTTAGAACTTTAGTACTCCTTCTTCCTCAAGTTCATTTTGCTTAGTGGATATTTGCTTTGCCTGACTACACAGCCTAGGTCAGGAACCCCCAGTCCAGTCTAGTCTACCTCAGCAGGTGCTCCTATGTGGACTCGGAACACTAACGTTTCAGTGGTTCCTCCTGGGCCTGAAGGTCTTGGGCACTCTTGCAAACAGTTGTAAATTCTTCCCAGAGGGCAGAGGCAAATTTTCTATATTCCATAAAACAGAAGTTCCTGTGTAACTTGTAATTTTGTTACAAGGAGTAGAAGAGCCATTTTTAAAATCTGGAGGGGATTGATTGGCTATGTAATTGGAAATCCGGTAAAAGTTAACATTACTGTTGCTTGCCTTAGCAATTTAACTGTATCAACGGCTATCAAAGTGTGGTCTGGGGATTTCTAGTGAAGCTGATACCTTTCTACGGATCCATAAAATCAAAATTAGTTTTGTAATAATACTATTTTTTTTGTCTTTTTACTCTCATTGTCTCACTAGTTTACAGGGGAGTTTTCTGGAGGCTGCATGACCTGTGATATCACGACAGAGTGAATGCTCACGTAGATAGAGAACCCAGCCGTCTCCTATCAAGTCAGACATGAGATTTACAAAAAGATAATACAATGCCCCTTTCTCATTTTATTTTTTACTTTTAGAGATTTTTAAAAAATTATTTTTCATGAAATATGTGTTTTCTCACACTCAAATGTTAATCGCCTCTAGAAACATCCTCACAGTCACCTGGAAATAATGTATTATCAGCTACCTGGGCATTCCTTAGTTTAGTAGGCAAGTTGACACACAAAATTAACCATCACAGTGACTATTATACATTTTATTTTTGATGGTTTCAAAAAAACTTCAAACAAATCTGATCTTCCAATTCCATTATATACCTCTGTTATTATGAAGCATTATTTACCAATTAACCTACTTAGTACTTAGGCCCGTTTTTCTTCCCCAACACCTCTGACTGTTGAATCACTGAATCCTGCAGATTCTCAGACTTGAAATATCTCTAGTATTTTTCTCTCATCTCTCCACTCCCAGTGCCAGTAGCTTAGCTTTTAATTTGCCTTTAATTAGCTTTTCCGGGAGTACTAGGAATAAGCACTCCTTGGAGGGAGCAAATGTGATTATGCCATTCATCTGCTTAAAATAGTTTAATGGTTCCCAATTACAGGGTAACACACATTGTTCTTAATATGTTATTGGAGAAATTTCTTTCTGTGGACCTTACATACCATTCTATTGTGAATATTACTATCCTCTATGATATGCAGGTGCTCCATCCTCATGCCTCTGTACATGAAGTTCTCTCAAATCTACCTCTTTCCTTTGTATGGCTGGCAAACAACTACTTAGTATTGAAGACTCAGCTCAGAAAACAATTGGTCTTTGGAAAAAAATCCCTGGAATCTGAGGCAAATTTAAGCACTTTCTTATAGTTATCTATTCATATCTCTACTGTAGCGCTTACCTCATTTCTGTAACATTTTATTTTCTGATCCTTTGGTAGAATACAAGCTTTTGCTAGCAGGAATTTTTATTTGTATTTTATGTCAAGAGGTCTGAGTTAGTGCTTAGTAAATATTGAAAAGAAGTAATAGCAAAGATTATGGACATACCAAACATAAGGCTTAATTCCATTTTGGTTCATTTATTTACACCCATACTTCCCCCAGATGAATATTAAGAAGGCTTATGAAGATAACAGCATAGGAATAAAACTGTAAACTTTTACTTACAGTAATAAAACTATAATATAAGACTAATAAGGAAACAGATTGTCGGTCTGAGTGACAGGAGCAGGGCAATGTCAGAGATGAAAAGAGAATGCTTCGATGAGGAGGGGTTAACATAATGTCAGTTTCTGCAGAGTTCAAAGAAGATAAAAATAGAGAAAGGCCTATTGGATGAGATCACCGGGCCATCATTAGTTTCTCTTGGTGAACAGTTTTAATTAAAAAGAAAAAGGAAGAGAATCCAGATTTCAGGATTAACAAGCTAATGGGTGTTGAGAAGTATGAGTGGCAAATAAACACACACACACACACACATACACACACACACAATTACTCATTCACAAGGGTTTGAATCCATTTTGTCCATAGAGATCATTACAAATTTAAACGTTTTTCTGGCTCTTCTCTAAGAATAAACAAAATGAGCTAATTCTAGAATATATAAAAAGGTAATACAGACTGGACCATATTTTTGAAAATGTAAAGAACTTAATAATGAAAGATAATACTAAATATTCTTGAATACTATTATCAAAATTATCTAAATAGACATTTCTATCCATAATCAATCAGAAAGCTATCTGATTTTTTAACTAATTCTACCCCCAAAATCTAACTGTGTATCCATTGTGCTAAAAGGCATCAGGAAAGTAATAAATTCAGTGCTATGCCACTGGTAACAGTTCTACAGGATTGATAAGTGATAATAGAAAAACTAGTAATAGCTTTAAGATGCCATACTGCCTTTGCCATTTAAAAGATCACAACCCTAACAAATAAAATGTATGTTTTCTTCTTCTAAAAATAACAGCATTACTAATACTAATAGGTAATATTCAGTCAGCACATCTGTCCTAAAAAATAATCTTCATCTCATTTAATCCTGAAAATATACTGCATAATAGAGTCTATTGTTCCATTTTACAGAGAAGCAAACTGAGGCATAGAAACAAAGGTCAAAACTCTCTATTTTTTTGTAACATATTGCTTCTCTGAGTTACCTTTTTTCCTACAAGAATCTTCAACCCCACTGAACACAAATATTTAGGAGATAAGTATTATAAATAGTGTTTTATACACATATGTGCATGTAATCACACACTCATGCACACACACACACACAACACACTCTAAATTTTGGTCATCAATAGTGCTAAAACAATAAAGCCAGGAAAGTGAAATTCCTAAGCTTTATTCCTGATTTGTTTGATGGATCTTTATTCATAGTACCTTTTCAAGGTCTTTATAAAATAAATGGTTTCATAACCAAATGCTGATTCTAAATAAGCAAAGATAACTAAGCAAATGAGTTTCAGGCTAAAAAGTAATTGTATTTTCACTATTTGAACAAAGTTAACTATACATTTTGGGCCTAAGGTATCTAAAGAACTCAGAAACTTGCATGAATGGACATGGATGGGCTGGGTTCTTCTTTCTCCTCTGTATACTTCTCTTTTGATCTCTGTTTTTCTAGCTAGAGAAAGAAATGGCTGTTTTCATGGCTTATTTAGCTCATTTCAGAGCTATCAGAGCAAGGTTTACAGGACTTGCCCTTGATATAGAGACAACAGAAGAAAAGCTTCTGAATATTTAATAGAGCTAGAAAATACTACATTTAATATTCTCTTGAGCTTGCACAGTGCTGACTTGGAAAGAAACCTAAAGTGTCCCATTTCCACATGTAGAATCTAAAGAGATGCAGTCAGTAGAGCATTCTCTAAACTGACACGCACAACTGAAATGGTTACATTCTTAAAGGTAAAATGATTCTTTTAAAATATGTGCCGAAGGGAAAACATAACTGAACTGGGCTTTAAAGTTGTGTTCATGTTCTATATTTACCACCGTATTACTTCTGAAAAACGTTAACAATTTGACAACAGCCAGAATTTTATCTAGCCTTTGTTTATTTTGTTCTGCTTGCCATTTTTGTTTTGTTTTGTTTGAGTAAGGGAAAATTTTAGGAACACTAAGAAAATCAGCTATCTAATGTCAATTAACAGTTTTGCACATCCAACATGCTTTGTTGATTTTGATGTTAAGAATGAAAATCCTGCCTGGAGGTGTGGCTCGGTGGTTGAGAATGGACCCAAGACATCACCCCTTCTATTCCCTGCCAAAGCATATGCCCAGGTTTTTGGCTTGATCCCCATCTATGTTTCTTTCATTGATGTTTCTATCTCTCTCTCCCTCTCCCTTCCTCTTTAAAAACAAACAAACAAAAAACACACAAGAGAATGTGAAAATTCATTTAGACAGGGTAAGCTCTTGAAAGGCTAGAGGGAACCCTTTTCCCACTTCCTAAAAGTCCCCTTTCAATTGTTAGAGTCCTTCATGTGATTTTTTTTAATAACCTAAAGTTTTGTTTTACTCTGTCCTGCAATTTCTCTATAGGTTGTACAAGAGTCTGTAATTCAATAAATATTTCCTACCCAACTGTTAAGTTGAAGGCTCCCTGCAGTGAGTTATGGAGAAACCAAGGTAAACTATAACACTTGTGCACAAGGAGCAAGTCATCTATCTTGGGGGAATGATAAACCCCCTGACCTTTCCTCTCTAGAGATAACATCTAGGCTTCAGTTGTGTTTCAGCTCCAGGCCCAGAAGAGCAACAAAACCAGCAGTGGACCTCAGGACCAGCTGCATTGAATAAAGACCCCCTGCTCTGGCAGCGGCCAATCAATCAGTGGAGACCTGGACCCTGAAAGGGCACAACTGGAAAGCTGTTGAAAATTCTATTGAATTCGTCCCTGAATTCTCCCTAAACTCTCCACCCTTAAAACCCTTAGGAGGGAGGACCCAGCACACTCTCCCTCCAGGGGCACCCTGGTGCCTTTCCCTTCCCCCTCCATCTCCCCCAAGGCCCATTACCATGACCTTCCTCACTCCCAAGCTCCAAGGGCCCCTTCCTTTACCTCTGTAACTTGTTTCCTAAGCCCATTTCTTTTAGGGATTACTGTTTCTACCTCTCTAATTTACCAAATAAATATTCTCTTATAGTTGGAAAAAAACAAAATAAATAAAATAACTCAAATAAAGGTAAAATAGAGACAATAAGAGACAACATGCTTAAAAGACAGCCATCAACCCACCTCAGTCTGCCTTCCAGTTGTATTTCTCCAATGGGAATAGCTAGCTCTCATGGAGTCATCAGTTGTAAGCCCCTTTCCAATTCCAATGGGTATTTTTTGTTCACTCTCTCTAAGGCAGCAAACGCTATAGGTGCTTTTCCTTTGAGACACTCTCACTACATGAATTCCAGGACACTAAATTCTTCTGATTTTCTTCCCACTTATCTGGACAATACATTCCAGTTTCCTTGGCTCGGTACTCTCCTCCACCTGATCCCCAAATGTGAGAGAAACTTACAATTGGGCTCCATACCTCTTTCTGTGTTTAGGTGCCGTAATATGATCCAATTATTAAAAACTCCATTCATTTGCTTGGTTCAAATTTATATCTCCAGCCCTGACCTCACTGAGCTTTAGGCTGCTTTCTTGCTCAATTGCTTTCTTGTCATTGTCAGAGGGCATGATGTCAAATAGTTAAGCACATTTTTTTTATTTCTTTCCTCTCAAATCTGTTCTTCCCCTCCTCCTCTTTCCCACAGTAAACGAACACTGTTACTCAAGTCAAAACTGAGAGGTCGCCCTAGCTGGTTTGGCTCAGTGGATAGAACATTGGCCTGCGGACTGAAGGGTCCCAGGTTCGATTCCAGGGCACATGCCTGCGTTGTGGGCTTGATCCGCAGTGTGGGGAGTGCAGGAGGCAGCCAATCAATGATTCTCTCTCATCACTGATGTTTCTATCTCTCTCTCCCTTTCCCTTCCTCTCTGAAATCAATAATAAAAAGAAAAACAGAACAAGACAAAAAAACAACAACAAAAAACCTGAGAGGTCATCTTGGTGCCTTCCTTTTTCTCCTCACTTCACTGCCTAATCCACTAACTCCTCGGAGTCCAAGTGACAATCATTTCCTTGAGAAATTACCATAGTCTCCTAATTAGTCTCTTTGTTCCCATGCTTCTGGACATTGTTATAGTTATCTATTGCTTATAAATATCTCCCCCAAAGAATGGCAACTTCAACAAATGTTCATTAGCCCAATTTCATATCAGTCAGGGTGGGTCTGGCTTAGGTCCTCTCATGAGCTACAGTCAAGATTTTGGTCAGAAGTTGTGATCATCTGAAGGTTTAACTGGGGCTAGGAGATCTGCTTCCAAGGTGTTTGGCAGGAGATCTCAATTCCTCACTGTCTATTGAGAGAATATCTCCGTTTCTTACCATGGGGCTTCTCTATAGGGCTCCTTGAGTGTCTTCACAACATCACATGTCAGCTGCCTCCCATAGACTGAAGGATCCAAGAGAGAGAGAGAGCGCAAGGAAGAAAATGTGATGCCTTCGCAAGTTATGTTATGCATCATCACTTTCTCCATATTCTGTTTGTTAGAAACACATCTCTAAGTCCAGTTCACATTCAAAGACGAAAAATTAAAATCCACCTCTTGAAGAAAAGAACATGAAGAATTAAAAAAAAATATTTTAAAACCACCACATCCTTTCTTTGCTCAGAGTGCAGAGCATTTACATAAACTAAGTCCAAGACCATTGTGACATGTAGTGAAGTGGAACAAAAAGTTTAAGCAAATGAGTAAATTCAAGAATTGTGAATTTGTGTGGTTACTGGTGGAGAGAATAGCATTAAAAAAAAGTCTAGGTGAAAAAGCCTGATGTTAACAAGAAAGATTGGAAGAGATTCAGAAAATTTGTGGGTAATTTTAATGAGAAGGAATGACCTAAATGGAGAAAGCACAGCTACAAACTTTACTTCAAACCAGGAAAGCTTTAGTCGTATGAACTTGGCAACAGGAAGAAAGTGAAAAAGTACTTCTTTCCAAGGAATCGCACAAGGAGGAAGCACTAATTGAAAGCAACCTCAGAAAAATTTAGGTTTCATTTAGGCAAGGAGGTGGAAGAATGACAGCAAAGTGAACTACAAACCGGATGTATTAGTCTGCTCAAGCAGCAGTAACAAAATGCCACAAGCTAAGTGACTTAAACAAAACAACAGAAATTTGTTCTCTCATGGTTCTGGAGGCTAGAAGTCTAAGTTTAAGGTGTTGGCAGGGTGGATTTGTCGTAATACCTCTCTTCCTGACTTGTAGATCAATACCTCCTCCCTGTGTCCTCACATGGCCTTTCTTCTGTGTTCATTTCTGGTGCCTCTTCCTTTTCTTGTTAAGGATGCCAGTTCTATTGGATTGGGGCCCCACCATTATGGCCTCATTTAACCTTACACATCCCTTTAAAGGCCCTGTCTTCGAATACAGTCACATTGGCACCTGGGCTTCAACATATGAATTTTGGGGGCAAGGAAGAGAAAAAAATTTAGTCCATAACAATGAATTAATTTGTAGTAAAAATGGATTGCAGGTTTCATGGGACCATGTGAAAGAAGAGAAGCGCATCATGGTCCAGGTTGTTGTAGGCACAGAAAGGAGTTCAAATAGATGCTAAGAGGATGGGGACATCTGAAAGGGAGGACAGATTCAGATTCAGGAAGGCAGTAGATGAGGAATAGTGGGGTGCTGGTCTATAAGCAAGAAAAATTTGCCAGCAGTGCAATGAGATGGAGAAAACTCCCTTCTTCCATGAGTACTATGAGAAGTTGGAAATCAGAACTCATTAGATGTTCAATTCATATATTAATACATTTGATTTGAATTGGTGTCACATTATTAGCCTTCCCAGAGTACCTGCCTGCCTTGTCTGATCCTGGAAGAGTGATTATTCTGCACACAAAAACGATTTTAACACCAAGGATGAGAGAAGTAGGACAGTGATGTGTGTGTGTTAGCACAAGGCAGAGCGGGTGCAGAGGTGAACAGGCTGTCATTTCATAAGCGTCGTGAACTAAATCACCTCAACTACTCAACTCAATAAACAATCATTAACAATGTTGATGGTAAATTCAATAAAATATTTGAGATCCTTAAGTTTCTCATGATACATTTTGGAAGCAGAAGATGCATGTGAACCAGAGACAGGATGTATCCTTTCACATGGGCAGGTTTAGCCCAATGAGAAGCAGATGAGAATAATTAGATGCCAGGGTAAGACTTGTCCAGTATGCCTACTCTTCCTTACCAATGTGTTAATTTTCATAATTGATTACTATTTTTCCCAAAAAAGGATTCCTAACAATTTGGATGAATTTTTTAACTTTGCAACAAACAATTTCATAATTTTCTCTTTCTTGGTGTTAAAAAATGACTTCTTAACTATTAATGCCTAAAACAGGAATACAATAAAAAAAATTTTCCACCATGTTTACAAATTTTATTTATGTTAATAAACTATACTGATTCCAAGATACATAAATACTGAGAAGCAAAAAGTGATACACGTGTCACTTAATCTCTATTAAATTCTATTTTGAAATAATCTCTCATCACCTCCTTTATTCCATTACTACACTAAAGTGTTATAAATTGTAATCTCTCCTATTGGATTCTAAAATATTCTAAAGCCAGAAAAAGCCACATTAGGTGAATATCACCTCCCATAACACCTTTTTCTTTCATCATGCAGCTCCATGTTATGAATGTGACTATTTTAGTGAGGTGCTCTTGAAATTACTATAACTTTTTACTTCCTGGGGAAAAGTACACTAAATGCCACAGATCAAGAAATATATTAAGTATTCCATGTAACTGTAGTAGAAAGACTGAATAACTATTTCTCTTAATCATATGGATTACAGAGAAGATACAGACATGTCTGATTTTTTGTTATTGTTATTCGAAGACAAGTTTAAATTTCTTCCATTCAATTTTTGCTCTAGTATTATCAGCAGTGACAATTATTTTCAACAACATGGATACTTTCAAGAGTGGAGGTGGGTGGGTGAGAAGAGATTAACCAAAGAACTTGTATGCATATATGCATAACCCATGGACATAGACAATAGGGTGGTGAAGGTCTGGGGAGGGAGGGGTAGGCTAGAAGGGGATATCTGTAATAATTTTAACAATAAAGATAAATTTTAAAAAATGACAATGGAACTTATGCTCCAACTTTATTTCTTCTGGCAGAGAATATCACCTTTTCAAATGTGACTGATCAGAAAATGTTTTCTCTTTCTCTCTTTTTTTAAATTTTGAAGTTTCATGCTTGAATTTGTGGACTAATGTTCCATTAAAGTATACCATTTACAACTTTACTCCAGGCAAAAATTTTTAGTATGCATTATTTAGATTGTGAGCATATACACTTCAGTGTGTGTGTGTGTGTGTGTGTGTGTGTGTGTGTGTGTGTTTGGAACATAGCACCAACAAATCTATATATAAAAGCCTAAGCAACAGTTATGACTGCATGACCGGAAAAAAACGGAACAACCGGTCGTCCAGTCGCTATGATGCACACTGACCACCAGGGGGCAGATGCTCAACACAGGAGCTGCCCCCTGGTGGTCAGTGCGCTCTCACAGCCAACCTCCCATGGCCCCTCCCCCAACTGGCCCCCATCAGCCCCTAGTGCTAAACCATTCGTAGAGACCTGCTTCTGGGTTGGGGTTTTGTACACAGCTCCCCCACTGTGATCTATTGAAAGTCGGCACTCAACACAAGTGTTTGTCTTGTTCCTGTACTCTCCCTTTCCTGGGGGCCACCCGCCCGCCATGGTGGTGGCGCAGTGGAGAGGGAAGGAGGAGGGGAGAAGGTGGGGAACAGCCCAGTGGCGGGGCGCCAACTGTGGTGTCAGCATCCAGTATCTATTCCTTCCGTGCCCAGCCCGGCAACCATCGCCTCCTCTCCCGACCCCGCTGGGGCCTTCGGGCCCCGACTAGGATGGGAAACCAGGGGTGGGTGGCAGTGGATGTGGCCCCTTTCCCAGGGGGGTCAAGGGCTACCTCCATCCTCGGGGGCTGCTGGCCAACCTCCCATGGTCCCCCCACCTGTGCATGAATTCTTGCACCAGGCCTCTAGTATTATATAAAAATTTGATAAAACTTATAAAACTGTAAGTTTATTTTCCCAAATAATACAGGCAACTAGATTGGAGGAAAAGAACATATCAGTGAATTTCTTTACAAAATTAAATATAATTATCAGTCCCTGAAAAAAATGGATTTCAATGGTAACACAGGTTGGAACTACTGGGAGTCAATGAATCCCTAGTGGAGATTCAAACAGTAATGGCCAACAAATATTGGCTCAGTTTCTTCAAAAGACCCCAACAGCAATGGGAATGTAGTAATTTAATGTACTGGTGTGCCTCAGGTGAAGTCCCAGTGAGATCTAATTCGAACAACACTTTTGAAATTGATGAACATGTAATTTTCTCTTAAACAATGATAGCATTATGAATATTATAAATATATATACATATTTATGATATTACCAGGTATCATTAGTTTTCTCTACAATTTTAACTTTGTAAATGCTCAAAAACAGTATTTGATATGGTCAGGCTTCCCTTGGCTTTTTAAAGTAAAATTACATTCATGTTTCAATTTGCTACATATCCCTTTTGCAGCAATTAAAACAATGTCAAATATATTATCAAAACCTTCTCTTAAAAATATTAAATATTAAAAGATATTGTTCTTCTTTTCTAAAAAATATTAAAATAATTGAAGAAGACCTAACTTTATGATAGTAATATTTTCTTTTCCGACTTCTTTATCATTTTCTTTCTTCAACATTTACTAGTACTATTTTTTAAAATATATTTTTATTGATTTCAGAGAGGAAGGAAGAGGGGGAGAGAGACAGAAACATCAATGATGAGAGAGAATCATTGATCAGCTACCTCCTACACACCCCCTACTGAGGATCAAGCCTGCAACCCGGGCATGTGCCCTTGACCAGAATCAAACCCAGGACCCCTCCGTCCACAGGCCAATGCTCTATCCACTGAATCCAACAGACCAGGGCATTATCAGCACTATTTTTTATGGTTAGCCAATGTTTAAAATGTCACAATAACATTTCTTCTCTGCATTGTTAAATTTTGCTACAAATTATTTTGTTACATTATTTCTAATGAAGGTAAGATTAATATTTCCCTACAAAGACAAAGGTTGAACTACCATGTGTTCCTTACACAATTGGAAGTATTGGTCTGTTTTTGTTTTTTTTTAATAGAGTAATGTCACTTATAAACTTGGATCACATAATGTCATAACATGTGAGTAAATTAAAGTTTCCTAGATAATTTAAGCCTTTGGGTTATAATTGGTGCTCAGTTGAAATAATTCATGTGCATATAAAAATGTAAATCAAATTACTTACTTTAACTAATTTTACTGAAATTAATAACATCTTATTATTACTGGAATGACATAGTTACAAAACATGGACCTGACTTTAAGCCAGGTATTCTTTCTCCTTAAGTAATCAATAATTCATCATTTAATAAATGACATTAAAGTATTAATTTCAATAAGTCCAATAAAATTTAGACTTGAAATTGATCTATGTATCTTTTTCTTACTAGTTAACTGCAAATAAAGATTTTCAAATTCATCAGAATGTCTGTAAGTAATGTTTTACCTTCAATATACCAAATAAACAAATTCCAACTCTTTTTATTTATAACAAATAAAAAGAAGAAGAAAGTTTAAATGTGTAAAGAACTTTAAAAATTATTTTAATTTTTTCAATTTATGGATGACAAAAAAAGCCTTAGAAGTTAGATAACACGTCCAGAGTCACCTAGGTTTGTGTCAAGGTCTAACCCACATGGTATTTTGATACAGTTCTAATTAAAGTTTCACACACAGATAAATTACACAATGCTATAGTACATTAAGTTCAATTCCAGAAGTTCATTATATGTGCATTCAGCCAACACTTATTGAACACCTGCAGTATATAAAACCCAAAATAGACCAGCAAGTGTGACAGGTACAAACAGAGTCCTATTGAAATGGAGAGACAGAAAAGATTAATCTTCTTGGGGGAATATGCAAAGGCTCCACTGTGGAAGATATATTGTAATCCACCTATTCCTGTAAAGACTTTCCTGACTCTCTTCTGCGAGGCTAATTGTGTTAGAAGAATCATATCTAAAATCTACTACTAAAGCAGCATTGAAAATCGATTCCAACTTAACTACTTCTCTAAGTATATAAAGATCTGAAACGTCATCAATATAGAGAATGTATTCAAGAGCACTTTCTCTGTAATCCCTTACGTCCATGATTAGCTGCCCCTTTCCTAGTTCTCATGATATCCTACCAATGTGACAATGTTTCTCACATCCCACCCGCATCACTCCCTACAGACTGTGAGCTCTTTGGGAGCAAAGAAAATGATTTATTTCTCATGTTCTCTAACTTACACACAGAAGGTCCCCAACATAAGTGGGGTCCAATGGAATGAACATGGGGTTTACCTCTTAAGAAAAGAAGCTGGGAAAATAACTTCCCAAAGAAGAAAATAAACATGAAAGGGACAGAGTTTTGAAAACTCTAGTGAGTCTGAGGTGCAGTTTAGCAAGGTATGCACCTCTGGAGGGAGGGCATGGTATGGAAAGCAGAAGCAATTGCTTGTAGAGCAAATGATGGGTGATGAGCTGGATCTAAATTGAGAATGACCTTGGAAGCCATAATAACCACTGTGTATTATTCTGTTCAACACCGGTATCCAAAGGATGTTTTAAAAATGGTAGTGACACAGTCAGTCTTTATGTTGGTATAATTTTAATTAATGAGAAGAAATAATTTTGGGAGAGAAGACTTAATAGAAATATGTCCCAATCAACTAAGCAATAGAACATGAGGGCAAAGGTTAAAGCCATGGTAATGGCCATCAGAATGAAGAAAGGAAACGGGTTCAAAATAAATTTCTGAGGCAAAACAGAAAAAAGGGTATATTTTGTTAAAAATTCTTTAATGTGGTCATTTATAGAAAGCAGAATTAGAAATAATAAGAAGCTAAATAGACAACTTAAGGATGCCTTAATTCTGTAGACATTGTCTACTGACAAAAAATCTATAATAATAAAAGCATAATATGCTGATTAGACTGGACAGCTGAACAACCTTCCAGATGACCTTCCGGACGAAGTTGGGGCTGCGAGGGCTGAGGCAAGATGCTGCAACTGTGAGGGCCGAGCCCCTTGCACAAGTTTCATGCATCAGGCCTCTAAAAAAAAAGATTTCCAAAAAGCCAAAAGGGATTTGAATAGAGTATAATGAACAGTTACAATTATCAGGAAGAAATCAAAGAGAACTTGAAATTAGTCTTTGGATTGGGATATGGGAAGTAATCAATGACTAGAACAATTTTTTTATGAGATTGTTGATCCCAGAAGCAAACTGTAATAAGTTCAGGAATGACTGGGGTATTCTTTACAAAACTCTTTATAACACTGAGGAGATATTCAAAGCAAAGTCTTGAAGGAGAACAGTTACACAAAGGTCTGTTTGTCTTCGCTTAGTTTTTCTCTCCTTTTAGAAGATATTTTGAGTATGGTATGTTCGTAGGCCAAAGAAAAGAAACCAGTGGAAAGGAAGAGCTTGATTATACAGCAGCAAACACACTTATCTGTGAACATATCTTAAAAGATAATTAAAATTAAAGAACTATTAAAACATGTCCAAAGAACTAAAACAGCTTCAATTTTATGTATTCTAAAAATCAAAACAATTTTCATCGAACGCTCAGCATATTGTTTCCATTGAATGATTCCAGTGGACTAAGATTTCACTATGCAATATGATTGTTACAGAATGACTTCTGGGGACAAATTTTGGTGGTTTACAGAGATCTTATTTCAGTTATTCCTATCTAATCACCATTGGGCTCAAATAACTATTCTTTTTTACCAAACACTTCAAAGAGGAAAGGAAGTCCCTTAACTGGGTATATCAAGAAAAGGAATGCATGCCTTCCCACACCTTCTGCCTCTAGGTAGAACTTCTTGCAAATCTAAGTGTACATACCTTTTGAATAAGGGAATCTTCAAGCCAATGAGCAATTAATATTTCCTCTATGTCTCAGCTACACTGTCTGCATCTTTCCTATTCAGAGAGACCCAGGATAGAAGGTTTGGATCTCAGAGGGTCAATTTTTGAGGCCATAAAACTGTAATTGCCCCATCTATACATCAAGAAAGCAATAAACAGGATCTAATTGATTCTTCTGCAACAAATTTCATGAGAAATGAGAAATTTCTCTCTCTGGTGCCTTTATTCATGCAGAGAAATGTGGCTGTTAACAGTCATTAGCTAACCTATATGAGCTAACTTAAGAAAATACACGAATAAGAATAGTCTTCTGGTTAATACAAAAATATGATTATGATAAACATACTCTTTAAGTTGAAAAATATTAAAAATTGCAAAGGCAAATTATTTTGAAAAGAATTAAATACTTTCAGAAGAATATTTCCATAGTCTGATACCTACATTGCCATTTCATCTCTATCCTTAAGGTGAAATACAAATAGAACTTAAAAAAAAACTTTAGATATTCTTAAATATAGTACAATAAATGATAATATATAAATATGTAGGTGTATTTATAGTCCATTTAATTTATATGCACCCTTTATAAGATTTATATTTATTTAGTTTTAAAAAATAATTTCATAATTTATAAATGTCCATTAAAATAGCATTTGTGGGAAATAAATGAAGAGTACAAACATTTTGAAAAATATTTTCAGACAAAGGTGCTGAAATATACCCATAGGACATATACATGCTGAGACAGAAAATTAATTATTAAAAAGACATGCCTTAAAGTCAATAGTCCATTTCTTAGCAACAGACATATTTTTCACATTAATTCTTATATTTGTTTTGCTCAGCTTTTTATTTCCATCTTCCTATACCTAATTACATGTTCATGGTTTAATAGAAAGTAAATTTACAGGATTGGAGTTGAGTCATCCTTCACCATTTAGGATCTGTGTAACTCCAGAAAATTTACTTAGGCTGTGCCCCATTTTAGGGACAGAGACAGCGAAGCTCTTTATATAGTTACTGTTTGTTCCTCAAAATTCTCTGATCTATGTAAAAGGCATTTCATAATGTCCGGGTCTCTTCTAGCATAAAAGATACCTTTGCGGCAATTTAAATAAATATTTGCTCCAAATGATTCGGGGGTTCTCAACCTTCCTAATGCTGCGACCCTTTAATACAGTTCCTCATGTTGTGGTGACCCCCAACCATAAATTATTTTAATTGCTACTTCATAACTGTAATTTTGCTACTGTTATGAATCGTAATGTAAATATCTGTTATGCTATATGTGTTTTCCGATGGTCGCGACCCACAGGTTGAGAACTGCTGGTAGACTAATTTGTAAGAATGCCCCCAAGTCTCACAGTTTAAGGAACTAGGAGAGGGGATTTCAGACCCCAATTATACCCGGAACAAGAGCTGTTGCATAGGGCATGACCCAGAAAATCTGTACTCAGCCCTGCACATTGGTTGTGGAGGTACTGTAATCAATAAATACTGGTATGTTTCACCTACCCATATTCTCTGACATACCAGGTTTATGACTAAGCGTATTCTAAAAATGTTGGTATACATTTTTTCATCAATTTATATTTTTTCATGAATTTAATTTTTCATATAAACAATCCAGATTTCACATTCTTTATCTTAAATGGTTAGGTTCATAACTTATTGAGAATTATCCCATGTACCTTAGGCATATTAGATAAGTTTTCAAAAAATTAGTAAACAATGAACTATTCGTCCTACTAAAACTGTACCTGATCCAATAAACTTCTCATGAGTCAGCAGACATTTCAAAATACTCCAATTCCTCAGCGCTGTTATTATATTCCACCGTCCAAGTGAGATAGTAAAGGTGTTGGATAATAGAACACCAAATATAGACATTTTATTTAATTAAATTTCTTGATACAAAAACTCAAAAGAGGTTATTCTTTAATATAATGTCAACTTGATCTGTATAATTTTGCTGATTATGGTCTGTATAATTTTGCTGATTAATATGCCTTGAAGCTAGGTATGAAGTTACATATAGCTCTCTTCACCTCTGTTGATTTCTGTGTTTGTAGTTGTTACTAAACATCATGTAATCATGTAATCTGTGTTTGTAGTTGTTACTAAACATCATGTAATCAAGAGGGTAAGAATTAAAGTGACCTTCACATTTGTGAACACTGTGGCGAGACAAATATATCTAATCTAATTCAATTAGGAGGGTTTTAAATTATGGTAATCACTGGTAAGTAAATCCAATATAGGTGATTCAAACTGATATTAAAGGAAATAAAAAGATAGAATGGTAAAAGGAAAGAAATTTTTAAGTATATTTTTATTGATTTCAGAGAAAGGAAGGGAGAGGGAGAGATAGAAACATCAGTGATGAGAATCATTGATTGGTTGCCTCCTGCATGCCCCACACTGGGGATCGAGCCACAACCTGGGCATGTGCCCTGACCAGGAATTGAACCAAGACCTCCTTGTTTATAGGTCCATGCTCAACCACTGAGCCACACTGGCTGGGCAGGAAAGTAATTTATTCCTCTGTAATTAGCAAAAACAAATGATACTTCAGAAATATGACTGAGGTCCTTCAGGAAGTTCTGTTATTTAAATGTGTATTAAATAAATGCTTACCCTCTTTACATAGCTGACATCTTAAAAACAGATTACATCTGGGAAACCCCAAAATATAAAATTTTAGAATACTTAAAAGGAAAAACCAATACAAAAATCAAGTAAGTCCTATATACAAAAGGTTATTTTTATGATTAACTTTTCAGAGATTCTACAAAACTCAAAAATTTCTCTGGAACATGCTGAGTGCCTTGGAATAACAACCTTAACTCGCAATTTTCTCTTTCTTGTCAGTTTAAATAAGACCTTTAATATTATTTCAGTGAAGGTTCTTGAACTAAAGATCTTGAAACAGCTTTGATCTGATATGATTTTAAGGCACAAATCTGTCAAAATTGCCAAGTAAATATAACTTGCAGACTATTATAAAATTTAGGTCTTTCAATAAGACAGTTTCCATTGAAGTGAGCAGGACGGTGCCCATTCAAAGGAATAGAAATAGATTCCTCGTTACAAAAATGTCTATTTGTGTCAAAGAAAAACAAGTATCAGCTAAATTGCAGCAAACTGAACTGGAATTATAAAACTCATTCCCTGACTTTATAATTCTACACAGGTTGTTTTTCTGTTGAGACCTGATATTCTATCATCATAAAAGAGCTACTGCCATGCTTTTGATTATTCTACACATATAATGTCTGGCTGACTTTAAAGCTGTTCTGAAACAAATGCTGTCATACAGAAATAACAATAATAATAATGTTATTTTTAAAATAAACATAATTCTAAAGTAAGTGCTTGCCTGGCTAAATTCTGCTGGAAAGATCTTCTGATTGTAAGTAGGAAATACATAATAAAGCGTTCAAAGTCAAGGAAATATTTCTATACCAATTTCTGAAACTCATTTTATTTGTAATTTTGTGTGTCTTCTTATTTCTTTAGAAATGTAAAATTTTCACAAAATCAGATTTAGGTAAAACTCAATGAGGGATGTCAACATGTTCAACAAAAGCTTCCTCTCTATAGTTACAGTATTACACTAGCTTCAGGTAGACCCAGACCATTGTATTTTAAGCATGTTGTTTCCTTGCTTAAAATATTCTGCACTATTAGAAAGACTGCATCTAAATGTAAGAGACTGGGAGTTATTCACATAAACTATGTGTAATTAAGATAACTGTTTAGAGGAAGACAAATATAAAATTCCCAAAGTATAGATATAGATGATTTTCAAGTGCCTACATTGAATAAACCAAGGAAATAATTTAAAATATAAATGTATGGGCTATCTAGATCTAGGTAGCAATTATCCTTAAGATATTACTATGTTTTTTCATATGCAATTTTCACTCAACGAATCCAAATAAAACTAATATACCTAATTAAATTAACATCACTGCTTTGTATTAAAGTTCTTCCTACATATTCTGGACGAGTGACTTTTCCCCTACAACAGCTTTACATATAGCAGCAGTTGACCATCCGTTCTCTTTTATGGCTCTTCAATTTGTCTACCTATTGAAATTGTAAGCATGTTGAGAGGAAAGATGCCATAAAAAAAAGAACCATCAACCAAAAAAATAGATTTTGAAATGGTTATAGAATTGTAGTAAGAATCTGTTTACATTAAAAAATAATCTGTTACAGCCCTGGCCTGCATGGCTCTGTTGGTTGGAGTGTCCCCTCCAGCCCCCTGCACAACAAAAGATGGTGAGTTTGATTCCCAGCCAGGGCACATACCAAGACTGTGAGTTTGAGCCCCAGTCCACATGTGTGGGAGACAATCAATCAATATTTCTCTCTCACATCGATGTTTTTCTCTCTCTCCCCTCTTCCTCTAAGATAATTAAAATAAATAACATAAAATTAACTAATAATAATCGGTTACAATAACAGTTACAAGAGAAATTAAGTAGAAAATCAAGCAGGGACAGAGAGTCTAACCAAGATTAGCTAGTGGATAGTTTTTTGCTGTTTGGGTAAAATTGCTGTTGAAATTTTGCAAAACTTACCAGTGGCCTGTTTCCAAGGTAGAAAGTAAGAAGAGTCCCTTTAGCCATAGCTGAGGTAAACACAGGGAGGGAGGAAGGTAAGGAGGGCCACAGCCTGTGTTCTCTCAGATATCCAAATCTTTATGGAATTTTTGCTGCTTAATCAATTCCACTTTCCTTACCCTTTAGGGAACCTAGCATCAAATTAAGTTGCCTCAAGTCAATAACTGCATTAACCCGTACAGTTAGTGGTCCAGGCTCATTTAGAATTTTGTTCTTGATCTGTCACTGAAATCTTAGACTCTTGAGTCCTGTGTATAATTTAGGATCTGGATATAATCTTGGAGGTCCCTTTCAACCTTAAAAATATAAGCCTGGCTATGTGTTCAGGTCTCATTCATTTTATAAATATCAATTATACACCAATCATGTTCCCAACACTAGACATGTGATACTGACAACATAAAGATGCACATGATACATTCCTGCCCTCGAAGAGACATAAAGTAATACTTAATGTAATGGTATAACATGTTGTGTTAGGGAAAAACAATGTGCTTACAGAAGCACAGAAAGTGGCAGATCTAACTCAGGAGGACAAGGGGGGACTCATATGAATTAAAATCCAGATTACTGAAGGAAGAGAAGGTGTTCCTGTATCAAAAAAGAAAAGGATGGATAGAAATGTTAAATAGCAAGATGTGTTGCTACTGTTGTGTTGTTGGATTAAAGTTTCACGTGAAGGAGGAGAAAAATGTGATTCCAAGAAGATTATACAAAAATAAATCATTTAGGGATAGGAATGTTAATCTACAGATTTTGAATTTCAATCCCAAAACAACATTGAAGATCTGTGCAAGAGAGTGACAGAATTACATCTATACTTTTGAACTCTATTGAAATGTGAAACAGTCATATGTCATGAACTTTTTGTTTGTTTGTTTTTAGTCTTGTTTTATCCATTTATCCCAACCCCCAGCACACTAGGCCAATGTTGGTGGTTAAACTTTGCTCTTGTCAAGAGATGCAATGTGTGGTTGCTGCATCCCGGTGGTGTGTGAGGGCCAGGCCACCCTGGACATGGCTTGGAGCGAATTCACTGTGACCCAGGGTGTGCCTCAGGGCCGATGGCTCTGGCTGGAATACATGCTGGTGGTCCCTGAGGATGCCTACAGCTCCAGCTACCTCTGGGAGGAGGCCCTGGACAAGTCCTACAACTTCATCAGCTGAGACTATCACATGTGCCCCACCAGCTCATCCCAGTTCTGCCAAGATGCCACCACCTCTTTCTCCCTCTTCTATCACAATGGGGGAAAAATTTTTTTAAAGAGAGATGCTATAGTTCTTTCTCTCATTATCCCTTCAGAAAAAAATACCCTTAATATCCTTAACTTCTTTGGAGGAAATTTGAATGTCTCCAAACTTACATTCCAATTCTCAGGAAAGCAAAACACAAAATACCTCAGCATGTAGGCCTAATTTGAAGACTGAAAGGGAATTAGTGGAAGCTTCTTTAGGAGAAAACAACATAGATAGTCTTGAATTAGGGTTGGTTGGAAGGCAAATGACAGCTATTATTGTGTTACTGATTTCTAAAATGGTAGAGTCTTTGACCTAAATGTTGAAATTTCTGACTTTATAGTTTTAGAAAATCAAGGCAGTTATAGTTGTATTAATGCTCCAAATTTTTTTTTAAAAAAAATTATAGACCATTACTCATGTTAACTCTTCAATAAGTACACCTAGAAAAGGCAAAATATAGGATCTTATTTAAATATCCCTTTACAGGACTCCTTTAGAATGGATCAGAATAAATTAATTCCTATCTAGATCTGCCTTAACAAAGATAATCTCTCTTGATACTTATACATTTCAAAAACCCCAATGCACATTACTGTAGCTTTGTCAGGGTTCTTTACTTTCTAAGTGTTTATTTTAATATTTTGTTTTCCAGTTAAATATATCTACTTTTCTCTGTATGCAAATATATTACAAGCTTTATTAATTGGGTTTTAATAAAGATTAAGAGTAACATTTTTTTGTGGTTAGAAAAGTTTTAAAATTTAATCTAGCCAATGAAAAAAACATGAGTCAATTCATAAAAATTTTAGTTTCACCAACTTTTATTATTAGATTTACTCTATCAGTAATACACCTTATTACTGCCAGTGCTGATTTCATTAGTATTTGCTTTAGAAAAAAGTCACCTTAGGCTTCATTATTTAAGCAAGAATGCAACCATTTCTATATGTCAAATGCCATTAAATTCGGTCAATTTTCTAAGACTTAATATATTCCTGTTTTTATGGATCTGAATGATTCATTCAATAATTACTTTCCACACATGGCCATTTTGATAATATTTCATCCCTTGCTGTCTGAGCAAAATTTAAGTTTGTTTACTTAATGGGATATTCCATGGCTGTAGTAACCATAATGAGAAAACAAAGTAAGATTTCCAATGCAAATCAACTTCTTGGCATTACTCATTTGTTCTTTTATTGTTTAGTCCGCAATACCTTTGAAGGACTAAAATTTCCATCCTTCTAATAGATGCAAGATACACCTTAATTTTTAACTATGGATCTGTTGACTATCTTAAAATGAACATAGTATCATTAGAATCTTAGGCAATTTGGATAATGTCCTTTGTTAGAATAGCTAAGTGATGATAGGGTAAGACCTCTAAAACATATTATACAAAAATACAAGTACAGAGGCAAATGAATTGAGTCCCCACTTCCTCTGATAATTCTGAAAGGAAAAGAGGAGGGAGAATGAAGCATTTAGGGTGAAAATACATACTATACAAGCATACCAGTAGGAGACTGATGTTGGGAAAAACTAAATATACATATTCAGTTATTCTCTGAGTTATAAGAGGAGATCCCCAATTATCATTATTATCACATCCCACTTTCTCCTTCAGGACACAAGTTCTCTGGCTGCCTTGTTTGTGTCTATATGTACTCTTCATACTTGTATTTACCTGTGAATATGTTAAATAAATAAAAGATACTGAATTCAGTCCATTTTAGGTATCTTGTATATAATGTCCATTAGAGAGCTTGGGCCAGAGTGGGAAACCATAAACTGTGAATGAGTGCTAGGAGAAAGTAGTCTAAACCAGTGGTTCTCAACCTTCCTAATGCCGCGACCCTTTAATACAGTTCCTCATGTTGTGGTGACCCCCAATTTCATTGTTACAAATTGAACATAATTAAAGCATAGTGATTAATCACAAAAACAATATGTAATTATATATGTGTTTTCCGATGGTCTTAGGCGATCCCTGTGAAAGGGTCATTTGACCCCCAAAGGGGTCGCGACCCACAGGTTGAGAACCGTTGAAAATGAAGGTGGGGGAATGCTGGGAATGCTTCTTCAAGGGGACAAAAGGCCAGAGGAGTACAGAGCCAACCTGGTGGGAGGGCATGGCATGGCGCAACTCAGGCTTTCAGGCTACATCAGTATAAAGGAGTTTAACTCCCACCTCTGCTCAAACTTATGCACCTGAGCATTCAATATTTTCACATAAACCTATCTTTTATCATTGTACTGACTTTCAAAAATGTGATCAAGAGAATACAGAAAGAGTTGTTGAATGGCAATAGCAATTTCCTTCGGCATGATCAGTCTTCACCATCATAACAGTCAACACTTACTGATGAGAGCCCATACAAAACCAGTTCTGTACATTTGTCAACTCCTGCAATCCTCAGAGAAACCCTTACTCTTTTCTTCGTTTTATAAATGAAGAAAGTGAAGCAATAGACATTAACTTGTGCAAGTTCACAGACTAGTAAGTAAAAGAAATGACAAGTAAAAGAAATGACTGGACAATGTATGAGGATACTTTTAACATAATTTACATTCCTGCTATATGGAAGTTTCCATGTTACTCACTTGGCATTACTCATTTGTTCTTTTATTGTTTAAATGGTCTTTGAACTCCACAGGTTAGTTAACTTGCAAGTAGATAGAATCTAGAGGATTCCAAGTTTTACATAAGGTCATAGGAAACTTTATTAAAGTGTACTTTTTTTTTCTTACTTCACTAAGATAAGTATATACTAAAACACAAAAGCTTCAAATTTTACCATGAAAAGTTGAAATTAGACTAGGAGGGAAGAGAAAATTGAATTACTTGTTTTAACATAGATCCTAGAATATAATGTCAAATAGTGTTTGCAATCTAGAGAAAATGTTTTGGTGTGAATAAAAGAATATAGGAATATGCTAAACGATATTCATGGCTGTACCTCTTCCAATGAGGAAACCTGTTACACTTGAAGGAAGATCAAACTTTTGGTTTATCACATGAATAGATTCCCAAATGCTCTAGAGCTAAGATTTTCCCAAGATTCCCCAGAAATTCTCCAGGGACCTATCACAGGGATACGTTTTCCCCATCCCTGAATGGAAAGACTATATGTAAAGTTTTAATTTCAAAAAAAGAAGTTCAACTTTGAGAAAAAAAAACCTATCTCAAGCACTTAAAAATAATATATTTTTTAATTGGCATACAACACATATTAAGAAATACTTTCACTAAATGAATGAATAAATAAATGCATACTGAACCCCTTTGCTAGTATATTTGTGTGTTTAAAATAAATATGTTTGTATGTGTGTATACAAGGGTGAACAAAAGTACACTAAGGCATTTTGATATTCTTTTAACTTAATAAAGCTATTGTAATAATCACAACCTGTATGTCTTTTTCTAGTCCAGTGGTTCTCAACCTGTGGGTCGAGACCCCTTTGGGGGTCGAATGACCCTTTCACAGGGGTCGCCTAAGACCATCGGAAAACACATATATAATTACATATTGTTTTTGTGATTAATCACTATGCTTTAATTATGTTCAATTTGTAACAATGAAATTGGGGGTCACCACAACATAAGGAACTGTATTAAAGGGTTGTGGCATTAGGAAGGTTGAGAACCACTGTTCTAGTCGAACATCGGTAAACCTACTTTTGCACACCCTGTATATGCTTATGTACTATCTGATCATCATAACTACCTGCAGGTTAAATCTTATCATACATGGTAAAGTAGGCAGTAGCTACACTAGGCTGGAATTCTAATCAGAAGTAAAACAAAGATTCAGTTATTACTGGATACCAAAACTTTGAATATCTGGAAGCATTCAAGTAGCTAACTGAAGCTTACAGCTCTGTCAGAGCTTCTCAATAGAAAATAACCAAATAATCAAAGGTAATTGATAACTGATGAGATAGTTCTCTGAAACATAGTTTTTAGCATTTGAGAAATAGAGGAGGGAAGTGGCATCTCTGTATGATTTAAAGCATTTCCTTCATGGACGCAACTCTTTCGAGGGAGACAATGATGTCCTGCTCTTGTCTCCAACGCTTTTCCACATTTCATTGGCAATGAGAATACAAGGGAATAAATGAGATGCTAGATTTGGCAGTGATGCAGGAGAAGGTGCTTGCTCAGTGTTTACACTGATCCTTCAGTGAAAACTCTTTCACCACATTTAGTTTTGCAGGAAATTGTTTTTTAACTTAAAAATATATTGCTCTTCTTATTTTCTTGCTCAATCTCATGACATCTGTTGGCAATAAATTATTCTTCCAAAATAAGTTAAGGGTTTCATTGAAAATTATTTTCAAAATAAAATATGCAGAAAAGGTAAGTAACTAACTTGCTAAGACAGACATGAACGTGCTGTGTAAATAATCCTTTCATTGGAGCATTTGTACACCAAGAGTTCAGATCAAAAACTTTTATTTTGAATGTGTGAGAGAATGACTGTGTGTTCATAATCATGCATAAGCCCCACCTACAGTGGTGGTGCTATAAAAGAAAAATTCTTAAGAAACTGCTCGTCATCTCTTAATATAAACCAACTAGTCATGCATAAAGAGGACATAGAGTTCAATCTAACACTAGCAATTTAGCTTTACAATAAAAACAACAAGGCATTATTAAATAGGTGTAACTTCTCTATAGTAGAGATACTGAATTGGGCTAGAATTGCACCAAATGACACATAACAGATCCCTTTTCAAGATCCAATTGTCCTTCAAGGATAAATCAAGGACCACTTCTACACCAAAACCTTCCCCTCAAGCAGCGTGCTAGCCATCTAGTCTCTCTCTCTCTCTCTCTCTCTCTCTCTCGGTGAAGCATGTATTAAAAATCATATATATTAACTGACAGAGATTGATGGTTTCTAATTTTCTCATAGTAAATACCTTCCAGAAATACTATATGCTAGCATAGGATAAAACTGGCAATTTTCAGAATGCCTTCCTATTTTCTATAATTATATTGTAACTCTTGTAACTGTACACACTAGCTATGTCCTCTGCATCTATCTTATTATAAATCAGGGGTCCTCAAACTATGGCCTGTGGGCCACATGCAAATACAAATATTGTATTTGTTCCCATTTTGTTTTTTTACTTCAAAATAAGATATGTGCAGTGTGCATAGGAATTTGTTCATAGTTTTTTTTTAAACTATAGTCCGGCCCTCCAACGGTCTGAGGGACAGTGAACTACTGGCCCCCTTAAAAAGTTTGAGGACCCCTGTATATAAATGAATGTGTTTAAACAACTTTTCCCCTGTAATCATTATTTTTTTTTTACAACAAGAAAATGGCAACAGATTTTAATAATCAGTGTATTTGTCACATTTAAATCCTGGTCAATGTGTATTTTGTTTACGTATATCAATTTGTTCTTATTGGAATAAAGCAAACACAGTCTACCAGTGCCTATTATTTTTTATTTTTTCCAAACTGCTACTTTTTAAACATCTATTTTGACCTTAAAATCCCCTTTAGCTGAAGACTAACTTTATAGAGACAATAAAATCTAATAACAAGACCTAACGCTGAATGGACCAACCTCAAGATGCCCTTGTTCTAGAGATTTATAGTTCTTTCTTAAAATAATAATTTGGTTGCTGGGGATAGTTTGCTAAATATCTTATCTACAAACAGTCTGATTCACTTCCTGTAATAAATTTACCTAGCTACCCTGGAAAAGGCTAGCAATAAAAATTTCCATTGCAGGTAATGGAGTCATGCCCATATAATAGTTTGAAAATATAAGAACATAAGAACTATTTATACCTCAGAAAAAAAGAAGCATAAATGCCTCAATGCACACACAGAATTGAAAATCATGATGCACATCTGCTAAATTTAGAAAATAGGCATAACCCATATAGTCGCCTTCTGCTGATGTAGCTGATTGGTGCCCAGAAGACTGTGCTGGACCCAAAGTCAATCCTACATGAACCTTTCTACTGGTTTCTTCTCATCCCAAACATCTTGGGAACTATCTCTCTATATAGAAGCCTAAGTGACTGAATGACCAGTCAATCGGTCACTATGACACACACTGACCACCAGGAAGCAGACATTGAACTCAGGAGGTGGCCCCTGGTGGTCAGTGCGCTCCCACAGTCAACCACCCACGGTCCCTCCCCCAGGCCAGCCAAACCTTACCCTGGCCAGCTGGCCCCAATTGGCCCTGATCAGGCGGCCAGCCAACCTCCTGTGGCCTCTCCCCGCAGCCAGCCAGCTCTGATGGCCCTGATTGATACCTCCCGTGGCCCCGATTGGCCCTGACCCCAATCACCAGCCAGGCCAAGGGACCCCACCCATGCACAAATTCGTGCACTGGGCCTCTAGTTATATTTATAATTCAAAGATCATTCTAGTTGCCTACATGAATGCATTCTCATATACTCTCTTGAGAACCACTTAATTTATGTTTAGACTTGAACAAGTTGTCTTTCTGCTAAGTATTTGCAGATTGTGTAAATGAGGCACAGCCTTACTTATTTTTTACTATTATTTCACAGGGATGGTGTGAAGAACAATTAAAGCACTGTTTGCTGACAACTTTGAAAAGTGCTATATAAACGCAAGGTATTGTCATTTTGAGGAATAAGAAGTTATCTCAGGGAAGTATTGAATCTTGGAAATTCAAAATGCACCACAAGGTGTTGGAATCATCTGTAAAATCCATAAAGTAATAATCCTATATATTAAAAGGCATTGACTGTGATGACCAAAACGACCATTCAACTGGTCACCAGGAGGTGCATTGAGCACCTCCCGGTCCCCCCCCCCTCCCCGCCCCCGGCCCGCAGTCTCTGATCGCAGCATGGCGAATGGGGAACCACAGCGAATAGAGCAGAGGGGCAGGACTGGCATGCGGGCAGAATGGCGACCTCTTAGTCCCTCTCCCCAGCCGCAGGCTTCAGGGAATTGGAGCCATGCTGTGATCAGGGAACCACAGGGAACTGAGGTGAGTGGCAGCGGGGTGGGACTGGCAAGCTGGGTGGAACAGTTGACCTCTTGGTCCCTCCCCTGACCCTCAGGCTCCAATTGCAGCTTGGCAAATGGGGAACCACAGTGAAACCAGGTGAGTGGCAGCGGGACTGGGAGAGGATGGAACAGCGACCTCTTGGTCCCTCCCCCCAGCCCATAGGCTCTGGGGAACTGTAGCCATGCTGCCAATGGGGAACTACGGAGAACCAAGGGGTGGCGGCAAGGACTGGTGAGTGGGCAGAAGATGGCCTAGGGACCCTAACCGAACACGATTTCGTGCGTGCTGGGCCTCTAGTACTTATTATAAAATTATAAACAAGTGTTCCATAGACAACAACCACTAGAAAAATGCAATAGTCTTGACATGCATATGAAGGAAGGACAGATTGCATTAGTTATAAAACACTATATTGGGTGCTACATCATATGTCACTTGGTTTTACACAATTGTCTCACTGTGTCTAACCACAATTTTTAAGGTATACAGGTGTTGTTTTAAAACTTATTTCACATTGGTGAAGCAGTTTCTGGCATGGTCAGTAATGTGCTCAGGTCAAACAGATTCTAACTACCAGAGCTACATTTACATTTAGGTCTTCTGTTCTTCGAGTTTCAATATGTTGTATTTCTTTTTCATGATCATTGACCAAAATATAATTAATATTTCTCCAATTTAATGATAATTTAAAATTTCCGAAATGAGATCAAATGCTCTGTAAGATTAGATACTTCCCCATGTGGGAGTGGCGATCACTTGGTGCACAGGTAACTATTGCCTTATGTGTCTGTGCATGATTAAAATTTAGCTGTAATTGCCACTGTATAGAGGACAATTGAGATTGTTAACATCACATGTAAGATGAAAACACAATAAACAACCTCAGAAGAAAATGGCATTTGGAACATATGTGACCTAGATTAGTATACTTAATATGTAAAGAACTCTATTTTTTAATTAATTATATAATACTTTTTAAATGTGAGATATGAGTCAAAGAATGCAGCAGTGAATTCACAGAGAAGAAATATAAGTATCCATTATGTGTTTTTTAATATTTAGTTTTACTACTAATAAAAATATGCAATTCAAAAAAAACAGATATTTGTTGTCAATCAAATGTATATTTGAACCAGTGTTGATGAAATTCAAGAAAGTTTATGCTTCTTGTTGAAGTGTTAACTGGAACAACCTTTCAGAAGATTAATTTAACAATATGAGACCCAAATCTTCAAAATTTAAACTTTATTTGATCCAGAAATTCTTCTAGAAATCACCTAATTAAGCATTGATGTGTTTTTAAAAATTAGTTATAAAAATGATGATTGTGGTGCTGTTTTTCAAGGTAAAAGTATGGAAATAAGCTAATATCCACATAATAAAGAATAATTTAAGAAAATTCTGGTGGATTCATATATTGAACTACTTTGTAACAATTAAAATGATATTCTGGAAAAATATTTAATGATATGGAAAAATTTTTGCAAATTAAATGAAAAAAATAAGATTACAAAAAATAGTAAGGATTATTCTATTTTTGTTTCTGTAAAGATAGCATACATTTTATTTTTGCATCCATAAATAGAAATATCTATGTAGAGAGACAGAAATGGATCTGTACAGCTAGAATAGAACTAGACATAAATTGAGAGAGACAAAGACAGATATACCCACAGAGATAGATTTGGAGATAAACATAGAAATAGATATGTCTATATGGAGTAATAGAAGTATATCTATAAATATATCTATATACCAATTAAGATATATATAGTATGTATGTAGAATATGTGTAAAGGTTTATAGTTGTGAATGCATGAAATACAGAATTGAGTCTTTTATTATTTTTTACTAATTATTATATTACTAGAGGCCCGGTGCACAGATTTGTGCACCAGTGGGATCCCTCAGCCTGGCCTGCACCCTCTCACAATACAGGACCCTCAGGGATGTTGGAGAGCCAGTTTTGGCACAATACCTGCTGGCCAGGCAGTGGGACCCCACTTGTGCACAAATCCGTGCACTAGGTCTCTAGTATGCATATAAGATATTTGGTTAATCTCTTGCCACCCTTCCTCTTCCCCACTTCCCTCTCAGATTCATCAGTCTGTTCCATGTTTCCATGCCTGTGGTTTCCACTCCTGCACTGAGCATCTGCCCCCTGGTGGTCACTGTGCATAATAGCCACTGGCCATGCGGCCAGTTGCTGAGGCTTTTATATATATAGACTAGAGGCCCGGTGCACAAAAATTTGTGCACTCGGGGGGGAAGGGGGG
>NW_005371324.1:3371925-3404415 GCF_000412655.1 Myotis brandtii
GCTGCCTGCCGCCATCTTGGATGGCAGTTAATTTGCATATCGCCCTGATTAGCCCATGGGAAGGGTAGCGGAGGTACGGCTAATTACCATGTTTCTCTTTTATTAGATAGGATTTCCCCATATGAACAACTGTAAACGTACTTTTGCTCTACCCTATATGTATATAGAAACATTTAGAAGTGGTTATCTATAGGTAGTGAGGATTAGAATTTTTCTTCTGTTTATCTGTCTTATTTTGTTTAGAAATTTAGAAACCTTAGACATTTTCCAAAATATATATGTAATAGTTTATTAATAAAAAAGACAATTTGTAAAGAAAAAGGTCTGCATTATCTTACCAAGAACAGTACCACTGCTGTTTTCTGTTAACTATTTTAATTCATAAAGAATTATACATAAATAAAACAACAACAAAAAATCTAGACCCTTTTAGTCTTCTCTAATCACAATTTAATTTGTCTGTAAATTGTATTGCTAATTCATTGCCATCACATTTGAAATTTTCTTAGGTTTAAAGAAATATCCTTAAAGACAAGATACTAGGTAAATTTAACTGTTCAATTTGTGAAGAACATAGTTATTTAGTAGTTAATCTAATAAATCAATGAGAGTACATGTTAAAGTTGGAAGATAATAATAAATTAGAAGTCATGAAAATAAGAGCTCTAATCCTGGTTCTGCTATTTACAAGGCATGAAACCTTAAAATGTTTCCTAAAATTTCCATGTCTCATTTTCTTTATTTGTAAAATTGGGCTAAACACAGATAATAGCATGGTGAGCTAAAATAACTGCCATTTTACCTGAAGAGAGATATGTGAATATGGACTTTGATAATATGTGTAAAATCTCTGAAGGTTTATATTAGCACTAGAGGCCTAGTGCACGAATTTGTGCACAGGTGGGGTCCCTTGGCCTGGCTGGTGATCAGGGCCTAACAGGACCCGCTGGCCGGGGATGGACTGTGGGAGGTTGGCTAGCCCGCTGGGGAGGGACCATGGGAGGACTCCAGGGCTAGTTCGCCCTTCTCACCCAGTCCCATCAGCCAGACCCCAGCAGCAAGCTAACCTACCGGTTGGAGCATCTGCCTCCTGGTGGTCAATGTGCATCATAGCGACTGGTCAAGTGGTTGACCTTTTGTTCGAACACTTAGCATATTACGCTTTTATTATATAGAATTATAACTAGTGTGATTATTTTTATTTAAAAATAAATCAGGAAATTGACAACTTTAATTATTCCATTTGTACAAAATATATTTTTATTGATTTCAGAAAGAGGAAGGGATAGGATAGAGAAATAGAAACATTGATAGGCTGCCTCCTGCACACCCCTTACTGGGGATCGAGCCTGAAACCTGGACATGTGCCCTGGCGAGGAATTAAACCATGACCTCCTGGTTCATGGGCTGATGCTCAACCACTGAGTCACACTGGCCAGGCTGTACAAAATATTTAAATCTAACATTTTTAAGCCTTTAGGAAAATGCTTTGCAATAACAAATACATGGTTTTCATTATCTTACTTTTTTATAGACTAGAAATACACTGTACTATAATTAGTAAAAAATAAAAAATACCAAGATATGTAAAATAAAATGATAGTTAAACTCAAAGAATAAATATATTCCTTTTTATTCCTTCCCTAATATATTCTTGAACCTAGTGGAATATGTGTAATCACTGATGTTCCTAAATTAGATGCATCCTTTTCATTAGAATCCTATTTAATTTTTGTTTTGAGAGCCCATACCCCTCTTGAAATATCCCAGAATCAAACCACTTCAAGAGTGCTCACAGAGAAAGTTGCAAAATGCAGATGTCAAAGAAAGGAATTTACCCAGAAATATCTATCTAGCATCTCCTCTGCCAAATACAATGTACAATGGAAACCTTGCTCTCTGGGGGCTCATAATCTAGTTGATTACATGTATATATGTATATGTTTTATATATATTACACACAGATTAATATATTTATACATATGCTATATACACACATGGGGTGGCAAAAGTAGGTTCACAGTTGTGAGTAAGCGAAGTTTACTCTTGTATTACCATTTCCTATTATATTATTTTCCATATGAACAACTGTAAACCTGCTTTTGTTCCACCCTGTATATATCAGCTAAAAATGCAAAATAGTAAAGGATTTTTTAAACACCATAGGAATTCACAAAAGTAGGACATCATCCCAGCTTTAGTATTTTTTAAATGATTTAGTACTACTTCTAGGTTCCTATGATTAATTAGTAAGTGGCAGATCTAAGATTCAAATCTTTGTCATTTGAATTCAGAGCCTATGCTCTTAATCACTACAGATGGCTGACACATCTGAAAACTCCATTAACTGCCTTGGGTCACATATAGTATCTTAGTGTTCTCAAATAGTCATTTCTTAAATGGTATATGTGTCTCTGGGGAGTTTATTAGCCTGATAAAAACTTTGTCTTTATTACTACCAGACTCTTGCAAAATTACTCCCCAAAACAGATTCCACTTAACTGATTATAATCACTTATGTAGTAACTTTCCAAATAAAGGTTCATGTCTTAAAGTATAAAGAACAAGAAAATTAGAAAATTAAAGATAACATTACAGCTGTGTCATTAATGTAATGGTTGGGATGGAAGAACATTACATTCACATTCCACACTGGTTGTTTTATTGATGATAGCCATTCTGACAGGTTTAAGGTGGTATCTCATTGTGGTTTTAATTTGCATTTCTCTGATGATTAGTGACATTAAGTATTTTGTCATATGTCTCTTGGCCATCTATATGTCCTCTTTGGAGAAATATCTATTCAGGTACCCTACCCATTTTTTTCATTGGACTGTTTGGGGGGGTTATTTGGTTTTAAATTGTATGGGTTCCTTATACATTTTGGATATTAACTCCATATAGGATCATTGATGAATATTCGTCATTATTCATCAGTATCATTGATGAATATCTTCTCTCATTTAGTAGGTTGTTTCTAAGTTTTGCTAAAGGTTTCCTTCACTGTGCAAAACCTTTTTAGTGTGTCATTTGTGACCACATGGATGGACTTAGAGATGCAATTTTCAACCAGAGTGCCTCGGCACACCAGTGTGCTGTAAAAAAATTCAAAACATGCAATATGTGATTATTTAGTCAAGGGCACTGACCTCTTTTCCCATAGATTGTCAAATTTAAAAAATGACAACAGCCAACACAACAATTGCCATCCAGTGTAAATGAATTGAAATTATGCTTATTTTTGTCAGATCTGCAAAACATATATAATATTTTTGTTGTGTAGCTGTGGGGAAGCACGGGACTTGGTTGGAAAGTCTGTAAGGGCAGGGACCTCTAGGGAGACCTTGCCGAAGGTGGCAGACCCTGCCTTGACTTTTCCAAACAAGTCTGAGCCCCTGGGTGTTTTGCTGGAATCTCTATGTTTAGTCTTTAGACCCGACCTTGTAGAAGTATGTACTTTCTCAAGGATACTTACCCTGCTGATTGTATCTAGAGGTTAATTTTAGTTCAAGCTGTTGTTATGATAAAAGCCTAAGGAGACAAGCAAACGGGGCTGTTTGGATCCGATAGCCAAGCAGTCCCTTAGCCTCTTTTCCACAGAAATGTGTGTCAGAGTAATCCATTCATCCATCGCTCAGAAACTGCTGGTCAGCCCCATATATAGCAGAATTTTGTAATTAGTTTATGTGTGCCATGAGATGAAAAAGTTTGAAAATCGCTGATCTAGAGGGTATTACGCCAGGTAAAATAAGTAATAGAGAAAAAGACAAGAATTTTTGGCTTCATCTATATGTGGAATCTAAGAAACAAAATAAATGAACAAACAGAAACAAAATCATAGATCCAGAGAACAAATTGATGGTTGCCATATGGGAGAAGGATTTGGGGATGGGTAAAAAGGCTGAAAGGATTAAGAAGTACAAATTGTCAGTTATAGGAACAGTCATGGGGATATAAAGTACAGCATAGGGAATATAGTCAATAAAATTGTAATAACTATGATTGGTGTCAGATAGGTACTTATCAGGGTGATCACTTCATAAGTTATATAAGTATTTAATCATTATGTTTTAAACCTGAAACTAATATAATATTGTATATCAACTATAATTATTTAAAAAATGAAATCAACAAAAAAGAGTCAACAGACCTACCCTTTGAACATTTCTTGATGAAATATATTTTCTGCTGAAGTTAGGAGCCTGACCCATGCTCAAACAAGTTCTAAAGTTTTTCATTTTAATATAATTCAACTTTTACAGATAAGCATATTTCCCCCTTTAGTATATTCCATTCATAGTCTAGGAAAGATTTAGGATTTAAGAAATATCAATAGTGACTCTAAAAGTTCTCTACCTCCCAATTCAAAAAGCCACTATTTTGCTCTAAAACTATCTGTAAAGGCTTTCCTTGTTGTGTGTTGGGTGGGGGAAAAGGGGAGAGGGGTTAGTGGAAGAGGTAATGGGTGAGAAATCTGGTCATTAGAAGATAAGAACTTGTGCCATATGTGTTCAATCACAAATTGTTCATGGCTGTTGAGCCATCTGCAATCCCTGTCCTCTGTCAGTCTTGTGGTTTAGATAATTTGGAAGAGCATGCATAACAAGAGAATAAGAATTTAGCTGATATGAAAAATAAGATACATTCTTCTACCTCAGTTAGCTTAGTATATTTTACTACCGTGACACTCTCTCTTGAAATACTGAAATGCATATGAGTAAGTCAGATATTTCTAATTTGTTCTCAACCTACATTTGGTCACGTAGTCGACAAGCTCAGTGAGTCAGCACCAGGCTTCAGGGCTAAGAGGTATTTTTAGTTCACCTTCAAACAAATAGAATACAGTCTCTTAAAAATAAGATTCATTTAGCAAAAAAACACACACACACATTTAAGATAAATGATAAAGGCATAGTTCAAGAAACGAAGGAAAAAATGAACATTAGAAATGTCCCACAGTAGGCAAGATATTAGATATATCAAGTATTTATGTTACATTCTAAGTGAAGTGGGTTCATTTAGCAATTGGTTCAAATAATAAATTGAAGTTGAATGAACATAAAATATGTATTTAAAATTATTTTTAATGTTCAAAAGTACTTTTTGATTCATTTAATTAAATACATGTAGTCATTCAACAACAAAAAAAAATCATTAAGAGATTGTCTATGTACCAAGTACTTTGTTAGTTCTTATACTTACGGAACTTGGAGAACGAGAAAAAAGTCATATAAATAAATTATCGTAATTCTATGTGATCAATACAAAAAAGAGAAAAGTTCAGAATTTTGAGGCTTTTATTTTCACAATAGCCCCATGAGCTAAACAAGGTTAATACATGCATCCCATATTAAAGGTTGCATTCGAGTTTGGAGAGGGAGCACGATTTTTGTAAGGCCTACGAGCTCATTGAAAGCAGAATTGAGAATGCTCATCTCTAACAATTCACCTTAACATTAATACATGCTACCTCTTCCTCTAGTTAATAAAATGTTCTAGAGGTTTAAATTTATAAACCCTTTGGCTTTATTTTAGGTGAGCAGAGTAATATCTGTTGGTTGTCTTAGCATCATCTATGATTGGTCATTTCAGTAATGTTTAACCCTCTAATAATCATGTAAAGACATGATGCATTTTTGATTAATTAATCTTCCATAGTGCTTTCATTATGTTGAGGTTCGTAACATTATCGGTTAAGGACATTGCCATTGGTTTTTCTTTTCAATGTCCATGACCTTAGTTCCACTTGTCCACATTAAACTCTTTTAAAATAAAACCCTGGGAAACCCGGATCAGCACTGCTAGTTAATTTACAGATCTCCCTCTGTAGGTGCACGTTACCGTGGAGCCTAAAAAAATCAAAGCCTGGGAGCAGGAGGAACGCTGCTTCCTCCCTTACTAATCCGGAACCACATTCAAAGAACCTTTCCAAAAAGCATCTTCAGGAAGGTATTGCTATGACATAGACCAATGTATTTCAAATGAAACGCTTTGGCCACCAGCACTTAAGCCTCTCATTGCCTTAAGTGACATAATCATAAATTTCATGATAACGGAAATCAGTTTGGAAAGAAATATGCCTAATAATTGAAGGATGGACTTTTTATATGACAGATCTGGGTTAATATCCGGTCTATGACATTTACCAGCTATATAACATTGGGCAACATATTTATCCCTCATCTGTGAACTGGAGATGAAAAGAACCTATTAATCCATAGGGTAATTATAAGGATTAAATGAGGCAATGAACATAAGTAATTAGCACAGGGTCTGGCATATAGTGAAATCAATGGGACTGACCAAGTTATACAAAGATAAAATCATAAGTTTTAGTTTCCATATCCGTGAAATAAAAATAATCTACTCCATAAACATAAAAAATTTAATAACGTAATGCATGTAAGTATTCAACTTGGTGTCAGGACTATAATATGAACACAATAAATGTGAACTCTTTATGTATGTATAAACATGAAGTTACAGTGGAATCTCTCTTGACATCCATTTAATTGACTACCCAGATTAACAAAAAATGATATTCTTTGTGTAAAACACTTGAACTAATACCCAAACTAACCAAATGCATGGCTAACAATATAATCTCTAGCAAGGGTAACCACAGGCCTCAGTTAATCCAGGGAAATCACAGTTTGTCCTCTTTTACTCCCCAAGTATCTAGCTTGGATGAAAAATCACATGATCAACCTATGAATACACCCATGGCCGCTATCCCTGCCTGAAACTGTGTATACTTACCAAGTACTCCCTGTATCAATCCCAATGTCCTTTTGGCAAATTTAACTCACTATAGAAACTTTGTAATTCAAATAAAATCTACCTAAACTAATGAAAGTGTCTATAGCATTGGACATGAGAGAAAAAACTTTAAAAGATCAGGAAGTAGGGCTGGAGATATATTGAAAACATGGAAGTATCTACACTCATTATTTACCAATTTTCTTTCTTTCTCTAATTCAGGCAAAGTTAAAGTAAAAACTGTAGAGAATGCAAAACAAAAGTGAAATTTGTCAGTGGATGCATACCCACATATACACATTACAATTAAACTCAAAATAATCTTGCAAGAAGATAATGTGTCTAAGTCCATTCATTTAATAAACAAGTGCTGAGTCACAAACCCAAATATGCTTTAAAAAGAAGTTCCTGCTTTCAGTTGCTAGATAATAGCCTTCCCTGCCCCCCATAATGAATAGACAATATGTAAAGGCTGGAGTGAGCAAAAAGACATATCACCATTAGAATGTAATTTGTTAATTTTAGAGGACCGACTACACATCAATTTTTTATAAGAAAAGAGCATCACAAATTAAAGGATAAATCATTATTCTCTTTGTCATCATTCCATATGTATATTTAAATTACAACACAAAAAAAGTGAACACAGATTGGGTACATCCTGGTGATTTATTTTCTCTATTAATATCCAATTGAAATTAAATGCCGAATCAAAGCATAAACTTTTATGTTGAATGAGAAATTAGCATTGCATCCTAAGCATTTACTATGTGATATTTCTAAATTGAAACCATCTATTAGAACACTGTGTAGTATAACTATAAAATAAACTCCAGTTTCATCAGTAATTGAGTTGGGCTGTGCTTTGAAAGATTATCTTGATAATCGTGAAACCAAGAAAATAAAAATGCCACCTAGTTTGATTTAAAATATGATTTATGAATTTTTAAATATGAACATTATTTTGCCTACATGTTTCATTAACATCAATGGGAGATGTGCAGCTAAAAGATTATATAATACTAGAGGCCCGGTGCACAAAATTCATGCATGGGTGGGGTCCCTAGGCCTGGTGGGCAATCAGAGCCAATCGGGGCCAGGCTGATCGAGGCCAGGTGGATCAGGGCCTGAAGGCCCCGGCGGAGTCAGGAGAGGAGGTGATGGTCACTGGGCCAGGTGCAGAAGGAACAAACGCCAGACGCCAACACCAGCCACCCCCAGCGCCCTGCCATGCTACAGTTCCCTGCCTCTCCTCTCCCCCTTCCCTTGCTGCTGCGCTGCCACCAGGGCCTGCCAGCTGCGGGAGGGACCGCGGGAGGTTTTGATCACCAGTTTGGAACATGCAGGAGGCAGCCAATCAATGATTCTCTATCATCATTGATGTTTTTATCTCTATTTCTCTCTCTGAAATCAATCAAATATATATTTTTAAAATGCAAGGTTTTTAGAGGAAGAAAGGTAGGGCAAGGGAGCTATTGAAAAAAAAGGGGGGGCAGGTGGGCATTTGAGATCTTGCTCACATTTCAAATAGGATAACATAATGTGGTCCTCAGGGGGTGACAGGTGAGGACTGGCAGTGGGTGGAGCAGGGCACTGCGGGCTGAGGAATGGGCTGCAATGACTGGGAATGTCTGTGACAGTGATACTGAGCGTGTGTTGGGGCCATTGCTGGGATCATTCATCCCCAAGAGGTTTTTATTCCAGACAGGAGAAACACGGAGATCAGCGGGCCTTTCTTAGCCTAGAAGGTGACGCAGGCAGCAGGTTTGGGCTGTCCTGCTTCCCTACAAATGTAAACATGCAGTGTAACTACACATGAACATCAGTCACGCGGCCAAATCAATGCCCAGCCAGCTCTGGTGGCTGTGTCCTGTCACTCTCTGGCTGTGCTGTGGTGCTATTGGCTGGGAAGGGTAGTATATGAAGGGGCAGACAGGAAGCCGGAAACTGGAGCTGAAGTGGCATGGCCTGGCAGCACTGTGTCCACCATGGAGCGGGATGGGGAGCAGCTGTCGGGTACTACTGGCTTTGGAGTCGGAGGGGCTACACTTCCTGCATGTCAACCGTGAGTCGCTTGTGAGCCCGTGGCACCCCGGCCAGGCCAGGTGGGGCCTGGGGAGTCCTTTCCCTCCTGGAGCTGCTCTTCCCAGGGTGGTGGTTTCCGGCTGCTTTTTTTTTTCAATTTTTTTTTTTTTATTGGAAAGCAAGCTCTGGACTTATGGTTCCTGGGATCCTTGGACCATAGTGTGTGCCTCCAGGCCTTGATGTGCCCCCCTCCCCCTCCTCCTGTGTTGAGCGTCTGCCCTGTGGTGGTCAGTGTACATCATAGCAACTGGTCAACTGATCGTTCTGGTCATTCCAGTCTTTCCACCCTAGCAGTCGCTGGGCTTTTATATATGTAGATGTAATAATGTTACTCTTAATTGGACCCCTTTTGCTATTTTCTTCATTAGTGATGAATTTGGTGGTATTATTACAAATACAGTCATGGTCTCCAAATTGTTAACAATGTACTCTGTTTCCGGTTAAAATATCTAGACCTGTACTATCCATCTTGGTAGCCACTAGCTATACCTATTTAATTTTAAAGTGATGAGAATTAAATGAAATGTGAAATTCAGTTTCTCAATTTGATTAACCAAATTTCAAGCACTTAATAAACACACATGGCTAGTGGCTACCATATTGGGCAATACAACCATTGGGCAGTTACATCATCTCAGAAAGTCCTACATGATAGCCCTAAGCTAGGCTTTAGTAACAACTGTTTTTAGCTTTGATTTTTTTCTATGCATATGGTACAGAGTTTAAGGCTTTCTAAGAAGCTGGAATGAGATATGTTTAAAATAATATACTGTATTATTATTATTAATAAGCCAGTTGAGTTTTGGATGCTATCTTATAAGGAGCTCCAAATCCTCCTTTCAACAGCCTAAGTAACATCTCTACCCAGAAATTTCTATATACCCTCAAACTCATTACTTTAAAAAAACTCTACTCATCTTTCTTTACTGTTCTCTAAAAGTTCTGTTGTCTTGCCTCTTCATTTTATGTTTACAGTACTTCCATCTCCATAGTCACCTAAACATAAATCTTCAAAATCGTCTTCGCTATTTTTTCTCTTCATCTCCTGGTACCTCTGAATTGGCCATTATGCCCTGTTTATTCAACTATATTATTTATTTATTTATTTATTTTGGTCTTTTCCTCCTCTCCACCCTCACTGCCACTGTCATCCATCTTTCTCTCGCTTTAATCCATCTTCCAAAAAAAATCCATAGCAGTTTCCTAGAACACAGATTAGATGGCAGCTCTAACTACAAAATGAAGTGCAAACTACTTACTATAGCATTAAGAGACTTCATAAACCCTTACAGGTGCTACCAATTCCCCTCACAAAGCCTTGGTAATTACTGTTGGGATTTTTTAAGCCTTTTCCAAATACCTGGAAATAAGTTCAAGGTCTTAATCTCTGTGACCCTCAGTTCCTCCATCATAAAGTGGAGGAAAGAATATAGCTTTCAGGGATAATTTAGAGGTTAAAATTAAACCATGTAGTAAAAATGTTAATATCATTATTATTACAACCATGACAGTTTGGTCAAACTAGAGATAACATCTAGGTATCAGATGTATTTCAGTGCCAGGTCCAGAAATGCAGCAAAACCAGACAAAGTAATGCCATGGCTGACATCAGGACCAGATGTACTTATCAATGACCCCTTCCCTAGTGCCAACCAATCAGTAAAGACTGCAACCTTGAACATGACCCTGACTCCCTTAATCACTCTAATTTTTTTTCCCCATACAACCCATTCCCCAGAAGCCATGGGGGAGCCAGGTCTTTGAGTTCACCTATCTCTGGGAATAGGCCACTTTCTAAAAATAAACCCTTACTTTGCTGCAAACTCCTGCTTGTGTCATATTGGGCTCTGATGCGTGCTGGCCAACAGACCTCTTTAGTCCGGTAACATCATCATCATCTTCTGCATCATCATTAATTTGGTTTTAGCCTCCAATTTCTAGTTGCATTCTCAAAGAAGTCTCATAGACAAATTGGTAAAGACCCCAAGTTTCATTTCACTGGTGAAGGAAAATGGGTCAGACAAGACACCATCCATTTGCCATGACTAATCATATCACCGAGAAACCTCAGGATATCATTGACCTTCGCATTGTCGCTCAAAGTTACTCAAAGATTATTGAAGTCCAATGCTATGAATGACCTTAAATTGTTTTTATAAGATTTCTGAATGATTTACATTATATTTCTACCTCCTGATGCAAAAATCACATCTGTATTCTGCTTTATTGCTCAGATGCATTACAATATCACGCCTATCTAGTTAGTAATGTTATTCCATTGCCACCAAATAAATTATTGGATTATTTTTTTCAGCTCTTCATGTAGCCACAATTTAGGAATAGTCCTCAATGAAAATAGCTATCTTTTAATTTAATAAAGGCAACTTATTAGCAAACACATAGAATTTGCTGAATGACCATAACATCTGTGAAGCTGTCTTAGCAAATTAATCTTCTTCAATCTCAGCCTTCCTCATATACAGTCCTGTTTTGACTATCAATAAAATAATGCTTGAAAAACAAGTTATAAAATGAGAGGTTTTTAAAAAATAGTACTTTGATCCTCATGGAAAATGGAGGATAAGTTAGATTTTAAGTTGATCTAAGTAGAAGGTCTTCAATTTTTAAGAAGCAAATTATATTTTCCTTTGGGTCATTTTATTTTTAAAACAGAATTTAAAAGCTGTTAGAGTATATGAAGAATTCTCTCTCACTGATGTAAAAATATTTATGGTTTTCAAAAATAACCAACAAGTGAGTGGGTCCCTATGGAGTGCTCCAGTATAAAAACATATCGCATACTGAATAAAGGAATGCCATATGGACTGCAGGGAAATATAAAACTGTGTCCTTTAAGACATATCTGCAAATACTATCCATTTTGGTTGTAGGCCAGACTTATAAGACCTCAATTATTTTATTATAAATGGTAAATGTTCAGCAACTGAATTATGGTACCTCGTTCATTGAAGAGAATAATATACATGTAGTACTCCGTTATAATTTCCCTCAAATACCAGCATCATTCCATTATAACCATAACTCTCAGAATGTGCTCCCTGAATCAACAGTATCAGATCCAACAAAAATGCTAATTTCATATAATGCAGGTTCCTGAAAGAAACTGAATTTTGGGGGTATGGCCAGATCTGCATTTTAACAATCACTCTGGTAACTTCTAGATACTCAAATTTAAAAATAATGCACTATATTATTTAGAATGAAATCGATTGAAGGGCAAAGCCAAAAATAGATGAAAAGACGTAGTTTAGTTTGTATAATTAACCATTAGCATAACATCTGGTTTTCAAATTTTCATGATAAAACTTTGATCATTTAAAGAGTAAAATAGACTAAGGCTTATATACTCAACATAAATTTATTTGTAAAACTATTTTAATCAGTGTAGCACTTCTCCGTAGGGAAAAGTTATTTTTTCATTGCCTTGCAAACATATTCAAATATATTTTACTCGAGTTTGAATTAAAATTCATTGATGAAAACTTATATAAATATCTTCAAGGCAAATTAAACAAAGACATCTATCCTGAAAAATGAGACTCTCTTGAGTAAGTAATGATTATAATAATCAGTTGTACAAAATTCTAAACATAATAATAAAAAAGTATAGTTTAAATAAATGAATAATTGTCGATTTTCCTTCCCCTACGTCTTCAAATTTCTGTCAAAATCCCTAAAGGAAACACATATCAAGTATTACATTTTAGTCCTGAAGACAGCATTCTTTGAATAAAAGATACAAGTTAATAGCTTTGCTCAAAATTAAACAATAGTTGAGAAAGCTTATAATATGTCAGGAAAAGTCATGCTTACATATAATGTTCAATCAGTTCATCACAAATTGTCATCACAAAGATGACTATAATTTTGAAAGGCCATGAATCCAGCATGTGATTATAATTTGATCTTCAGATTTTTTTTAAAAAAATGGTTGCATAGCTATCCTTTCCTTCCCCAGTAGTTAAAAACTCTCAAGGAAATGAGGGTGGAGGTTAGGAAAAGCCAATGCAGCAATTGTAATTGTTCCTTTTTAACTTTTCATGAATTCATAGAACCAAAATACTCTGGCAACCATAACCATTAGGAATGTGCATATTCTGATGAAATGGCAACAACTCACAAACTGAATGAAATTCAGAAAAGTCTTTTAAAATCTGTTCCCTTTTTTCAACATCAATGGCCTCAATAGTGTCAACTCTGTATATGTTACAAGATCAGTTTATGCTCATAAAAAGAAAAAAAAAATATGTGAAAATATATTTCTTCCTAAATGTGATTATGGAAAAACATTTTCTGTAAGGAGCTAAGGGCCTAGCAAGCCTGATTTCTCCAAATGCAACATCCATTCTTATTGAAAATCAGATTTACCACGGATTGGTCATCCAGGGATTTATGGGTTATTAAAAGACTTGAAGCCCTCTTTCGGCTTATTCAGGGAGAGAGGCACTCATTTCATCTATAAATTTTGACAACATACTAAAAACTAAAGGATTTTTCTATCAAAAGGGTTAATGAAGTTGTCAAAGTTGCTGACTTTACAGCGGGGTCTGTATGTCAGTATGGAGATCCTAGCACAACCTGACATTGACTAGAGCTTATTGCACTAATTTTGCTTCAATTCAAATGGCCAATAGCAACTAAAACCCACGGTTACCCACAAAACATTCAAAATTTTCAGAAGAATTAAGTTTAGAATCATAATTATTTCTAATTAGTAAACATATATCTACTGACCAGCAAGAACGCTGAGGTAATATGAGACAGCTTTAGCAGAAGGTTACATTTAAAGGGTTCAGTTTAATACATTTTGAATTATACAATGCATAGGCTGAGTGTAGTGCTTTACTAGATCTTTCTTTTAAATTTTTTAAAATATGTTTTTATTGATTTTAGAAAGAGAGGAAGAAAGAGGGGGGAGAGAGAAACATCAATGAGAAACATTGATTGGTTGCCTCCAGTCTGGGGACCAAACCCGAAATCTGGGCAGGTGCCCTGACCAGGAATCAAACTGGTGACCTGTTAGTACCCAGAATGATGCTCAATCAACTGAGCTAAACCAGCCAGGGATCTCTTAAATTTTTTATTATTTTTCTATTAACTAAAGAGGAAACTCTTGGCTCCTTTTTGGTTTGAGGTTCAGAATGCCAGTATTACACATTTAATTACTGGTTCACAGTGTGGGTGGGTACAACTTCCTGCTTGTTAAAAGTAAAGTTAAATATAATTTTTAAAGTTGTCTTTCAACTTTTCAGTTACATAAAATTTAAACATGTACAAAGTACATATCAAAAATAAGGGGAGGCCAGGGGAATATCAAAGAGGGGGGGGGGGAAGGAGACATATGTAATACTCTTTGTAATACTTTAAGCAATAGAACAAAATTAAAAAAAAAGAATGCACGCTTCTTGTTCTGATCCTGCTTCATGCTTCCCATAATGTGCTATTACCTCACGGTAAACCACGCGGAGGGGCCCACCGCACCGCCCCATCTGTAGGACACGTCACAGTTCTATCCAGGGCTAAGTGTGCATGTATACTTAATGATCTAGTGTTCAACTTTGAAACAAAAATTACCATCTTCAATAGCCTGGCACCTGCATTTATTGAAAACGTGGAATCACAAGCCAACAGCTCTCATTGTATGATTTTTGTGCACCGGGCCTCTAGTATTTTATAAATGGATCACCATAAAACATTGCTCTGCCAAGACAATACATAGTTTAATGAGTTGTCATTCTCAAGTTGAGCAAAGTAGTAGCCTGATTTGTTAAAGGTAATACAGCAAAACAGTAAAATTATTCTGCTATTATATGCTTATAAGTAAATGCACATATTCTCATATTCTCCTAGCTTAGAAGTTGAACTTAAATAGCAAAATTCTCCTTCACCCCTTCAAAATTATATTCAGTAATATTTTGCCTTTACTAAGTCAATTGGTGAATATAACCCCACCTCCAAGAAATGTCTTACTTGTAAAATCTTTGTTTCTATTTAATAAGAAGTTTCACCTTCCTAACAGCAAGGTTTCCATAGGACAATTCAAGAAGACATTGAAAAGTTTCCTGAAATGTTTTAATTGAATTAGAACTGATAAAGATTAATTAATTACATCTGGCCTCCTGACAGTCCTGATGTAGGACTACTAATCAAATGAAAGCTCTGTCAACAGAAATTGGCAGTGATAAAAACTTAATGCATCTCTCTCTCTCAATGCAAATCCCAACTGCAGAAATTATAGAAAATGATACTATAATGAGACAGAGGATCCATGACCTACTGTGCTTGGAGACAGACCAATTTAGTCTAGGAATATCTAACTCTATTTAAAGTAACAACGCATAAAAACAGAAATTCACAATACCCAATGTCCCCTAAATCCTATAAAATAAAAGGCTAATATGCAAATTGACCAAATGGCAGAATGACTGGTTGCTATGACACACACTGACCACCAGGGAGGCAGACGCTCAACACAGGAGCTGCCTCCTGGTGGTCAGTGCGCTCCTACGGTGGGGGCACTGCTCATCCAGAAGCTGGGCTCATGGCTGGCAAGCGCAACAGGCAGTGGCGGGGGCTTCTCCTGCCTCTGCTGCAGGGCTAAGGACCCCTCGAGGGATGTCCACCTGCCAGCTTAGGCCCACTCCCCGAAAGGGTGCAGGCCTGGCTGAGGGACCCCCACCCCAGTGCACAAATGTCATGCACTGGGCCTCTAGTAAATAAATTAAAAGCTTAAGGTCTCATGCTTCACATACACTGGACTACACATTGTCAGCATATTCAAATACTGAAGGCAGAAGATCTGTATGTATTTACTCATCTGTTTTATAGATAGCAGAAGTATAAGAATAGAAAACGGTTCACAGCTGATCATTAATAAAGAAGATTACACAACCATACTGACTGGCTGTTCTCATATCCAACATATAATCTTAATCTTTAAGTGACCCCTCAGTGCTAGAAAGCAGTTTCACTATATTTTCTTAGGTTAAGATGCATGAGTATATTTACACAGGGCCCACAGGAAGAAGGCCTCATGTTTGGCTTAATGCTTAGCTGTCCTTCTCTTCCATTTCTAATAATTCAGTAACAGAACTCTGACAGTTTCCACTTTTCTCAGGCCCTGTAAATTATATTGCCAAGTCTATGCCTCCTCAAATCACTTCTACACTCTTCAATTCTCCCAAATGACTATTTCATACATTGTTTTCTTTTACTCCTCCAGTATCTTCTTGCTCTACTGTGTGTATTGTTTTACTACAGAGAAAATAAAAACAATCAGACAATCAAACAACCAACCTACATCTGAACCCATATAATCTTGGATCTCTGCCTATTAAATTGGAAGAATGTTTCTTCCTTTTATCTGAAGCCACCTAACCCACAGGGAACATGAGTACTACTCAATGTCTGGTCTACTCAGTCCCATGACATGCCCATAAATCTGCTTAATTCTGGAATACAGTGTTAGGAAACCCATTTTGCCCTCACAGCTGAGCCACATTTCCCATTTCCACCACATTAGTACTAGAGGTAATATTTCTGGATCTCTATCTTTTTGTAAGTTTTTATTTTTTAGGAAAAAATACTATTTCTAGGAGTCCTTAAAAGGCTTCAAAAGCAATCTTCTAATAAATATTTGTTGAGAGAATGAATGATTGAGTCTAATAATGTTCTTAAACATTTGTTTACTTAGTCTGCCAAGTAACCTTATATTTTAAATTTTTTTCTAATCTTGACTTTCCTACCATAATTGTGATATTTTATTCTTATTCCATCAATGTGGATAAGTACTTTATTTGTGATTTTACCAACTATAAAAATGTATTTCAAGTAAAATGATAGTAGTCAAAGATTCAGTTTACTTGATAAAGTAATTTATAATGTCTTTTGGTAAAATTACCCTCTCCCTACCATAGGCCATCTACAGCTTGGTTGAAGTCCTTAATTTTCCTCATATACCACAATGAAGAAATCCCACAATTTGCTCTTCCATTATACCACTTTTAGACAAGTCGAGTGCAAATAATTCAGTTCAACTTTATGTTTCTTTAGAAATAAAGATACAATTCAATTTCCCCATGCTTATAGAAGATTCAATTTACATGTGAAAACTGAGAAGAATGAACTAGATGAATATTTTCTAATCATGTTGGCTTCATGAAAATATTTTAGGAATAGTCTTGGGAAGGTGGAGATAGTAGGAAGAAATCCCAGTTACCCTTACTTTCTATCAAAGCAAATCTGTATTTATCTTCCTTATGCATTGAGTAACATTTAAGATATTCTGCTAAAAAGTATCTAAGTTGCCTTACAGTTCTAAATGCTTAAATAAAATATTTTGTTGAGTATAGAAAAATCACATAATAAATTTGTTACTCAAAAAATCTATATTAAAGAAAGAAAGGGTATGTTTCCTCAGAAACTAAGCGACAGTAAAAATGAAGTTATTTTATGTGGTTACAGGAGAAAAAAGAATAATAAACAGAGAAATAAGAGAAATGCAGAAAACACATGCCACCACTACTACCATTATCCTACTAACCTTTAAACACTTAAGAAATTAGTTTACCCAGATTTGAAAATTTGAAAAATTGATGCAATTCATTTATTAAAAAAGAAAATTTAATTTAAAATCAAGTATAACTCCTAATGTTTAGTGCATAAATAATATCCTCATTATTTTCAGGCCTTTAAGGAATTCCCACTTTAAAATCAAGAGGAATAATTTAATTTATAGAAATGTAATTTAAGAAACAATGAAATATATCAATGCAAAAAACTGTACATGAGTGCATATATCAGCCTTTATTTTATTGCCAAACCTTGGAAGAGACCAAGATATTCTTCAAGAAGTGAATGGATAAACAAATGTGATACATCCATACAATGAAATATTATTCATGATAAAAATAAATGAGCTAGCAAATCATGAAATGACATAGAAAAACTTTAAATGCATATTACAAAAAGGCAAAACTATGGAAAGAGTAAAAAGATCAGTGGTTAGCAGAGCCAGGAGGGAAGGTGAGAAGGATGAATAGGTAGAGCATGGGGGATTTTTAGCTCTGTAATATTATTCTATATCTATATATATAAAAGGCTAATATGAAAAGTGTCCCCTCAGGAGTTCAACTGGGAGACCAGGAGTTCAATCGCTCACTATGATGTGTGCTGACCACCAGGGGGCAGCACGGAAAAAAGGAAGGCTCTGCTGGCATCCAGGAGGCCCCAATAGGCCCTGATCACCGACTAGGCTTAGGGACCCTACCCGTGCATGAATTTCATGCACCAGCATCTAGTGATACTATAATGGTGAATATATGTCATCATTGTTTGTCAACACATATGGAATATACAACACAAACAGCAAACCCTAATGTGAACTAAGGACTTTAATGATATGTATCATTATAAGCCCATCAATCCTAACAAATGTACCACATTAAAGCAAGGTGTAGTAATAATAGAAGAAATGGGAGGAGGGAAAGCATATATGGGAACTCTGTACTTTCTGCTCAATTTTTCTGTAACCCTGAACTGCTCAAAACAAAACAAAAAAATGTCTGTTTTTAAGGCCAATTAAAAAACAAAAAGAAAACAAAAGTATACTAGTGAAATTATTCTACCCTTTTAAAAAAGCAATTAGATGCTATATAGGATGGTTTTTAATTGCAAGGACTTTGAAAACAAAGAGACCAGCATTTCAATTTAAGCTTTGCTGTTTACCACCTGTTTGACCTTGGAAAATAATTTTAACCTCTCAAAATCTACATTTCATTATTTATAAAATAGGGACAACATCTGTACAGATATCTAGATTTGTTTTTATCAGTATGAAATATTCGAAGAACAAATAAAGTCTATTTGATCTTGTAGAAATAAGAATAGTATCAAGTTCTGATATGGTTCATTGGTATAAGTTTACTATCTTCCTCTGACCAGAGTTCTGTAATAAAAACTTTATTATTTACATTATTATGAATATGTACAATTAAGAAGTCTTAAAGAGAGAGGAAATTTACAGCAATAATGCTCCAATCTGAACTTTATAAGTAGATGCTGTTCCCTTCTAGATAAGGGCAATTTAAGGACATGACCATCTTGTTGAATATTTTATGTTAAAACACATTACCAACATTTAATAGAAAAGAAGTTTGCTTTTGTCCTTCCCAATAAGAACCATGAGCAGCCCTTTAAGTATTCACATGTCTTTCTGAGCACTTATATTACTGTGCAATCTGTTGCTATTTGTGAAATATTTATTTCACATTACTCTGGCTGGTAGACTCAGGTTTTATTGCCACGAAGAACTACAGAGAAGCTTTTCAAACATTCTAAATCTAACTTAAATCCCTTTTCTCAGTGGAATTCTTAAATTGTGTTGGTCTGATACTAGAAATTATTTCTCAGAAATCATACTAGAAAAATTCTGAAGCTATACAAAGTCATAAGCCAACTGTGTTCTGAGAAGGGCTTGGAGAACTGATTCACAGAGTGGGGCTTTGCCCTCAGAGAAGCTGGAAAGGTTCTGTCCCAGTGTCCTGCTGATTCATTGTTTGCCTTTGCTCAAGGTCTCTTCCTCACTGAATGCAGCAAATGAGCAAAGGGTGTCAATATCTTGTACATTCTTTAATAACAGCTCATGAATTAAGATACTATCTTAAGATACAAATCTTAAAAAGACATATTGCTAAGAAATGTCTATTTGTGAGAAATAATAAAAATCACTATTATTTATGTACAATGTACTGGGAAAACTAGAGGGCAGGCCCAATGCCTAGGTGCAGCCCCTGGTCGTAAATAATAAAAATCACTATTATTTATGTACAATGTAATGGGAAAACTAGAATTGTTAATTTGAAAATAATTATGAGTAGAGGGCTGGCACAAATGCAAGATGCCACTTGTTCTGAAGTAAATTTACTTTCTAAGATTCGAATGAAAGGGAGGAATTGGATATTGCACACAGAAACCCACAACTGTACAGTGCATTCAGGGATTTTGAAGTTGAATTTAGTTGACACTTAAAGTTCACTTTTTACACACTTTTGCTTTGTTTTGTCCATGAAAGGCCCAGCTGCTTACCCAGCTGTCTACCAATCATACTTGATCATAGCCTTATTTTTGTGGGATTCTGTACTCCTGCAATTTCCTTTGGAACTAAAAATGGTAAACATACATTTTCTTTGTTCGAAGGTCATACAAAAAAGCTCCTGACTTTATGAACATGAAGATTATCAAGGGGTATTACCACCATTTTGGAATCTCTACTTAGGGATTCTTAAACAAACATATGGCATTTATAAGAATTCAACCCTGATTGAGTTATTAAGGCTTCCTTAGACAGCTGTTGAATGGTCCATCATCTCAAGATAAAGAACTCAGCTTTTGCTTAAATACTAGATTTCTATTATTTCCATTTCAATCTCAAGTCTCCACTGAATAACTTAAAATTAATAAAACAAAACATATCATGTGAAATATTGCCACATCTCTAAGGCTAACCATTTGTCAAAATGAACAGAATAACTGAGCTGTAGACGAGTGGAACCATAGACAGAGTCAGAAGCGCTTTCTCTGACACCAAAGGATGGTGTGACCCTGGGCAAATATCTCGGCCTCTGTCCACACATAAAAATTTAGGGAAATGAATTAGATGAATGATTTTCAAGTTGTGTTACAGAACATCTGTGTTCATTAAATTATTTTAGAGAAGGCTAAGGTGGAACTAAAGAAAAATAAAGTAAGTTCAGATGGGTACAGTTTTCACTCCACCTTCCATTAGAATCACTTTGTACTTATCCTCCTTATTCTTGGGTTTCATTACAAGATTTAGTTCTAAAACTGTTTCCTATTTTATTCTTTAAGTAATTTGGTAAATTTCTATAGTCTCTATTACTCAATGGGGATCATGAGACCTAAGTACTTATTTATCTTTGCAAATCTGATCAAATCAGTTCACCATAATAATACACATTTTCTTTTAAAGATCTCTTTAAATGTTAAAATAGCTAATTCTCTTGGATGGCAAATGAAAAGTAAGAAAATGTAGTTTTCCAAGCCACTTATGCCACAAATCAAATTTTAATTATACTATTAATAACATCTTAACATTTTTAAAATCTTTAACTTTACAAAATGACTTCACATACATTCCTTCATTTTTAGTGCAGTTATTGTTTTACATATTTTTACATTTTTAATTTCTATATTTGTAAATGTAACTTTTTAATAACTAAGAAATATTTTATATAATTATATATTTATCATATGTGTATATGTATCAAAAACTTATCAATGTAACTTAGTAGTGAGAACTTGCTAGTTAATAGGTGAAAGAAAAGTAAAAGTACCCTGTATGTTGTCACTATAGTATGACTGACAACAATTCCTGAGTTTTCTGGACAACTGAGCCATATTGAAAGAATATTTTCCCAGATTCACCTACATGTGTACTAAAAACTTTTTTTATTGTATTGGAAAAGGAAATCATCCTTCAAAGTAAAGCTGGTTGAGAGACATCTTCAATCACATGCTGGTATATTAGTTCATTATAACACTGAACTATGTAAGATAATTTGCTTTTAGGGAAAGAAACTACATTTAGGAGGAGGATGTTTCCTTTTCTCTGTTACAAGTATATCGATAAGTTTAAATTGATGCTTCAATTGTGAATTCTTATTTAATGGCAGATTCATTTACTATTTTGAACATGAGGTTTTTCATATACTTTATGTTCCTTGTGTTGGAATTGCAAAGCCCACACATATTCAAAATTAATAAGACAAGTTTTTACATTAAGGAGATTTATAGCCCATACTCCAGATACCTACTTAGAAATTCAATCCAGCTCAGTCTAAGAGAACAGTGGTATCAAGTTTTACTTGATAAAAATAGACTATTACAATGAAAATGTTTTCACTTTGATGAGAATGGTTAAACTCCAGGTCACACAGTGTTCAGAGGCATGCTAATTCATTCTGGGGCAGTTTCACAAGTTGGAACTATTCTTGGGATACCTAAAATAAATTTTGATGAGATTGGCCAAAAAGACACCTTGTTTCAGAGTTGGCCATCTTGTCTGTTACACCCATTGACAATACAACTCTGAATAGAACAGGGCAACAAAAGAGAAAGAATTGACTCACTATGTGAGAATAAAGAAACTTTGATTTCTACACACAAAAGAAGAACATCTTTAAAAAAGAGAAAAGTTGCCCTAGCTGGCTTGGTTCAGTGGATATAGGTGGTGGACTGTGGACTAATGGGTCCTGGGTTTGATTCTAGTCAAGGGCATGCACCTTGGTTGCAAGCCCCTCCCTGGCCAGGGCCTGGTCAGGGCTCGTGCAGGAGGCAACCAATTGATGTGTTTCTCTCACATCGATGTTTCTCTCTGTCTCTCCCCCTCTCTTCCACTCTTCCTAAAAATCAATGGAAAAATATCCTCGGGTGAGGATTCACAAAAAAAAAAAAATAAAAAAAAAAGAGAGAGAGAGAGAGAGACAGAAAACCTGACTAGTCTCTAATATCACCTTTTCTTCCTAGGAGTTAACTAATGTAAACACACTTCTTCCTTGGGAGATTAAAAGAACCAAAAATAATGGTTACATACTGTCCAGTTTAATAGAGATTTTCCAAATCTTTAGGGGTAGCACTAGAAATTCTGTGGAGTTCTTCTCTATCCTCAGCACCATATTTTCCTCTGTGGCCTAATTTAACAAGCCTTGAAATGGCTAGAAAACGAGGTTTCACTTAAGGAGAAAAGAAGGCATTTAAAACAAATCATCAAGTTCAAACCGCTTATCCTAGCAATGCAAGCTGACAGCATATGCATATACATAATCAAATGGGGGAAAATAACTGTGCATCTCCATGGACTGCCCAGCACGAGAAAGTCAACTGCCCCAGGGGGATGTCAAGAAGAATTTCTTCACATGCATTGCTCTCACATTGTGATTTGCCACTGGGTGATTTCATCAATGGAGAGTGTATGAGGCTCTCAGGCAACAAGACTGAATCTTCTGTTCTCACCCGCTTCCTTACAAGGGAAGAAGGAGTTAGGTTATCTTCCTGAAACAAGCAGCTCTTTTCTCAGAATAGTGGTGGGAGCTTTTTCTAAACAGCCATATTTCTATGTATGCATAGAAATTGAAAGAAGGAAAAAGAGCTATTTTCAAAAAATAAGTTCAGACAAAAGAGATAATTATGTAGTGAGGCCTATTTGACTCTTCTTTTCTAGAGAAAAATCCCATCACTTAGAATAGTTTTTCCAATATAATCATTAGATGCAAATTAGATGACTAAGGTGACATCTGCACTGCTTACATACCTCTAATTTTGGAAAGGCCTGGTAGCTAGCCCAGGAAGAAAATGCCAGCAGCCAAAACAAACCTCAAAAAGAACCTTAGCATGCAAATGTGGTCTGGACATTTCTTCAAGGTCTGTATTTTTTAGAACTCCCTCCATAATAATTATTACCAATGGCCAAAGAAAAGTAAGACTTCTAATTATGTATGCATATGTATATGCATACTCATTATTCTAATTATATATACATATACTTTAAATTATATATATACAGATATTTCTAATTATATATACACTAGAGGCCCAGTGCACGGCATTCGTGCACTGGTTGAGGGCATGGCCTGCGGGGATTAGCCCACTATGGGAGCACCGCTAATCCAGGTCAGCTAAGCAGCTGTGGACCCACCCTCTGAGCAGCTGTTCCATCTTCCATGGAGCTGGAGCACTCCTCTCTCCAGGGGACCTGGTCGGGGCCTGGCCCAGGAACAATAGCACTGAGAGGCAGTAGAGTATGCCTCGGTCCCGCAGCAGCCACAAACCCACCTCCCAGCCTCTGGGGTCAGCTCTGCAAGCCCAGCGGCTGCACTGCATGGCCTGTGGGCATCTGAAGGAGGCGGCAGGGAGCGAGGAGGAGCCTGGGGCAAAGGGGCGACTATCACAGCCCAGGTTCCTGCCCATCAGCACAGAGTTCACAGGGGGAGCAGCCATTCATCCCAGTCAGCCAAGCGGTGCTCCCACTATGGTAGCACACTGACCACCAGGGGGCAGCTCCTGTGTTGAACGTCTGCCCCTTGGTGGTCAGTGCACATCATAGTAGCGGCTGGTCGACTGGTCGTTCTGGTTGTTCCGCCATTAGGTCGCTGGGCTTTTATTATATAGGATACATTTTAAATTACATATATATGTACATGTATTTCTAATTATATATTATACATATTTCTATAATACATGTACATATATATGTCATTATATATGTGCATATGTTTAAGATCAAAGATCTGTATCTTAATGGAGCTAATAAGGGGCAGTGCCAAAAAATTATATTCTCACTGACATGGTGAGCTTTCAAAAGTTTGCAGAAAGTGTCCCTGCCCATGTAATACAGCCCCTCCTATACATGTTTAGATTACAGTGTCTTCAATCTTACATGATAATTTGTTTCAAATAGCAATATATGGAATTAAAGGTTTTGATTTGAACCTCCTATGTGATATAAAATATTGTAACTATTCTTTCTTCAGAACAGGTATTCATAGTTGGATGAAGGGCACTGGGACATGAGATGCCTCATATGAGTTCAGGCACAACAAACAGAGCCAGGACAGCAGGAGGGAGATTAAGAATGTTGAAGACACGTTCCAGCTTTCCCTAAGAAGGTACTGAGTTGCTTGAAAAATAATCTCCATAGGTTCTCTAAAGGAAGACATTCAAAAGGGTTAAATCTAACTCCATGAAAAACAAACAAGCCAATGAATGTAATTGGAAATTTCCAACCATGAGCCAGACTAGAATTATAGGTTCTATATCCACTATTATGATTCCCAAATGTGTGGAGTTTTTTCTTACCTTATTGTTGTTAAGTAGAATTGTTAAGGAAAATCCTATGGTTTGTCCTTATCTTTTGTCCTGAAACTTGAAAACATAGCCATTCATCAAATTCCACCAGTAATTTTCCATAAGATATTAAAACAAGGGCGATAGTTATATACCCTGGGCTTTGATCCTTATTCTTTACTGCCAGAGTTACTGAGTTACTGGTTTATTTAATGAACCATTCTGCAGGGCACTCTATATTTGTTGCCTCATTTGCTTATTATACCAGACCTTTATGGTGCATAAATGCCCTGTGTTGAAATAAGGGGAATAAAGTTTAATATTAGTAACCTGAAGACACACAACTAGTGGGACAACAAACTTATTCCCCAAATCCAAACTCATTGTGTAATATGATACTAATATTCAGAGATGAATACAGCATGTTCTCTCCCAAAACAGGACTTGAGAAATCTACAATAATAAAATCATAATATGCTAATTAGACTGGACATCCTTCCGACGACCTTCCAGACGAAGCCAGGGCTGCGAGGGAAGCCCGTGCTGGCAGCCTGGGGAAGGAAGGCCTACTCTTGCACAAATTTTGTGCATTGGGCCTCTAGTAGTATAATAATGATTTAGTATAATCAGACTGCAATTGTAACATATATTTAATATAACCTGTATATTGAGTATAATCAAACTGTAGTCCTGTAACCACCACTATTTCAATATATTTTACTTCTGAGCACAGTTTTAAAATATGTCAAGTTCAGATGTGAGTTTAGTAACAATAATAATAATAATAATAATAATAAACATATACCTAGGATTTATGTACTAGGCCCTGTTCTAAATGCTTTTCAAATATCAGTTTATTTATCTTTATAAATAAAGGAAACTGACACACAGAATTAAGTAACTCACCAAAGAGCACACAAAATACATGATAGAGCCAGGATTCAAACCTAGATGGTATGGCTCCAGAATTAAGAATCATACCACTAGGTAATGCTGCCTTTAAGTAATAAAAACATTCTCTTAACATTAATGGAAATTATTATAATCCAGTTATTCTACAAATATTTTTGAGTGCCTACCTTATATCAGGCCCTGATCTAGATGCTTGAGATGAAGCTAGGATCAAAATATATCAAAGCCCTTGTCCTCAGGGAGGTTATATTCTAGTGGGGAAGTCAGAAAACCGGCATTATCCATAAGTAAAATCTACAGCATGTCATTCCTGTGGAGAAAAATTAAGCAAATAAGTAGAATAAGAAAGTCTAGGTGTAAATAGAGTGAATATTTACTATTTTAAATCTCCTTACTGTAGAAATGACCTGTAAGGGGAAGGCTGAAGGGGATGAGTGTGTGAAACATGTAGATACCACGGTGGGGGGGTGGGGAGGGGAGAGCATTCTATCAAAGGGAACAACAAGTGCAAAGACCCTGACGCCACAGAACAGTTAACTCTCTAGAGTAACAATAGGAAGACCAGTATGGCAGGAGTAGTATGAAAAAAACAGATAGACTTTAAAGAGTGAAGTTAGAGGTGACCTGGCTTTACAGAGCCTTAGAAGGACTTTGGCGTTTACTTTTAGAGTAATGACATGCTATTGTTGTATTTTGAGCTGAAAGGTGTTTTGGTCAAGAATAAATTAAGCAAGAAAATGTCTGTTAGAAAGTTATTGTACAAATACAAATGAGATTATATTGGCTTGTGCTTGGGTACTGTGGTGAAGATAGAGAGAAGTATCAAGTTCTATATTTTGAAAGCAGAGCAAATAATATTTCCTAAAAAATAGAATATGGGAAGTAAAAAAATAAAGAGAGAGAGAAAGAGGTTAAACTTAACTCCAATGTTTTGGCTCATACAAATTACAAGATAAAGTTGGCAGGTCTTGAGATGGAGATGTTTACGGAAGTTGATTTAAAATTTATGAGAATTTCATTTGGAGGCATGTTAAGTCCAATGACTATAAGGCAACTAGGAACAGATGCCAATTAAAGCAATTGGACGCAAGAATCCAGAATTTTGGGAAGAGAACTATATGTATCACCATATACATGAAATTTAAATGTCTCAGACTGGAAGAAATCACCTACAGAAGGAAATCCAGAGGCAAGTTTTGAGAACAGAGATTGACAGAATTTAATCCCTTAGGACATTAAACAGGAAAAAATAGCAAAAGAGACTGAGAAAGAGCAGACAGAAGGTAAAAGGGCAATCAGGTGATCTATAAAACAAATGTTTTAAGCAGGATGGGATGATCAATTGTGCTAAATGGTGCTGATAAACATTACTGCTGTCAGAATCAATTACTTCACCTTAGTTTTAGCAAATGTAGATCACTGAGGACCTTAAAAAGAGAAATCTCTGAAATTGAGGGTTGAAAACCTGAGAGTGGTACATTCAAACAAGACTGGTAGGACAGGAACAGAGAAAAGAAATATGGACTACTTTTTGGAGAAATTTTTTCTGTAAAAGAGAGCAGAGAAATAAGGTGATGGCTGGAAGACATAATAATATGTTTCTATGAGGATGAGAATTATTCCAGTGGTAAAAGAGAGAGCAAAGATACCTGAGAGAGGAGGGATAATTGCTGGAGAGGTGTTATTGATGAGATGAATACTGAGCTATTAGGCTATTTCAGTAACCTCTCTGTCAGGAAAAAATAAAACTCTCTAAGACTAATCTCCAATAAATGACATGGCCAGTCAATCTTCTCAAATCTTTGCTAGATTTATGGTTTCAACTGAAGAGCAGAGGGAAAACATGAAATGCATCCATTTATTTGAATGTGTTTTTTGCACACACCTTTCACGTGACACAGCTATAATTTTTAAGTTTAAAAACCAGAAGAGTAAAAGGAATGTGATGGTGGCAACCATAAAGTGAATTTTAGAGTAAGCTATAAGAGAGCAAACAGAGTAAAACAAGGCCTAAGTCATTGATTATTTTTACCTTTCGTAAAATATTCAGGAAAAGCAGCAAGAGAATCACTTTTTCCTGATATATATTAAAGCATAGAGCTCTCCAGACACTCTTATTTTCTGAAAGTAGCAAACAGAAATCTGTACATAAACTGATTTACTTTTAAATTCTGTATTCACATCACAAAAGATTTAAAAAAAAAAAAAAAAGAAGAACAGGGAAGAGAAAGGAAAGAATTACAGAGGAGAAAATAAAGTCACCAGTCTGTCCTTAGGCCTCTGACCTCTGGGAGCTGACACATTACTTCAATCGATAGTAAGCAAGAATATTTGCTGAAGAAATCAATGAATAAATACCAAGAAAATATTTGATACAATATTTTGAGTTATTTTCCACATATCTCTTTATAAAATTACCTCTCAGAAGTTAATAAATCCATCTAAAATAATTAACAGCTTGTTATTTTAACTTAGAATGACTAGTGTTTTAAAAAATATATATGCAATAGACTAAAATGACCTTGGAAAAGTTGCTTAATCTCTCTGATCTTTAGTTTCCACATCCACCAAATAGCTTACCTAATAATAGACAAACATGCAAATTGACCATACCTTCACTATGCCCCAAGCCATGCCCGCCAGCCAATCAGAGCGACTATATGCAAATTAACCCAACCAAGATGGCGGCCAGCAGCCATGGAGCTGGAGCAAGCAGGAGGCTTGGTTGCCCCAGCGATGGAAGAAGCCAAGCTTCCCTGCTGGCTGCTGCCTCCTCTCAAGGCAACAAAGTCAATTATAGGAGGTAAATAAACCCCAGATACCTGCTTCCCAGGCTGGCCAGGCACCCCAGCGGGGACCTCTACCCTGAAGGGGCTGTGGCCAGCCTGAAAACAGCCATCAGCCCCTCACCCAGGCTGGCCAAACCCCCATGGGGTGAGGGTCCCCACTGGGGGGCTTGACCAGCCTGCAAACACCCATCAGGCCCTCACCCAGGCTGGCCAGGCACCCCAGCGGGGACCTCTACCCTGAAGGGGCTGTGGCCAGCCTGAAAACAGCCATCAGCCCCTCACCCAGGCTGGCCAAACCCCCATGGGGTGAGGGTCCCCACTGGGGGGCTTGACCAGCCTGCAAACACCCATCAGGCCCTCACCCAGGCTGGCCAGGCACCCCAGCGGGACCCCCACCCTGGTCCAGGACACCCTTCAGGGCAAACCAGTTGGCCCCCACCCGTGCACCAGGCCTCTTTTCTATATAATGAAAGGGTAATATGCAAATTGACCCTAACAGCAGAAAGACTGGGAATGACTGGTCACTATGACACACACTGACCACCAGGGAACAGATGCTCAATTCAGGAGCTGCCCCCTGGTGGTCAGTGTGCTACCACAGGGAGAGCTCTGCTCAGCCACAAGCCAGGCTGATGGCTGCCAGCACAGCAGTGGTGGCGGAAGCCTCTCCTGCCTCCTCAACAGCACTAAGGATGTCTGACTGCAGCTTAGGTCTGCTCCCTGCTGGCAAGTGGACATCCCCCGAGGGCTGCTGGGCTGCCACAGGCATGTCTGACTGCCAGCTTGGGCCCGATCCCCCAGGGAGCGGGTCTAAGCCAGCAGGTGGACATCCTCCGAGGGGTCCCAGACTGCAAGAGGGCATAAGCCAGGCTGAGGGACCCCCCGAGTGCACAAATTTTTGTGCACCAGGCCTCTAGTGTGTGTGTGTGTGTGTGTATAATGAGTTATTATAAGATAACAAGATAATACAATTAAAACATTTAAGAAGGGTTTTGGAACAACACAAAATGAGACATCTGCTGTCATAATTACACCTTTCCCTGGTATAGTCTTTCCTAACCTCATTGTAATGAAATATTTTTCCCTCCTGATTCATAATTTTTCATAGGTTCAGAAACACCCAGGACTGTGCTTTAGCCATCCCACCTCCGCAACTACTTAGTGCCTTATATTATATTATGTCAGTGAATTTGAGAGTAAATTTTACTAAAAATTAATTGAAGAAAGAATCAAATGGCTAAAACTTGGTCCCAATTGTAGCTCTATAAAATAACTATATTTGCATATTTGGGTTTATCTTGTCTTTTCCATGTTTATTGAACTGAAGACTGTTTAGGGGCAGGAGCAGGAAAGCCTGCCCTCTTCTTGCTTTTAATCCTCCACAGCCTGCAGAACAATTTCTCTAATATTTTTGTTTAAGCACCTCAGAAGCAATTATTTCAAAAATAAGTTCAGAATTAGGAGTACTAGTTATCATGACTAAGCCTTTGACTGCCCTTATCCATTCCCAAACAGCTGCTGGATTTCATAAACCAAACAATTACAACTTGCCCGCCCAAGTCTCACAGCTTCCTGTAAATGGACTTCTTGCTTAAATCTATTCTAAACCAAATAGAAAATGATGTTTTTATGAATCCATTGTGATAATTTCAAGGCTGAGATAATTTTGCTGGGCATGAATACTTAAGCATTTTTTTACCTAAGGAGTTCAGCTGAAATTCACAGTATCAGATATATTCTTTTAACTGTATAGTACGTATTATCCCCAAGTAATATTTTCATGTACATGCTAGAAGGAAAAGAAGGATATTGTAGCAATGTTCACAATTTCTCGGCAATCAAGTTCAGGATGACTTGGAAAGTAAGACACTTACCTACTGAAAGAAAGGCAAGTTGGAGTCAAAATCATAGCCACTTTCTAATGCACCTGTGGGCAGGTTACTTATTTATCTAAGCTTCACTTTCCTCTCTTAAAACAGAGCAATTGCCCTGGCCTGTATGGTTCATTTCATTGACTATCATCTCATGCACAGAAAGGTCACAGTTGATTCCCTGTCAGGGCTTATTCCCAGGTTGTGGGTTCCATCCCCTGTTGGAGGCATATAAAAGGCAACCAATTGTTGGGGGCATATAGAAGGCAACCAATCTCTCTCTTCTCTCTCTCTCCTCTCTCTCTCACTCTCTCTCTCCTTTCATCTCTCTCTCTAAGGAATCAATTAAAAATATATAAAAAATTGAGCAATTACAATATATTGATGTGATGATTTAAAAGTAGATACTGTTTGAGAACTTGGCTGGAGATCCTGGCTAGGCTGTTGATCAATTGACTGCTGTCTCTGTCCACACCTTTGGGAACCCCTGGACCTGCTGGGGTTGGACCCCAACATATTACACTTCCCAATATTTATTTTCCCCTTATTTGGAAGCAGAATAAATTCATTAACTTTCATGTATAACTGGCCAGTCTTACAGAAAGACCTGGCAGGTTCTATAAGGACAGCATCTCCTGAACTTAAACATTAATATTCCCACCACACTCCCGTGAGCTCTATGGTTCGAGATAGCAGTCACCAAGATAAACTATTCACTGGCCTCTGTGTCTTGATGGGAGTCCAGAAACCAGTGGCCTGGGTGATGATTTGGACCTTGGTGCACCCGAAAATAACTTCATCTTTGAAGATCTATGAGTGATTTATGAGTTATTTTAGAGAGTTCATGCTTATGTGGGGGCTGATAACCTATAGGGGAGCCATAATTGGGGCCATATTTCTAACAATCTTTGAAGTTAAGTGAGTATCTAAGGCTTGCATTGCACCCTTGCACGTCTGGAGGCATCCCAGAAGCTTTCTATGTTGCCACATCAGATTTTAAGTCCCCTGTCTATTTATTGCAGGCACAAAGGAACAAAAGCTATTGGACTTATCCCCTTTCCTGGTTGGTCAGCACTTACGGGACCCTAATAACCTGGCCTAATGGCTACAAATGGGCATTTGGACCCAGAAATCTACAGGAGGAATTTCAAGAAGTTTATTTTAAACTAGAGGCCCAGTGCATGAATCCGTGTACGGGTGGGGTCCCTAGGCCTGGCCAGTGATCAGGGTTGATCTGGACAGGCCGATTTGGGCCTGCTGGCCAGGGGGAAGAACGGGAGGAGGGACTGTGGGAAGTTGGCCAGCTCGGGGGGAGGGACCGTGAGAGGTTGGCCGCAAGCCCTGAGGAGGGAGCCAGCCCTCAGCCCCACACTGGGAAAGGGGCCGCATCCTCCACCACCCACACCCAGTTCCCCATCCCAGCCTGTGGCCTGAAGGCCCCGGCAGGGTCAATAGAGGAGGTGACGGTCACCAGACCAGGCGTGGAAGGAATGGACGCCGGACACTGATGCTGCCGTTGGTGCCCTGCCACTGTGTGGTTCCCTGCCTCCCCACGGTTTCCCACTTCCCCCTCCTTCCCTCACTGCTGTGCCGCCACCAGGATGGGCCGGCAGCCCCCGGGGAAGGCAGAAGATGGGAGCAAGACAAACCCTTGTGTCAAGGGCTGACTTTCAATAGATCACAGCGAGGGAGCTGCTCTATTACATATGAAACCCCAACTCAGAAGCAGATCAGCTACGAATGGTTTAGCACCAGGGGCCGATGGGAGCCAGCCGGCACGGGAAAGGACTGAGAGTGGTTGGCCAGCCATGGGAGGTTGAGTGTGGGAACAAACTGACCACCAGGGGGCAGGTCCTGCAGAGTGTCTGCCCCCTAGGGGTCAGTGCCTGTCATAGCGATTGGTCGACTGGTCGTTTTGGTTGTTTAGGTCATTTGGTCATAATGGTCGCTTAGACTTTTATAGATGACTAGAGGCCCAGTGCACAAAAATTTGTGCACTCAGGGGGGGAAGGTCCCTCAGCCTGGCCTGTGCCCTCTCACAGTCTGGGACCCCTTGGGGGATGACCACCTGCTGGCTTAGGCCTGCTCCCCAGGGGATTGGGCCTAAGCTGGCAATCAGACATCCCTCTGGCAGCCCGGCAGCCCTCGGGGGATGTCCACTTGTCAGCGGGGAGCAGACCTAAGCTGCAGTC
>NW_005371324.1:3404797-3412861 GCF_000412655.1 Myotis brandtii
CGGATCAGGGTGGGGGTCCTGCTGGGGTGTCTGGCCAGCCTGGGTGAGGGGCTGATGGCTGTTTGCAGCTGGTCACACCCCCTTTAGGGTGGGGGTCCCCACTGGGGTGCCTGGCCACCCTGGATGAGGGGCTGATGGCTGTTTTCAGGCTGGCCACACCCCCTTTAGGGTGGGGGTCCCCGCTGCGGTGCCTGGCTAGTCTGAATGATGGGCTAATGGCTGTTTTCAGGCTGGCCGGCGACTGAAGCTCCCAGCCTCTCCTTTTTTTCTTTTTCTTTTTTAATTCTGGGATTTATTTACCTTCTATAATTGAAACTTTGTTGCCGCTCCAGCTCCGAGGCCATGGCCTGCTGAAAGCAGGTATCTGGGGTTTGTTTAGCTTCTATAATTGCAACTTTGTTGCTTAGAGTGGAGCTCAGAGCCGGGCCGTGGCAGGCGGGGAACCTTGGCTTCCTCCATCACTGGAGCAAGCAAGCCTCCTGCTAGCTTCAGCTGCATGGCTGCTGACCGCCATCTTTGTTGGCGGTTAATTTGCATATCTCACTGATTAGCCAAAGGGAAGCATAGCGGAGGTACAGTTAATTTCAATCTTTGTCTATTATTAGATAGGATAAAGGATTAGATAGATAGATAGATAGATAGATAGATAGATAGATAGATAGATGATAGATAGATAGATAGATAGATAGATAGATGATAGATCACTAAGAAGAAGTCTGATGATAACTAGAAACTAATAAAAAGCAATAAGACCACATAAGGATATCCTTTAAGTCTTAAAAAATAATCTGGATTTTTTTTCAGTCAGTAAAGAAAATGAGGTGAAAGAATTTGCAAAGATCACAACAGCATGGAAGGACCTAGAGAGTATTATGTTAGGTGAAATAAGCCAGTCAGAGGAAGACAGGTACCACTTGATTCACTTATATGTGGGATCTAAAGAACAAAATAAACAAACAAAATTGAAACAGACCCATAGATGCAGAGAACAGACTTATGGTTGCCAGAGGGTAGTGGAGTTGAGGGTGAGGGATTAAGAAGTACAAATTGGTAATTACAAAATCGTCACGGGGATGGAAAGTACAGCATAGGGAATATAGTCAATATTATTGTAATAACTGTATATGGTACCAGGTGGGTACTGGAAATATTGGAGGAAGGGGGAACACTTTGTAAAGTATATGATTGTCTAACCACTATGTTGTATACCTGAAACTAATACAAAATAATATGGAATGTAATCTGTAATTTTTAAAAATTGGCAAATATCAATAAGCAAGCATATAACAAAAGAAAATTCAAGAATATAAAAAAAATCATGGGAGAAAAGTTAAGAGTCAGGAAGGAAAAATATAGGAGCCTTGATATGCAAATAGTAAGATTTTCAGAGGAAGGAAAGGGAACAGATGGAGGCGAGAGAATAATCAAGCCAACAATAGACAAAACACTTTCTGAACTGAAGAAACATTTGGGCCACAGATTGAAAATATTTGCCACATTCCAGACACGACTAATGACAAACAAAAACTCACCTTAGTTTTATATGTATTCTGATAAATCATTCCAAATTCCTAAAATGGGATAAACTGTTGTAAGCTTCCATACAAAGTAATTATCTTTCATTTAAAAAGAATTAGACTAGCATTCGAACTTATCTGAAATCCCAAAAGATAGAAAAAAAACTCATATTAACAGGTCATGAGAGAAAATTATTGGAATCAAGCAGAGACACCTGTCACCTGGGGAAATAAAAGTACACCTCTAGATATACACAGATTCTGAGAATATGTCACCCACACATTTCCATCCGGGAAAATATGTGAGAAGGCACCAAATATCACTGAGCAACACCAGAAAGCTTGTGATAGGAAAAGGTGAAGAGAGGAGAGAGTGCTGGGTGAGGCATGAACCTTGAGAAGCACATAGACAAATCTACACAAATGACCTCCATAGAGAGGCGGGCAATTGATATGATATGTTATAAAGATACATTCTTTTCTTCACATCGTTTCAAGGCAATATTTTTACTTATAAAACATGTTTAAAATGTATTTATAAAGTATATTTAAAAATTATAAAGCACAATAAGAAAATGAATATCTATTAACAACCACCTAACTGTCCCAACACCTTGACTCTGAGCTACAATACCTCTGCCTCACTGCACCACTGTTATTTTCTTGATTTTTCTGAACTTCTGTTTTTTAAAATAACATATGTATATCTTTATATGCTATATTATTTGCTTTTACTGTTAAGGTTTATAAAAATTTGCATTACACTGTATGCAATTTTCTGGAACTTACTGTTTATGCAATACTAAGCCCCTTAAATTCATACATGTTTTTCTGCAGACAATCTGCTTTTACTGTAGGATCATAATCCACTGCATGAACTCACTGCTCAGTGTCCATTTTCCTGTTAGAGAACCCTGGTGGTTAGCAGTTACAAATGCTATTGCTGTGAATAATTTTATTCATATTTCCTACTGCAATGGTTTCTCTAGAGAATATACAGAGGTAAATATATCAACGTACTGTATACTAATAAATATCCATCCTGCAAGGTAATATTAATTTTCATTGTCACTAAGCATGAGTTTTCATTGAAAGTTGTCAAAATTTGGCATTGACACTGAGCAAGTTATAAAATCCAAAGTGATATATTAAAAGAGAAAGCTTAATTAGTCTGAAAGTCAAAATATTAAACAACATCCTCAAAATCTAGAGTCTGGAAGTGCGTTAGGGAAAGGTGAGAAATATATACATTCAAAAAGTTTTCTTCCTTTGTAAACAGAGGAGCATTATCCTTGTTTCATTTTTAAAATAATATTCACACAATATAAACTTGAAAACTAACAATATAAATTTAAAGGTAAGCAGCTTAATGGAAATATGAACTAAAACTCTAAATTTAGAGGAAAGAAATCTCTGATCACTTCATATGAGAAAATAAGAATAAAAGTAAATAAATTCAGAAAGCAGAAATAAAAATCATTTAACAAAACTATCATTAGTTCCACTAAATGTGACTGACTTGACTAACTTCCCCTATTGCAGAAGAGAGGACAGTGTACATAAATAAATAAATAACCCTGAAACAAAACCCTGCTCTCTTTTTTCCTGTTATTTAGTGGTACTCATGAAACAGAGAGGTTAAAATCAAAATGATGTTCAGTTACCAGATGAATGCAAACCAAAGCAAAGCAGAAATGGCAACATCAGAATAGAATGTGAAATCATTGCATTCAATAGGACATGTGGCATATGATGAATTCAAAAAAGGCAATTTACAAAGATCTATAAACTTCGCAGTTAAATATAAAAACTCAAACTTACTAAAAGTACAAGGTGGCCTAGATAAACATACAATTATAGAATGAGATGCTAAATCACATCTTCTGAATAGAGCAAAATCATTTTTTAAGGAATGAGGGGTTTGAAAAATACAAATTAAAAGCTCGGTTTGTCATCTATATTTTCCATCTGTTTCTGTATCTTTCTAATTGTGTTTTCACTATAAGTACTGAATTTCTATTCATAACTTATGGCCAAGGAATATTTATTAAAATGCATCATGTGGTTAACAATAAAAATATTCAATATTTTTTAAAAAGAAATTTTATTGGCGATTGACAAATGAACTTACAAATGATAAAAAGGTAACTGAAAAGGTAACTACAATGGCATTTTCTAAATGTTTTCCATAATCCCTGGGTCAAAGAAGTAATCAAAAGTAAATTAACAAAATGTATTAAATCTTTATTGTTGAAAGTATTACATATGTCCCTTTTTCTACCCCATTGACCCCTTCTAACCCAGCCCCATTCCTCACCCCTGTAGCTCCCCAGACCCTCACACCCCTGCCCTTCACCACACTATTGTCTGTGTCCATGGGTTATGCATATATGCATACAAGTTCTTTGGTTGATCTCTTCCCATCCACCCACCCACTCCACTTTCCCTCCAAGATTCCACAGTCTGTTCCATGCTTCTATGTCTCTGGATCTATTTTGTTCATCAGTTTATTTTGTTCATTAGATTTCACATATGAGTGAGATAATGTGATACTTGTCTTTCTCTGACTGGCTTATTTTGCTTAGCATAATACTCTCCAGGGCCCTCCATGCTGTCTCAAAGGGTAAGAGATTCTTCTTTTTTACTGTTGCATAATATTCCATGGTGTAAATGTACTAAAGCTTTCTTATCCACTCATCTACTGATGGGCACTTGGGCTGTTTCCAGATCTTAGCTATTGTAAATTGTGCTGCTATGAACATAAAGTACATATATTCTTTCTGATTGGTATTACGGGTCTCTTAGGATATATTCCTAGAAGTGGGATCACTGGGTCATATGGCAGTTCCATATTTAATTTTTTGAGGAAACTCCATACTGTTTTCCATAATGGCTGCCCCAGTCTGCATTCCCACCAGCAGTGTACTAGGGTTCCCTTTTCTCCACAATCTCACCAGCACTTGTCATTTGTTTATTTGTTGATGGTAGCCATTCTGACAGGTGTGAGGTGATACCTCCTTGTCATTTTAATTTGTATCTCTCTGATAATCAGTGACTTTGAGCATTTTTTCATATGTCTCTTGGCCATCTGTATGTCCACTTTGGTGAAGTGTCTATTTGGGTCCTTTACAAAATGTATTTTAAAAGGACCTATTTAGAACAGCTAAAGAGAAAATTTTGTGGACTTGAGTAGCATCATTAATAAATAAGAACTGAAAAAAGTAACTTCATACTCATTTAAAAAAAACTGGAATATTAAAAAATGAATAAATTAGGAAAGCAAGATGTATATAATACATACAAATACTAAAATAAAAAATGAAATAAAAAGGAATTTTAGAAAACATATGTTAATATTTCATTCTACTTACCTTTATCGTCAGTGTGCATTAATTACATTCTATAATTAGCTACCAGAACACATTCCTAATAATAATGGGTTTTGAGTTTTTAGAAAGATGGTCTTAATTAATTCATCACTGCTACTTTAGCTCATTAAAATGGGCTACAAACTCAAAGGCCTAAAGAGATCAGTTAAGTGACATGAATAAGTGCAGCCAAACAAGTGAGGGCACAGCAGGGAAGGATGTGCGCTGCTGTGAACTGGAACACAGGCTGACCTACAGGGGCTGCCACCTGCTTCAGGCAAACACTGCCACGTGTACAGACCCAGTGTAGCCACCTCTTCCAACTTTTCAAAAGAGCCCATTAATTCATTTTTGTTTTGTTTTGTTTTGCTTTTATATAAAATTATTTGGCAGCTAACTGAAATTTTTCAAAGTACAGTGGGAAATTTATATGAAATATATGAACTGAAACTAGTGGGCCAGATCTACAGCAATTTGGCCCATGGGCCACTTGTTTTCACTCTCTTCTGTATCCTCAAAATTGAATACTCTTAAGAGTATTACAGCAAACATATCAGCAGCAAATGGTGATTTAATTTTTAAAGTTCCTTCAAAAAGCTATCAGTGTTGTAGGGAAAATTAGACAATTTTATTATATTCTTGTTGTTTAAAAAATAGATAATCTATAGACAACATAAAGAAAATTATGAAAATTTTGAATAGTCCATACAATTTATACTAGATTATTTATCTTGAAATAATTTTAGAAACTGTTGCTATTAAAATATAAAATGTCTGTTATAATATCTTTTAGGTTAAATTTTCTTTATTTATCATTTTATGTAATTTTAAGAAAAATAAAACTACCAAAAGATTACTAATATCTTAAAGAAAAGTATCCAATATGATCTATACTTATAAAGCATTATTCATAATTCACAAATGAGTTTCTATCAAATATTAAGAAAAAATTTCTCCAACACCCATTTTTGATAAAAACTCTCAGCAAGGTGGGAATAGAAGGATCATACCTCAACATAATAAAAGCCATATATGACAGGCCCACAGCCAACATCATACTCAATGGACAAAAACTAACACCATTTCCCCTAAGAACAGGAACAAGACAGGGATGCCCACTCTCACCACTCCTCTTCAACATAGTCCTGGAAGTATTAGCCATTGCAATTAGACAAGAAGAAGAAATAAAAGGCATCCAAATTGGAAAAGAGGAAGTAAAACTGTCCTTATTTGCAGACGACATGATATTATACATACAAAACCCTAGAGACTCCATCAAAAAACTACTAGACTTAATACATGAATTTGGCAAAGTAGCAGGATACAAAATTAATGCCAAGAAATCTGAGGCATTTCTATACACCAATAGTGAACTTTCAGAAAGAGAGATTATAAAAACAATCCCATTTACCATCGCACCAAAAAAATTAAGCTACCTAGGAATAAACTTAACTAAAGAGGTAAAAGACCTCTACTCAGAAAACTACAGGACATTGAAAAAAGAGATAGAGGAAGACATAAAGAGATGGAAGAACATACCATGTTCTTGGATTGGTAGAATCAACATCATTAAAATGTCCATACTACCCAAAGCAATCTATAAATTCAACGCACTTCCCATTAAAATACCAACGGCATACTTCACAGATCTAGAACGAACTCTCCAAAAATTCATCTGGAATAAAAAAAGACCCCGAATAGCTGCAGCAATCCTGAGAAAGAAGAAAATAGGTGGGATCTCAATACCAGATATCAAGATGTATTACAAAGCCACTGTTCTCAAAACTGCCTGGTACTGGCACAAGAACAGACATATAGATCAATGGAATAGAATAGAGAACCCAGAAATCGGCCCGAACCAATATGCTCAATTAATATTTGACAAAGGAGGCAAGAACATACAATGGAGCCAAGATAGTCTCTTCAATAAATGGTGTTGGGAAAATTGGACAGATATATGCAAGAAAATGAAACTAGACCACCAACTTACACCATACACAAGAATAAACTCAAAATGGATAAAGGACTTAAATGTACGACAGGAAACCATAAAAATTCTAGAAGAATCCAAAGGCAACAAAATCTCAGACATATGCCAAAGCAATTTCTTCACTGATACAGCTCCTAGGGCAGTTGAAACTAAAGAGAAAATGAACAAATGGGACTACATCAAAATAAAAAGCTTCTGCACAGCAAAAGAAACCATCAACAAAACAACAAGAAAACCCACTGCGTGGGAAAACATATTTGCCAACGTCATATCTGATAAGGGCCTAATCTCCAAAATTTATAGGGAACTCATACAACTTAACAAAAAGAAGATAAACAATCCAATCAAAAAATGGGCAAAGGATCTAAATAGACACCTTTCAAAAGAGGACATTCAGAAAGCCAAGAGACATATGAAAACATGCTCAAAGTCACTAATCATCCGAGAGATGCAAATCAAAACAACAATGAGGTACCATCTCACACCTGTCAGAATGGCTATCATCAACAAATCAACAAACGACAAGTGCTGGAGAGGATGTGGAGAAAAAGGAACACTTGTGCACTGCTGGTGGGAATGCAGACTGGTGCAGCCACTATGGAAGACAGTATGGAGTTTCCTCAAAAAACTGGAAATGGAACTCCCATTTGACCCTGTGATCCCACTTCTAGGAATATATCCCAAGAAACCAGAAACACCAATCAGAAAGGATATGTGCACCCATATGTTCATAGCAGCACAATTCACCATAGCTAAGATCTGGAAACAGCCTAAGTGCCCATCAGTAGATGAATGGATTAGAAAACTGTGGTACATCTACACGATGGAATACTATGCTGCTGTAAAAAAGAAGGAACTCTTACAATTTGCAACGGCATGGATGGAGCTGGAGAGCATTATGCTAAGTGAAATAAGCCAGTCAATGAAGGAAAAATACCACATGATCTCACTCATTCATGGATAATAAAGACCATTACAAACTTTTGAACAATAATAGATACAGAGGCAGAGCTGCCTCAAACTGATTGTCAAACTGCAGTGGGAAGGCCAGAGAGGGTTGGGGGGCAGAAGGGAGGGGAGTAAGAGATCAACCGAAGGACTTGTATGCATGCATATAAGCAAAACCAATGGACATAAGACACTGGGGGGTAAGGGAGGGCAGGGGATTGTCAAGGGCAGGGGGAAAAAA
>NW_005371324.1:3413084-3413818 GCF_000412655.1 Myotis brandtii
TCACAGTTGGTGAGGGAAGGGGGAGGTGGGAAGGCGGGGAACCTGATCTGCCCTTATGACAACCAGGCCTAGGGACCCTACCCACGCACAAATTTCGTGCACCAGGCCTCTAGTATAAAATAATTCCTTCTTGATAGCAACAATTGCTGAAGATTACTTTTAGTTTAATAGGACTTCTAAAAACCCGAAGATATTTTTAAATATAAAATAATTTGTGTGATTTATTTGTTAACCCTTCCTACAATTGCTCTGACCCTGTTTCAACTGTCTCAAGTGTGGCCACTCCATGTTTATTCAATCTAATCTAAAAATCCTACTGTGTTCTACATTTTTCCCCATTTTATCCTTATGCTTATTTATCTTTGTTCCAGTATTTCCTTTCTTTACTCTTCAGCTGAAAATTCCTACCTATTTTCTCCATTTATTTGTGTGATCAGAATGTACCCAGTCCAGGACCCAGCCCAGATCAGGCGATTGAGGCCTGCTGGCCAGTGGGAGGGACCACGGGAAGTTGGCCAGCCAAGAGGGAGGGACTATGGGAAGTTAGCTGGCTGTGGAAGAGCACTGGCCACCAGGGGGCAGCTCCTGCGTTGAGTGTCTGCCCCCAGGTGGTCAGTGTGTGTCATAGCAACCAGTTGTCTGGTTGTTCGGTCTTAACAGTCACTTAGGATTTTATATATATACTAGAGGCCTGGTGCACAAAATTTTGTGCACTCGGGGGGGAAGGGGGGTCT
>NW_005371324.1:3415063-3450159 GCF_000412655.1 Myotis brandtii
GCCGTCACTGGAGCAAGCAAGCCTCCCTGTTCGCTTCAGTGCATGGCTGCCGGCCGCCATCTTGGCTGACAGTTAATTTGCATAAGGATATGCTGATTAGCCAATGGGAAGGGTAGCGGTCGTATACTAATTACCATGTTTCTCTTTTATTAGTGTAGATAGACTAGAGGCCTAGTGCATGAAAATTTGTACACTCGTGGGGTCCCTCCACCCGGCCTGCGTGATCTTTTTTTTTTTAAATATATTTTATTGATTTTTTTACAGAGAGGAAGGGAGAAGGATAGAGAGTTAGAAACATCGATGAGAGAGAAACATCGATCAGTTGCCTCCTGCACACTCCCTACTGGGGATGTGCCTGCAAACAAGGTACATGCCCTTGACCAGAAACGAACCTGGGACCTTTCAGTCTGCAGGCCGACACTCTATGCACTGAGCCAAACAGGTTAGGGCTGGCCTGCATGATCTTGCAGTCCGGGACCCCTCAGGGGATGTCCACCTACTGGCTTAGGTCCACTCCCCAGGGGATCAGGCCTAAGCTGGAAGTCAGACATCGCTCTGGCAACCTGGGAGCCCTCGGGGGATGGCCACCTGCCAGCTTAGGCCCACTCCCCATAGGAAGCCACTGTCAGACATCTTAGCGCTGCCATGGAGGCAGGAGAGGCTCCTGCCAACGCTTCTGCGCTTGCAGTTGTCAGCCTAGCTTATGGCTGAGTGGAATTCCCCCTGTGGAAGCACACTGACCACAAGGGGGCAGATTCTGAATTGAGTGTCTGCTCCCTGGTGGTCAGTGTGCATCATAGGGACTGGCTGTTCTGCCGTTAGGGTCAATATCCTTTTATTATATAGGATACCTAACAACATTTGGACATCTGACATGTTCAGAGTAGACACATGATAATGCCTATCATTTGACAAATTTAAATGTTTAAAATTAATGTGCTGACATTAATAATAATTTTTATAGCTAGATATTTGGACCAGTAAGGTGAACACACTCAATTTTCATAGGATCTCAGCATTATCTCTTGAACACTGAATTCCCAACCTTAATTCAAATGTAATCTTTGAGATATGCAGCCTCTGCTCAACTGAACTTTAAAATCACTATTTCACTGTAATTTTCCAAAGAAAGGAAAAAGAATTTAGTCAGTATAATCTTCCAAAATATTTTTGCATTTAGGGTTTGTATTTATAAAGGAATCACACTATTCTATGCCAGAAATCCTGGACTGATAACTTCCTCACACCACAATCCAACTTCCACATCTCCAGCTCCAAATGGTATACACACCCTCTTCAAATGGAGTTTTGAGTCACTAAGAGTACATGGACTGCCCACTATTTATGAAAAACTGTCACCTAAATTCAGATACCCATTTTTGTAAATTCAATATGACAGAGAGGTGAGGAGGAAAAAAACCTCTTATGCACTTATATTTTGATTCTTGAGTTTATCTTGTCCATATCCATCACAGGACGTTAGTCCATTCTCTTACCCTACATCATAAGAATACTGTGTTGATGTTAAGATATGCAACACTTAGACATTTAAAAATCTCCTCTGGAAAAATATTTTTTTTATCAACCAAAATTCAACTTAATTATGACTCATTTATTTGTAACTCTATTTTTCCTTTCCCAAAGTCAGCCCCCAACACACAAATTGCTTATGAAAGTTTAATTCCACAGACCATGGTTTAAGATATTTTTTTTAGATCAGACAATTTAATTAATCTAATTTACATTTGAACTTCACCCAACTAAATTTTTAATTTGAAACAGAATGTAAAACTTTCAAAATCTGATGAAATAATATATTAAAACTTCAAAATGAGGATTGTTTTGATATTTTGGCTTAGACACTCAAAACCAATTATGGACAGATATATTTTAATTTTAAAAATCACTAAACAAAAAAAAAATCCAAAATTAAAAGATAAGATTGTGGATGGTGGCCAGCTTTAACCCTTGCCTCTTTTGTATTCTATAGCCAATCGGGCAGTACGTATGGTAGGATCTTGTTCCTAAATATCTTGGAGGCATTATTCATTTATCCAATGGATATAGAAAGTATTTAATAAATGCCAGCACCGACAGACCAACAAAGACAGAGCAAGTGACCAATATTGATTAATCATTGTCCTCTTGAGCCTGTATTCTATAATGAACTGTTTCTATAATTTTTATCAAGAAAAATAAATCAGGGCAAGGAAATGTTAGAGGATAATATTTCAGATATTTCCCAAAGAGGTAAAATTTGATCAAAGCCTAAGGGATGTGAGGAACTGAGCCTTTCTCCAAGTGCAAAGGACCTGGGGTCTTCTCTGTTCCTAGAGTTCTTCTCATCAGACTATTTCCTTGATCTATACCTTGGCTTATATTGTTCTCTCCCTAAAATGCTCACCAATTTTTCTGCTGCCTTTGGAATCCAATCAGTTCTTTGCATGTTTTTGTGACTCTTTCTCCAAAAAAATCTAAACAGTATTCAACTTCTTTCGTAACTAACTATCCCACTTATTGTGATTTCTACCAAATGTCATTGCACTTGGGATCTAAAAGACAAATGATACTTAAAGGAATTTTAATATGAACCAGGAACTCTGCCATTCGCCTTTACATATTATCTCATTTAATATTCACATTTGTAGGCATTACTATCCAATTTTATAGGTGAGCGAACTGACCTTTTGAGATATGCTGACCACACAGCTAGTGAGCAGCAGAGCCAACATATGTACCCAGTTTCATACAATTTCTTATATGTCATTATATTTATTTATTTATGCTCCCATATAAAAAATATAGTTTGTCCATCTCTTGTTTCAAAGGTAAGGAGGTAGATGATTTCCAATACCTTTGCCTGGAATTCTGTTCAGCTTCTCTTCTGCATGTCAAGTTCTTTAAGGCTCAGCATACTACAATGTTTTTCCAAATTAGTTAAGGGCACACTGATATCTCTCCTCTGAACTTCTGGTCCATTTGGAATGGGAATTGCACAGACTGGTACCATTTATTTCCCTACTTGTGTGATTCTTAATCCTTTCTTCTAAACAAAATTATTTAAAAATCTAGCAAGAGGCCCAGATACCCTCCCTAGAAAAAAGAATGAATATAATTATCATATTATGCATACCTGAAACCCATCCCTAGACTTCTGGCTTTAAATGCATCTATTTAAACTAACCAAGAAAATTGAAAACAACAACTATAACTTTTTTCTCTTGAGCTCCCTGCAGTGCCTGGCACAGTGCTGAACAAATACTAAGTAGCAAGCCTGTCAAAAAACAACAACCCTGTGCTCTAGATAATGTTGGTTTTCAGCATAAACTAATCTAAGTCAATTTTGTTTAATAAATAAACAAACAAATTTTTAAAAATGTTGAAACCATTTTTGCAGAATCCAAAAATCAGAGGATCATAACTTTTAAAAGGAAGCACAACATTGCTCAACCCCAGTGTTTTGAGGTCAATTTTGAGCTGTGGATTTTGAAGCTGGCTGCAGAATCTGGATGTACATGAGTGTCTGAAGGGAACTGTCGGCACTGCTGGGCTCAACTGGGACTTCATACTCCCTAGCTCAAAGAGAATATCAGAAGAATATGTCCTCCTAGTGATATTGTTGGAATTGCTCATTGTAAGTAATAATAATAATTAAGTGAAAGGAATTAATTGAATTTTGAAAAAGAAGACTATAAAAGCAGCTACTGAAAAAAAAAACATTTTTGTGAATACTTCCAATTTTTCCATAATATAAATTTCTCATTCAGATTCAAATAAAATGAACATTCCAACGGAACTGAAATATGCATATGAATATTCCAACAGAGAAAAATACTGCAAAAGCAAAATAACATTTACAAATAACCAAATAGGAACGGTAGGAATAAAAGAGTAAACACAGTATATTACCGATTTTAGCCTGAAATTTAGCTCACTAAAGGATATGTAAAAGTGGAACAAAGGGGCAATGTTGTAGGAAAGGTTGGGCTGCAAGGTGGCACCATTTACAACATTCTCTGTCCTGGCAACCTCAGCCCAGACCCTGGACCCACCTGCCATAGTAGGCCCCTCACCCACATGTCTCCAACACATAGTGTGGTTGATACAACTTATTCCCTGCAGCCAACCCCCTCCAGAGAAAACAGCCTTGCCTTAATCATCTAACTTTAAAGGTGGCATCTTCCTTGTTCTAGCTATAATTTCTAGCCCCGCACAAGAAAGCTTCCCCTTTACAATTGCTCTAAGATTCCATTCACATAGCAACACATTTTTTTCTTCTGTTTTGGGCACAGTTACTCCCTGACTCTCATTATAACTGGTAATTGGACTTTTTAGCATTGCAGTTCCAAAAAAAAAAAAAGAAGAAGAAAGAGAAGACAAAAAGAAAGAAAGAACTTCCAGATTTAATTACACATTTGTCTCCATACAGTGAGAAGTTTCTGTGTTTAAAGGCTTAATATTTTTGTGCTTTCTGATGCTCTGAGAAGGTTTTGTTTTGAATTAATTTTGCCTGCTCCGTTCAAATTATACAAAGGAGAAAATCTGGGGGAGATACAAGCTGCACCGTCCACAGGCTGGCCCTGCGCTGCTTTGACTACAGCCACCAATAGGACAGCAGGCAGTTTACATCAATTACCCAAAACAACTGTCCCCCAAAATAGGGTGGAATGCTGGTTTTCATATGTGGTAATTGTTAGGACCATGGATAGTCTTGGAATATCCAAGTGATTTTTTATGATCAAGCACTATTGTTTCTATATCTCTAAGCACTTCACTAGTTTTCATAAGAACTTTAACAAATGTAATGCTAAAGAATATTCAGGAATTTTTTTAAAGGGAAAGAAATCAGCAATATTTGAGAACAAACTAAAAATTAGAGCTCCTAGTTTTGAAAAAAAATGATTCAGAAAAGGCAATAACTAAAGTTTAAATTCATGCAATATATAAATAATAATAGCAAATATACACTCTCTCATATTATAATGAACTGTAAAAGTGAAAATTAAAGTATCCTCCTCATCAGTTTCTTATAAGTATCTGCTTGAGTTAATATTTTAAGTATTTTTAAAAATGCATAAAATAATTTAGGGCAATGAAGCTGGGCACTATATGCCACAAATTGTTCAAATGGCACCTGCAAAGCTGTTCAATGCTGCAATTCCGCATCGTAATCAAAGTGTCAAAGTTATTTGTCTAAGTACTTACCTACCTCACTGCCCTATGCGCTCTCCTGAAAACAAGACTTATTCTACATCTTTATACCTCAGTCCTACCTGTTACGGTGTGTTAACAAGGCCTTAAAAGGTAAGTGCTAACATTCCCAAATTCCTAGGAATTTGGAAAAGAAAATATTATTAGCCCCTTCAGACAAACAAAGAAACCAAATCACAGAGTAAGTGACTTAATCAAAAACTTTTCATTAAATGCTCATTGGCCATTTTCTGAGCACCGTTACTAAATACCTGTGGTGTGCCAGATTCCAGGGTACAGCCCAGGACAACACATAACCATTGCTATGGGTAGCTAATAGTCCAATGGGGAAAATGGGTGATGACATGTAAGCAAATAAATAACTTCAGCTACGACTGGTGAGCAAAAGGAGAACAATAAGGTAGGGTGTTAGGGTCTATCTTGGCTTGGATGGCAGGTGTATATAATATACTTGGGGAAGGCCTCTCCTAGGTGACCTTTGAGTTCCAACCTCAGTGCTGAGAAGATGGCCATGCCAGAATCAGAAGTTGGAGCACCCGGAGCAGGACATCAAGGATCAAGACTTGAAACAAGCTGGCAAAGAGCACAGATAAGCCCAGAGTGGCTGGAATGCTACAAGGAAGCAGGAGATTTTAGGAAGGAGTCAGAAGGGAAGGCAGGGCATTGTAAGTCCTGGTCAAGAGGATAGATTTCATTCTGGTTACATTGGAAATCCACTAGATGGCTTTAAGCATGGAAGCAGTGGGATTTCATTTAAACTTTACAAAATTTACTCCAGCTAATATGCAGAAAATAAGGGTAGAAAGATCAGTGAAGGGCCCAGTGCAATAATCCAGGAAAGAGATGATTTTGGGCATTATATCCTTTCTACCACTGTCAGAGAAAGAACATCTAACTGAACAGAACATCATACTGATTGAATATGATATCCTGAATTTTATGTTTTTATGACCTATAGGCACAGGAAAAGAAAATTCACTTACAAGACAATGTGATACCTGCACCTTACTTTTGATCAACTTCACTGTAGGTTACCAGACCTGCTGATAGTCCATCTAAATCATGGAGAAACACAGAAAACACAAAGAACAAAGCAACGCACCAATTACACTGAGCGGTTACCCGGAATGTCTTTGCATCCTATTACATCCTTCCCTTTCAGGCACTTCCTTTTCACTCAGGGGCCCTGTTAAACAGATTGATATTAAATGCACAACTTGGTAACTGCAGGGCTGGGATCTGAGGCTGCTCACCGCTGATTTCAGGAGGACAACCAAAACCCATGGAGAGACCGCACAGGAGCCGTCCCATACATAACTTCAAATTCTAAATTTTCTTTTGAAAGTGGCTTCAACCAAACCTAATCACAGTTAATAAAAAAAATATTCTCTAGCTCTAAGGGAGACAGTGAAAAGGAGTTGGTTAAAAGTAATTAAGATTATATACCACTTTACTATGTGTAAAGAACTTTCCCATGCAATGTCTCATAAGATCCTCAAACTAACACTGTGATGTAGGATAATAATCATAATTATACTTATATCCAATATAGAGATAAATAAACACATTCAGGGAAGTTATTGACTTAACCAAGAAAACTCAGCCAGCAACTGGCCAACTGGGCCAGAACTCGAAACCAGCTCGAAGTCATGATAGTTCCATCACTCTGCACTGTTGCATTTAGTGAGGGTCTCTGGCCCCCAGAAAGCTGTGTAGTGCCAGGGTCAAGAGCACAGGCTTGAGGTCCCATGTAGCTCCATTCATCTGTGCACCAACTCTGCTACTTCATTGGCAATATCTGTGTAATTGAAAGTTTTCAGTTTCCTTATATGTAAGGGGATAACAAACTCCACCTCAAACATTTTTTCATTGCAGATTAAAACAATATCTAGAAAGAGTTTAGCACAATGTCTTAAGCAATAAGAATAGTTCAATTGCCCTAATCGGTTTGGCTCAGTGGATAGAGCATCGTCTTAAGCAACAAGAATAGTTCAATAAATGATAGTTTAAGAAATAGATGAACCTTGTCTTCAGGACACAACTGTAAAAAAAAATCAGGGATGAGGTGGCTCAGGCAGTTATTTTACTCTGCCTAAAGCTTACACAGACAATTTCAACCCATTCTCTACACTTCACATAGCTAGTAGAAGGCTCAGGATTTAAGTGTAATAAATACAGAATAAATAAAATAGAAAGTTAAGTCTCTTATGAACTTCAGCTTAATATTTCTAGTCATCTGTATTTAAAGAGCGTTCAGAGCATCTCACTTCCCATTAATCACTAACTAGTAGTTGCAGAGATTTCACCAGTTGGCAGCAGTGTCACAAAAAAAAAACAAACAGGGATGAGGTGACTCAGGCAGTTATTTTACTCTGCCTAGAGCTTACAAAGACAATTTCAACCCATTCTCTACACTTCACATAGCTAGTAGAAGGCTCAGGATTTAAGTGTAATAAATACAGAATAAATAAAATAGAAAGTTAAGTCTCTTATGAACTTCAGCTTAATATTTCTAGTCATCTGATTTAAAGAGCGTTCAGAGCATCTCACTTCCCATTAATCACTAACTAGTAGTTGCAGAGATTTCACCAGTTGGCAGCAGTGTCTCGCTGATGTCTAGGATTGATTTGCGTTGGAGCACAGACCATAGATTCCTGGGCATCCTGGCAATGAACTTGGCAGACACAGCATCTTGCCCTGGCTTCCCACCAGGAGCTGCAACCTCCCCCTGCTGGCCTCCTTCGACCCCATGGACAGCTGAGATTGCGTGTAACAGCACTTCTTTATGATGACATTCCTTGACCCCGGCCAGTTCTTTTCACAACTGGAACTAATCTACTATATGCTATTTCCTAAGTCCTAGGGAATGACATACTTTTGAGATTCTGACAATGAGTGGACTGAGGCTAGAAACGAGGCCAAAGCCATCAAAGGGATGTCCTGACCCTGACACTAAAGTTCTACAATTGATGAAAGACTCTAACAACAAGGAGAATCTCTTACACAGCATTCCTTAGCACATGGCTATTAATTATCCTGCCAGCAAAGGCCATTGCTGGTCCTCAGAAAGTGCCTCCTTAAGAGGATATGTGGGAATTACTTGAGAGGGACTCCATGTATCTTTAGAAGGCTTTGAGATTATACTCTCGTTTTTCAGCAGCACACGACTTTTCACTTACTTTTAATCATTGCAACATTTTTTCCTTAAACTCTAGCACTGAGTATAAATCCATAAAAGACTTACTCTATACATTTTTTTTACAAGAAGTAATGCTGCATAGTATCCCCTTCTCTGCAGCTGATAAGAGTTAATATGAACAACTCCTCAACAGCAGCAGGATTCTGGACAATCTGGCTTCTGTCTACTCGTCCTCTGTGCATACCTCTCCCTGGGCCACGTGGTCCACAGTGCTAAGACTGACCTTCACACCTTCTGTTTTTCCATTCCTAGCCCTTATAATATTTCTAGTTCTTAATTTATCTCACCCCTAGTTCTTAATACTACAGCCTTCTATGGCCAGTGCTATTGACTTGGCCATTTGACCTTAAATACATATCTGAGTTCAATGGATTTCCTAGTCATTTCACCTGCTTTGTTTCCAAATTCTCCTTTTTACAGACTCACAGAGAAGCCAAGCATTTTCTCTATCAAGTCAACTGCTTTAGGACAATTTGCTAACAAGTCTTCCTCATTCTATGATTAGTTACTGAGCACAGGGCCAGGCATAGCATAAGACACTAAGGACATGGCAGTGAAAAATGGACTTGATTCCAGCCCTCAGGAACGAGCGAATGCTAAGCAAATAATCACACATCTAAGTAGAAAGTGAAAGTTGCAATATGTGCCTGGAAAATATGTAGGGAGTAGGAGGGAGTCTGGGAAGGTCCCTGAAGAAGTGATTGCCTTTGTCATAGGCCCGTAATCACTCTTCTTTGTTTAATTGTGCTTTTGATTAGCAATTGCAATCAGATGTTGTATTAGTTTGGCTAATATTCAGCATGTGGCTCAGATACTCTGCAGCTGTGCCTGGAGAGCTGGGTCCTGTTTCTTTCAGAATGAACACATTTTACAAATTAAAATAAGAGCTACTCATTTTTTCAGCTCAGCTTTAATGTCAGAATAAAATGTTCCATTCCATTTCTGATGTTCGCTGTGATCCTTATCTAGCTCCACTTTATGGAGGAGAAAAGTGAGGTCCTTTGTGCTTGAGTGACCTCCTCTAAAGGCCTCTGCAAGCTCGTGATGGAGAAAAGGTCAGAACACGGAGCTCTGGGTTATTAGCTGCTTGAACACTGACTCAGTGTTTAGAGTGAGTAACCAGAATCCTCACATGGAGGCTGCTAATGACAGTGCTCAAGGTGACACCTGCAGTGACCCAGCCAAAGTGCCTACAATGACGGCTGGCGCACTGAAAGAGCAAGACCATTTGGAGAAATCAAAAGCCATGTTCCACCACCACCAACGCAAGCACATTAGTCTTCTTGCCAGAAAGACGAAGCCATCTCTGCCTCCGATAGACTCATGGACAATAGAGCTCATTTGTTAGTGTGAAGGGAGGGGGGAAGTGGGGACTGCTTTACACAGTCATGAGCAGGGGCACCCTCCAAAACTTGTCATCCAAATCTTGCAACAATCCTAAAGGGAAGCATAGGATCTCATTTTACAGATGCAGGAATTGAGTCCCAGGGACATTTACACAATGGAAAGAGACAGACTTCATCTTAGAACCAAACTTCCCATTATGCCCCCTGACCCCAATGTTGGGGGGGAAAAAACAGCGTATGAATTAAAAATTAAGTTTGTTCTAACATATGTAATATTTTCCATTAAATATTCTTGATAAATATTCTTGAAAAATTAAGTTTGTTCTAACATATGTAATATTTTCCATTAAATATTCTTCAATTAATATATTTGATTTATCAACAGAATTTTTATTTTTAATAAGTCAGAAAATCAGGGAAAGTAGTTCAAAGCTAAAGGCTCTGAAGTCAACATACATGGGTTTTATCCTAACTGCTGCTCACTCACTTTACTATCTCCCTGACCTTTTATCACCAGTAAAATTGGGTCAATACCTTAATAATTTTTCAGATACTATATTGAATAATGCAGGCTTATTGCTTAACTCAGTGTCTAGCACACAATCAGGAAATGGTAGCTATATATTTTAGTCTATATTCACATGAATGAAATTGTTTCTTGAAACTGCGTAAGTGACTTTGAAAAACCTAGCGGAATAAATACACACAACACATTTTTTCATAAAAGCTGTGTTTTACAGTCCATATCTTAAGGATCTTTAAACTTTATATTCCTTGGCTTAAATCTCAACCTTCCAGAAAACCTAGCTGATACATCCTTGAAGCAAAACATAAGAAAAGCCATAAAACAGAAGAACCACAGAATTCAGAATCCAAAGATGAAGGTTCAAATCCCAATTCTTCCCATCTGTAGTTGTGTGATATTAAACATTAATTTTACCCTTATAAACCAATCAGTAGTCCTATATTTAAGACAAGAAAAATAGGACTCACCTGCTCCACATGGCTTCACTATCAAAGTACACATGTAAAAAGATGAAAATTTAGTAAGTAAAACAGAAAAATTCAAGGGTAGAAGTTTCTTATTTGACCTGTTAGGACAAATAAGCACTACTATAATTAAAAGGAATCAAAGTTAAAGAAATCAAAGCAAATCAGCAAGTACAAACTTTTTTTTTTCATCTATGGGATATTCATTATCTTCTAACATTTTCTTAGGTTGTATAATGAATATCAGAAAGCTGAAAAAATATCAAGTAGTGTTGTAGGTCATAGTATTCCTAAAGTAAATTTATTCTTTGAAACTCAGATTGTTTAAATCAGAGAATATTTTAATTCAAGTCTTAAGCCAATCTACCTTGATAATTTATAAATATATTTTATCAAGTACTATATTTTTAAATTGAGTGGTAACGAATTCTAGATGAAATAAAATCCCTATCTAATGAGATCAAATAATTGCTTTTAAATGAAATATATTCCTTTAAAAGTAAGTACAGCCCTGGCCAGGTAACTCAGTTGGTTAACGAATCATCCCAATATCCCAAGGTTGTGGGTTTGATCCCCAGTCAGGACACACACAAGAGTCAAAAATGAATGCATAAACAAGTAGAACGAGTCTCTCTCTCTCTCTCAAAATCAGTAAGTTAAGATTAAACTAAATTTTTAAAATTAAGTACAAATTTTGTAGAAAAAATAAAGATTGGTATATAAACCCTACTCATTTTAAAAAATGAATGTTTCTGTAAGATCATTATATGAACTTAAGGTGCTATGCTAGGACAAAAATAAAAGCAGTTTTATGAGATTTCAGCTTCAAATTTGGGTATAGAAGAAACACACATTAGGTTTTTTAAGGCAATTTCTACTGTACAGATTAAGCCTAAACACTGAGCTTATTTTACTTTACTTAGAATCAGTGATATGTAAATCTAAGCAGAGTATAACTTGAAACCAATTCTATTTCTAATAGTACAAAAATATATACAATGCAATGCTTCTCTTCTAATTAAATGTTTTAAAAGCACATTTAAGAAGAAGAGCAAAACGAAGAACTTGGTATCCACCCACCATCCTAAGCAAATACCTTTTCCAAATGCCTCTTTTAGGGCTGAGGTGTAAGTCCTACTTCTGCCTGAGGTTCCCTTTCCTAATCATTCATTCTGCAAAGGAAACCACTATAACAGCATCGCATACTCCATTTCACATGGGAATCTACCAACTGTATCTGACAAGCTTTAAGGTCTGGATTCTAGACCAGTGATTTTCAACCTCTTTCATCTCATTGCACACATAGACTAATTACTAAAATTCTGTGGCACACCAAAAAAATATATTTTTGGCCGATATGACCCAAAAAATAGGTATAATTTTGATTCATTCACACCAGATAGCTATTGTTTTGTTGGCTGTCATTTTTTTCACTTGGCACTCTAAAGGAAAAGAGGTCAGTGCCTCTAAGAAGTCATGTATTGCATGTTTTAAAAATTCTTACAGTGCCCTGACTGGTGTGGCTCAGTTGGTTGAGCGCCATCCATATACCAAAAGGTCATGGGTTTGATTCCCAGTCAGGGCACATGCCCTGGTTGCAGGCCTGATCCCCAGTAGGGGGTGTGGTGCACAAGACAGTCCCTGGATGATGTTTCTTTCTCTCTCTCTCTCCCCCTCTCTTTCTAAAAAAAAAAAAAAATCAATAAAAACATACAAAAATAAAATTTAAAAAAATTCTTGGAAATTCTAGACCAATGGAGTCCAGAGTTGAAAGGTACCAGGTTCCCTGACCTGATGTCAGCCCAATATAATCTGAATATAATTCTGGTTCTGGGTTATGCACCACTCCACCTTTGCTTCCCCTTAAATCCTTTCCCACCATGGTGCAACCCCAAGGACCTGATTCTCTTAGGGACCCAGGAATCAGTGAGTATCTCTCTGGATCACAAAGGAAACAACAAAAAACTTCATAATCAGCCAGTCCTTGGCACATTGGTGACAGAGGAAGCTCCACAGGTTGTCAAAAACCAAAATTGAACACCACTTTTGTAACACAATGAAGCCATCCTTCAATAAACACTACATTTTCTGAAGCCTTATATATTCTCCATTCATCTAGTCAAGGGAATACAATTTCACCTAAGATTGCTAAAGGTCGATCATAGAAAATTCCATAAAAGAGCCCAAACCTTTCAAATCTTGCTGCATAAAATTTTATTACCTTCTGTACACAGGGCCTGGTTTTGTATCAACTTAAATCATCCCTATTTCTCCAAATCAATTTTCCATGGCATATAATTCCAGAGAGAAAAACAATCTGGCCTCTACTGATCAATTTTTATGCTTAAAAAAACATGGATATGATTATTCCCACTTTACAAAACATATCTAGGTTATTTATATGCCTTAAAATACCTTTACAGCATATTTTTTAAGTTAAAAGGCTGCAGGTTTACGTGATTATAATGTTCAGCTCTATGATTTACTACCAATAAGGAAACCAGGTGTTTTTCTACCTTCACTGAGGACAGAACAAGAGTTTCGATTGCAATGAGAGGGATTTTATGAGATGTGAATATGAATTGTTGGTAGAGGAGGGAGATACTTTAACATGTTATTGAGGATTAATTGTCTAAAATGGTTTAAATATTTAATCATACACAGAGCCAAAAAAAAAAAAAAAGAGCTCTGGGGACCCCTTGCAGACCTCTGATTCTGCAGAAATTGGCCATGATACAGGAAAATCTTTGAAGATAAAGATGTTTCCTGTGTCAAAGGAGGATTAAAGATGTAGAATTAAGATGTAGACTTTGCATATATTGTGATTAAATCTGTTTTTCACCAGGCTCATAAAACTTTTAAAATTAAAAACAATTTGCTTTTTCAATAGTGACTACAATGTTCTTCAAAAAAGTTTATAATCCTCTCACTAAAATTTACCATCTCGTTGAAAATAATATTTTTCTTACTATTCCTACTGAGACAACCTTAATCAAAATGCACCAAAGGTTCATAGCAAAAACAATAAGTAAGCTGGCAAAGAGCATCGAAAGGGTTCCTGCGATTGGGGCATCTGCTGCCATGGTGGGGAATAACTCTGCCAGTTGGCATTCTCTGGTGGTTACCATTCTCCTGAGCAATTTGTTCACAGTGTGAGTGATAAATGGATTAACCAAGCATGCAAAAGTGCACATCTAAATGGAGGATCTTGGAAAATATTCGCTAAGTCTTAGATTTGAGCCCAAATCAGAACAACCTACCTTAGCCAACCAACCAAGAGTTCAGGTCCACATGATGATATGGTTATTCTTCTTAACAGAAAACTTCCCAATATGCTTACAATTAAAACTAATCAACTGCTGGAATCTCAGAGGGAAGGGAGGGGAGTGATTAACCAAAGAATTGATATGCATATAGGCATGGACACAGACAACAGTGCACGGTAAAGGCCTGGGGTGGGACAGGGTGCAGGGGGTCAATGCAAGAGAAAAGGGAGACATCTGTAATACTTTCAATATCAATGATAAATTTTTTAAAATAAAATAAAAGTAATCAACTGAGCAAAAAATCCTAACCAAGAGAATAGAGGAGCAGGTGGGTTCCTTAACTGCACTATCTGCATATGCTTAAGGAATGGTGGAATCTCTCATGTTAGGATCTTTGTACTTCAGAAGGCAATCATTCTGAGCATGAGCCACGGCTCTGACTTCTGCTTTAATATTGCCTTTTATAATGTATTTAGCCAAGATTATTACAATATGTAGGGTCAGTCATGGGAATAAATGTGAAATAGGTAAGTTTTATTGCTATTTTATGTGCCAAACATGCTTTTTGTTCTTCTATTATCCTTTTTTTAATTGTTTTATTGCTTAAAGTATTACAAAGAGTATTACATATGTCTCCTTTTTTTTCCTGCCCTTGACAATCCCCTGGCCTCCCCTACCCCCCATTGGTTATGCTTATATGCATGCATACAAGTCCTTCGGTTGATCTTTTATGTGCACTACCATCAAACCCACACATACTCAGGCTTCTGACAAGGACCTTCAGACTAAATTCGTCTCTTTTTCTTATTCCTCAACAAAATTCTCAGCTCTCCCTTTCCTGGACTCATCAATTGTGAAATCAAGTGTTAAAATATATATTTCCACTTTAACCTCGGATGTATACATATATAAGCATATATGTATAACATTTTGCTCTTTATAATAACTCCGTAGCATGAATATCCTTTTCTTCCTAAGTGATAAGGGAACTAAGGCTGAGCTGGACATCAGGTGAGGTATGCAGCCAAGAGTAAAAGGCAAGTCCCTCTTTCCCAATCTCATGACCTTGTTACACAAAATAGTAAAAAGATTCATCTGTATGGCCTAGCCCAGTGCTACATGAACTAGTTTTAAATGATACTTGTTGCATTGAAGGGGGTAAAACTAATAGTGAGTTGATGTATTACTACTTCATTTATAATATATGCATTTCAAAAGAGAAAACTTGATAAATTAAGTCTTTAAAAGAAAATAAATTTCCAATGTTGAAATATTAAACATTAATTTATTCATTTACACATTCACTATGCAGACTCTTACTGAACAGCTACCATGTGCCAAGCACTCTATAAGGTGCTAAGAATATAACATGATTAAGGCATTTTTACATGTCTAATGCAGCAACTAAACACCATTAGTTATAGTGGAGTGATAAGTAATATGAGAGATTTACACTGGGAGATAGAAAGACAGAGGAGTTTGGGGGAAACATCTGTGAAGGCTCTATGTGTACTGTGACAGTGAGCTGAGTTTTGTAGAATGAGGAAGTTGGTTATGAGAGAGGACGGATGTTCCAGACACTTAGGACTATATGAAGAAGACACAGGTGTGAAACAGCCTGAGACAAGGAAGGAACCATGAATCATTAAGAATGGCTCTGGCCCGGCTGGTGTGGCTCAATGGTTGAGTGTCTGAGTGTCGACCCATGAACCTGGAGGAAGCTGGTTCGATTCCAGTCAGGCGCATGCTCAGGTTGCGAGATCAATTCTCAGTGAAGGGCCTACAGGAGGCAGTTGGTCAGTGATGTTTCTCTCTCATTGATGTTTCTCGCTCTCTATCCTTCTCCCTTCCTCTCTCCCTAAAAATCAATAAAAACATATTTAAAAAGAAAAAAAAAAAGAATGGTTCTGAACAACATGTGAGGCACAAAGTAGAAGCTGAAAATGAAGTGTCATGGGCTAAGCTTAGGATTCTCAACTTTATCTTGAATCCTAAGGGGAGCCATCAAAAGATTATAAGGATAACACTTTTGTTTAAAAAACTAAGAAGAATTTGACACCCATTGGGGCAGGAAGGATTTCCCAATATTTTTAAGCCACGTGGTAGAGAGCCAATGCTTCCAAATGACCCTGACATGTTTAAAAACAAAACAAAACAAAAAACCCTTGTATATAACAACCAAACATTTCAAAAAATGTCCTATCATGCCTACTAAAACAACACTGCATTAAACATTACCTATTCTAGTTTTATGTACTATGTATCATTAAGGAATTTTGCTTTCTAGTTTGTCTGAGTTAATGTTTTGGTTCAAAGATTTATGAATGAGAACTCACTGTGGAAATTATAGAAGACAGGTAGTAACAATCTGTGTTCTGGCAAAAGCCATGTTTTAACAAAGTGAGAATTAGTGGCTACATGACAGCGCTAGTTTGAAATGTAGCTCAAATTAAATTCAAGCAATACTGGAAATTAAAGGATCTCTCACTTGGCTTTCATAGAAAAAGGTCAGTTCTCCAACTGTTGGCAAGGCGAGAAAAAGGAGCTTGATATTTAAGGAAAATTGCCTATGGCTTTATGAAACAATGGAACACACTGGCAGTCTCAGTGGTCTGTTTTATTTAATCCTAGTGAGGGTTTGAAAGTAATAATTGAACATGTCAATTGGAAAATATAAAGAAAAAGGATGGGAAAGAAACTAGTCCTTTATTGGGTAATCAAGACATGTAGGCTCTCATTCCCGAACTGGAAAGTTTCAAAAGGATGATGAGGCAAATAAACACATTATCTTTAGGAATTAAAATAATAAAGACTAGAAATGACAGAGAAGTAAAAAGGGGGCAGCAAACAGCATTTCTCTAAAAGGAGGAGGCAAGTGAAAAAGATATAATTTACCATTTCTTAAAAAGATGCAGATGTGAGCATGTTTGGAAAACAAATGTAGTGAGAAGAAGGTTGATTCCATGAAAAGACATTACAAGGGAATATTTCCATCTCACAACTCAATGTACCTTTTCAAATAAGTTATCAATTATGAAATTACTAATGGAATTCTCTCAATTTTAAGTTAAATATTAAAGATTTTTCATGGTTTTTACCTGTAGAAAAACAGACTATAACCATCTAAAAAAATGGATATGACTTCATTCAAAACTAAGAAAGAAACATATCAAGCCAAAAACCATTAATAAAGGTCATAATGATGAACATACTTTAACATTAAAGTGGTATAGCAATAAAAATATATAGTAATATAATTGAATGTCCCATCTTCAAACAGAATTCCATGGAAAATTCTTATTATAGACTGCCCTATGCAATCTGTTTTCTATCACTCTCTCTCCTAATTAATCTTCTTTTCTTATTATATTTTTAACATGAAAATATTTACAATCCATATTTTTAAATAAAGGAAAATCTGCCATATAATAATCACAAAAATTAACCAATGAAGAAGAATAACTCAAATTATGTTTAATTCCCTATGGCCCACAATAGAAATCTATTCTCTCTAATATATTCATTTAGAAGTATAAATATATTCAACGTAGAAAGATATGCATGTAAATATCTAAAGATTTATTTATGTAGAAAATGTTCAATGACCAAAGCAGTTGTATGATTGAAAGGTATAAATAAATTCTCAAACCAGCTTCATACCAGCTGTGCATTAGAGCATTCCAAGGTAGAGCTCAAAGGTTAAATTAGTGTACCTGGACCTCACAAAGACCTCACAATTCTATGATTCCAATACCTAACTTATAAAATGAATTGAGTCAACAAACTCAACCATTAGATATTGTTTATGACAACTAAATACTTAGAAAGTGAAAGTCACTTACAATTTTAAGGATAAACACCTACTCTCCCCATTTAGAGACTCAAAGAAAAACATGCTTTGTTACCAAAGAGTCATTCAGCCTTGGCCAGTGTGGTTCAGTGGTTGAGTGTAGGCCCACCTATCAAAGGGTTTCAGGTTTGATTCCCAATCGAGGGCACATAACTGGGCTGCAGGTTTGATCCCCAGCCCTGGTTAGGGGCTCGGGGAGGCAACCAATATCTCTCTTTCTCTCTCTCTCTCTCTCATGCATGCCCCCACTCTTCCTCCCTTCATCCTCTCTAAAAAATCAATAGAAAAAATATCCTAAGGTGAGGATTAACGAAGATAAAAAAGTAGTTCATATTTTCACATCAGGAATTTTAGGCCTTTACATTTATGCATATCCAATGCCATTCTCCTTTTTTCATAAGAAGAAAAGAAAATCATATCTAGGGTTTCATCCTTCAAATCCTTCAAGAGGAAAAAAAATAGATATTCAAGCCTCAAGAGGGTTTCCTGTGCCTGATATTATTCAAATAGATGGTTAAGCTTTAAACTAATTTATTTTATATAGGAGGCATAGAATCAGATTACACCATTGGCGAGTCCATTACTTATTGATCCATGCTTTATTTATTTCCTTGTTTTCTCTAGAGAAGATGCAATTCACCTCTCACCTGTTAATCAGTTGCATGGCTTCATGCTTCTGAGCATTTCAATTGATAATGATTCACGACATTAAGGTCAGATTGCCACCAAATACGGAAATCTTCTTCGCTTTCACAAGCCAGGTAAGAGAAGCAGTTGGAAGAGCCATGTAAAGTGTGGATCAATAGGTGTGGTGAAGGCCGGGGGCAAGGGTGGACTAGAAGGGATCAATGAGGGGTAAGGGGGCATATGTAATACTTTCAGCCAAAAACATTTTAAAACAAAACAAAACAAACAAACAAAAAGAATTGACAGGATTTTCAAGGGTGGAATGGTGGCAGGAAAATGATGGGATCAAGGTCTAAAGAAATAAAAATTTGGCTGTTTATCAAATGGTTTGTAGATTGAAGGTTGTAAGAAAAAGAATTTTATTATCTAAACTAGAGGCCTCAGTGCAAGGGACCTGTAAACTGGTGGGCGGCGAGGCCCTCAGGGGATCGGCCCCCTGTGGGAGCGCTGCTCATCCAGGTCAGCCCAGCGGCTGTGGACCCGCCCTCTGAGCGGCTGCGGGACCTGTAAACTGGTGGGCGGCGAGGCCCTCTGGGGATCGGCCCCCTGTGGGAGCGCCGCTCATCCAGGTCAGCCCAGCGGCTGTGGACCTGCCCTCTGAGCGGCTGCTCCCTGGACCTGCATCTTCCCAGGAGCGGAGCACTCACCTCTCCAGGGGACCCGGTGGGGGCCGGGCCCAGGGACAATAGCACTGAGAGGCGGCAGAGTAGACCTCAGTCCCGCGGTGGCCATGAACCCACCTCCCAGCCTCTGGGGCAGCTCTGCGTGCCGCACGGCCTGTGGACACCCAGAGGAGGAGGCAGGGAGCCAGGAGAAGGAGCCTGGGGTGAGGATTCAAAGATCGCAGCCCGGGTTCCTGCTCATCACCTGGTTCGCAGCAGGAGCAGCCACTGTCAGCCAAGTGGTGCTCCCACTGTGATAGCACACTGACCACCAGGGGGCAGCTCCTGCATTGAGCGTCTGCCCCCTGGTGGTCAGTGCGCATTATAGCGACCAGTCAACTGGTTGTTCTGGTCGTTCTGCCATTTGGTTGCTGGGCTTTTATTATATAAGATGATTTCTCACTATTTGTCTAAGTCGTTTTTCTTTCTTTTTGTTTTTATAGACCATTTTAATGCATATAAGATGATTTCTCACTATTTGTCTAAGTCATTTTTCTTTCTTTTTGTTTTTATAGACCATTTTAATGAAATTCACTTGTGTCAAGTGTATAATTTAATAATTTTTAGTATATTTATAGAGTGCAATTATCAACACAAAGTAACCTTAAAATACTTTGAAAGTTGTCTTGTGAATATTTTATATTAATGTGGTTTAAAATGGAATAAACATTTTTAAGGAAAATAATTTCTCTATAACATTAATTTATTTCTAAGTATATAAAGTAGCATTGGGATATAGATCCAGACTAAATTAATAGCAAGTTTTCTGCTTTTTAAGGAAATCAGTAAAATGAGTAGTTTGTATTTAAAGTATTTCAATATCAACCATGATAGATAATACACTTGGTGCTATCAAAATTATCATCCCGCCATTCTTTTGTATAAATTAGACTGACTTATAAACCCTAACATTGGTTTTCTTTAGATTTTAAGACTAGGGGTAAAAGTCAACCAATGAAAAAAAAATTTTAAGGCTCATACTGTGGTTGCCAAGGTGCCAACTTGAAATCCTCATAAGCTAGTTATATCTGTGCTCTGGCGACCATGGTTATATGCTTCACCCCTAACTCCTGCCAAACTACTGTTGTAACAAATGACCTCAAGGCCGAACATGGGTCTTAAGGGAAATGGACAAATGGTGGTAGATGAGCACAAACAACACATTGACACCACTGGCTGAACAAGTCCTCAAGCACATAATCCTGCCAAAGAGTCAGGGTACTAACACTATGAAGCAGTCTCTGATCCTCCTACAGCTCTGCCACGGTTGCCAGTTAGCCTGGGTAATAAGTCAGGACAAATATCCAGTGATATTTTTCATGGGTAAATTGGCTATATTGAACTTGATGTTCCCTACTGCTCAGTTTACCAAATGCTAAGTATTAAATGGCAGCGAGCATTGTACTTTCATTGGTGTTTGTAATTTTTCTCTTGCTTACATTCTAATTTCCTTAAGTTCAAGACTAAGTCCTGACTCTAGCCAGAGGTTTCTTTCCAGTGCATACCACAGTGCTTGACCCACAAAAATTGCTCCAAATATATACCTTGAAATAGAAGGAACTCAGAAGAGAAAGCAGAAGAAGGACTGGCGGAAGAAATAAAATGATTTCCTAAAATCTGTACCATGATTTGTAAATCATACAGAAAAATGGTTTGGGAAATAGAAGCCTAGAATAGCCTGACAAATTTCAGAGGGAAGGTGGGGGAGAAGAATGTGGGGAGAGATTAACCAGGGAACCTATATGCATATATGCATAGCCCTTGAACACAGACAATACTATGGTGAAGACTTGGGAAGGGTGGGGGCAGGGTGGAAGGGGGCAATGGGGAAAAAAAACAAAAACACAAAGGGGACATCTGTAATACTGTCAACAAGATGAATTAAAAAAAGAAAAAAGTCCATATGGGAAGTGTTTGCTAGAGACAAAATAATCTGAAAGGTCATGACAATCAGCATACTAACAAGACGTTTATAGGATGGTATTATGCCTAAGAGCTTGCTGTACTTTAATATATTTTAAAAGACTGAGAAATTAATGGTGGAGTAATTTGATCGTGTATTTACTTGATAGGGTAAATATCTAATCTAAAGACATATGCAGAAATAAATCTCATACACAGTTTCCTAAAATCATTAAGTCTTTATAACACTATTTAAATTCTGTGTAGTATCCGTGATATGCCAGTAGCCTTAATTTGTAAAAGTATGGAAACTGTCCTAATCAGTCCTGAAGCGCTATCCCAAAACAGATTTGACACACCACTCTAAAATATGTAATGTATAGAAACATATAGATATATTTAATTAAACATGCTTATATAAAAATGTGCAAGGCAAGTAGAAATCTAATTGCTTATAACACATTTTCAATCTTAGTAGACCTTCTTTATGAAGGTGTGCAGTCACAAATATTTATGTCTTTCAAGTCTTTAGCCTCAGGTCTATCTCCTCTATCTTCCTTAATACTCTTAATTTTAGCACTCATTAGAATATGAGTGCAAAGGTATGAACTGCCTTGAAGTTGGCAACAGCAGGAAGTGGTTATCATCCCTGGGCCTCAAAGGGACAGTATTGGGACCTGCAGCTTTAGGGGAGAAGCATTTGGTCAAGGAATGCAGCTATTGCCAGTTTAAGGCGCAGCAGGGAGGGAGATGGAGGAATAAATATAGAAAATTCTGGTCTTCACCTTCTGGTCTCCTGCCAGTTCCTCCAACTGACTGATCCTATTGGGACACAGAGCAAGGAATGTAGCCTAATGAGAGGTCTCTAGAGCACAAAGGGGAGAAAAGCAAAGGATCTAGAGAAGCAAATAAAAAATAGCCTACATCATGATTCCTATTGCCCAACACAACTCATTCCTTTCAACAGAAAAAAAAAAAAAAGTAGGGTGAGCAAAATTATTGAGAAGAATTCAAAATGTGGCAGTAGAAGTCTCTCTTGTTCTCCAAAGGCTGAGCCAAGTGGCTCAGTAATTCCACTGATGTGACCTGAGCCAAGTCAGCCCTCTCCCAAAAGTGGTAAAAGGGAGCCGTTCCCCATTTAAGTAAAAAGCATTCAGATTTTTACCATTAAGTATGAGAATATTCGCTGTAGGGTTTTCTTATGTACACTTCAACTGATTGAGGATATTGTTTTATTCCTAACTTATGGAAAATATTGCATTGTTTTCATCTATTGGGAAAATTGTATCATTTTCCTTTGTTAGTTTGTTAATATAGTGATTTATGTTGTTTATTTTTTAAATGATAACCCCCCCTCCTCTTGTATTCTGGGGAAAAACCCCAGTTGATCAAGTGATATTATCTTTTTATATACTGTTAAATTCAATTTGACAATGCATGCTTCGTAATGATTTTTGAGTTTATGTTCAAGATAAATTCTGGTTACTAAGTAGTTTTCTTATCTCCATTGTCTTTCATTTGAAACCTGGATAAAATTGGCCTCATAAAATGGGTTGGGAAACATTCCCTCCTCTCCTATTTTCTGGAAGAATTTATATAATTTCTTGCTAAAATGCTTTATAGACTCTACCAGTGAAGGTATCAGGAATTTTCTTCATAGAAATACTTTTAAGCTTAAATTTAATTTCTTTAATAAATTTGGGGCTATTCATATTATCAATTTATTTTTCATAACATTTTGAGATAATTTGCATATCATACAATTCACCATTTTAAAGTAGGCATTTCAGTAGCTTTTAGTATATTTACAGAGCATACATATTTACAGAACCACTCATTTTTTGACATTTTATCAATCCAAAAAGATATTCTGCAGGAAGCCACCACTTGCCGATACTGTCACAAGAGTGCACCAATGAATGCCTTCCCGGTGGACTTTGGGCATTAGCAAGGCTGACCTTAAGCACCAATTGTTAGTGTTGAGGTAAGTGGTGGCTCAAGGCAATTCCCTATCCTGATAATCCTTTTACTGTTTACCAAACTTTACCTTTGATATGCCTGTATGCATTGCTAAAGGGCAAATGTATATTCAAGCAAATAAAAGACAGACCAGGCCAGAAGTCAGTGTGTCTCTTCAAGAAAGAGGCTCCACCTGGCCCCCAATGCCTTCTAAATTCATATTTCTTGTATAGCATTTTCATTTGTGCATCAGCCCCTCCTTCAGATCCTGAACCCTGCTGTGAAGATCACTGCAATATTCCATACCCTTAGCAGTTACTTCCCATTGCTCCCTCCCCTCAGTCCATGGCAACTACTAATTTACTTGTTGTCTCTGTGGATTTACCTATTCTGGACATTTTATACAAACGGAATCATAAATGGTCTCTTGCTTTTGGCTGCTTTCACCTAGCATGATGTGTTTATGGCTCATCCACATTATAGCACATGTTAGTACTTCATTTTTGTGACTAAATCATATATGGTGTGGATATACCACATTTTATTTATCCATTCATCAGTTGATGGGCATTGGGTTATTTCCACTTTTTGTTTGTTATGCATAGCATTGCTACAAACATACTTGTACAAGTTTTTGAATGGGAATTTTTTCAATTCTCTTGGGACTATAGCTAAGAGTAAAATTGCTACGATATATAGTAACTCTTTGTTTATCCAGTTGAGGAAGTACCAAACTATTTTAGAATGTGGCAACATTTTACATTCTCTCCAAAAAAAATGTGTAAGGGTTACAACATCTCCACATCCTCCCCAATACTTGGTATTGTCTGTCTTTTTAATTACATATGTATTATTAGATGTTGACTGGCTTCTCATTGTGGTTTCGATTCAAATGTCCTTAAAGACTGATGATGTTGAGCATCCTTTGATGTGCTTATTGGTCATTTGTATATAATCTTTTGAAAACTGTTTATTCAGATCCTTTGCTCATTTTTAAATTGAGTTATTTGTCTTTTTATTGTTGAGTTGTAACTGTTCTTTATGTATCACGGATATCAGTTACTTGTTAGATATACAATTTGCAAATATTTTATTTCAATAAATGGGGTGTCCTTTCACTTTCTTATTAATGTTATGACTTAGTTTTCATTATATTAATTTTGTTTGTGTTTCATTGATTTTGCACTGATTTTCAACAGTGAGTTTTTTATTTTTTTATCTGATCGGCTTTTATTACCCAAGAACTCCTGCTAGCTGGAGAAGTATAAAAATTTACTGAAAGTTATAAATAACTTCCTGACTTCATCCATTACTGAAGAAATATCTATTTGGGCTTGCCTTGAGTAATAAAAATTATTAAATTAATATTTTCAGGTTTAAAGGATATGCAAGACTCAATAACTTCAAATCAAACAACCTATACAAGTTTATAAAAGAAGGAAAATATTTATCTAGTAATTATCTTTCATGTTTAAATACATATTAAATTCTGGCTACCCAATATCATATACATTAAGAAATATGTAGCCCTGACCGGTTTGGCTCAGTGGATAGAGCGTCGGCCTGCGGACTGAAGGGTCCCGGGTTCGATTCCAGTCAAGGGCATGTACCTTGGTTGAGGGCACATCCCCAGTGGGGGGTGTGCAGGAGGCAGCTGATCGATGTTCCTCTCTCATCGATGTTTCTAACTTTCTATCCCTCTCCCTTCCTCGCTGTAAAAAAATCAATAAAATATATTAAAAAAAGAAAGAAATATGTAACAGAATAATTTATAAGCCAAGTATTTGATATTGATTGAGCATTGTTTATATAGAGGAATTTATAGCTAAGCTCAGAGGTTCAAGGACATTACTTTCCATCATTTAGGACAGATGAACACCCACTGAATTTGTTATAATTTTCATAAAATGAAAGTTTACACGAATCCACTCAAACCAATCCCAGAGTTTACAGTTGAGATGACAAATATTATTTTCTCGGTGAGAGTTCTTCAACAACTGAATATCAGTCACTAGGCTTCATGTGTAAATGTGGTTACCATTTTGGGCACTCTGCTAGAAGCCTAAACAGTATGGAAATGATCCACTGCAGAAGGGAAGAAGTGAGACCCAGAAATAAAATAAATAAATTCTGATTCTGCTTCTAGTTAGACTTGAGCACACATTTTGATTTCTCTGAAATTCGTTTTCTGGTAAATGGAAGCTTAATCATCTATTAAGTATTACAGAGAATATGCCCTGTGCAATAAAACTGGGCTAGACAATAGTGAGAGAGCGATGAACAAGCCAGATATGGTTCCTGCCTTAAGAAAAATAGTAGAGATGAAAAACTAAAAATAAGAACAAGAATAAATTTTAAAAATCACAAAGAAAAGGAAAAAAGGTGGCAGAGGTGAAAGGATATGAGTATTGCAAGAGTACAACAAAACAGTGGGTACTGATTAATATTTATCCAACTTTTCTCAAAAGTGTATTATGCAATATGTACGAAAGCATGAGACAAATAAAACTTGTCACACAAATAAAAAGCAGTCTATTATTATCTCCAATGGTGATTAAAATGTGCCTGAGCAGTGGTCAGAATTAGTCAACATCTTACTCATTATCCGCTTAAATTGGTATAGTTAAAAATCATGCCTAATGAACTGCCTATAATACATATTAAGTGATTACCTGCTGAATAAAGTATTGTGATACTCCAAAGATATAATTATATTGTGTTTCTACTCATACCATGAAAGCACATGATTAATACACACATTCTTCTTTACAACATAGAAGGTGGCATAACTGTGTTCTCTGAAAGAATAATACAGTTCTATTCAACATAAATTCTTTTAAACATGATGTTGTAACTGCAGAAAAATAGACATGATTATCTTTGTGATGACTTAAAAATGATTAAAGGTCTAAGTTCAGTGTTGGAAGATGTTCCACTGCACATATTTGTCATAATGCTGTTAGTGCCAAAATACCCATAGCAACAGAGGGCATTATCAATCTCTTCTCATGTCAACTAAATATACTGGGTTAAACTCACAATAGTTTCTCCAAGGCACTAAGATTATAAATTCTTTTAAAGCAATATCATTCTTTCTGAAAACATCTATTCACAGATAATTGATATAATTATAATCTATATATATATAAAAGCCTAAGTGACCATTACACCCGAATGACTGGAGTGACACGCACTGACCCAGACCCTGCTGCTGGGGCCCTGACAGCCCAAATCTGGTTCACCCGCACCCCGGACCCAGACAGGAGGGAGGAGGGAGCCCAATTCCTCTTGAAATCGGCCATTGTTTAGCTTGCTGCTGGGGTCAACCTCCTGTGGTCCCTCCCCCTGGCAGGCCAGCCTCCTTGATTGGGTTCAATCGCTGGCCAGGCCGAGGGACCCCACCCATGCACAAATTTGTGCACTGGGCCTCTAGTCATCTAATAATAGAGTAAGTTTATTAAAGCCTCCTCTTTGAAAACAATTTCAATCTAATATTAAACGCAATGTGCATTTGCAAGTAATAAAATCACATTTACTTTACACATTCTAAAATTCATATTCAAACTGGAGTTCTCTCCAGTTAGTCTGATTAAGCAGGTTTTGTATAATTACAATTACATGCACAAAAAGAAATGGCTTTTAGTAAACTCATTCATAACCAATATCAGATCATTTTTTCTCCAAATAAATCCAAAATATTTTCCTATTTGTACTCTCAAATGTTATATAGTCCAAGTCACTAAGCAAACATTTTATTAATTCTTATGACCTGAGGATACTAATAACTGTTCTCCTTAGAATCCCTATTCACAGTTACATAGTAAATGGGAATCAGTCCAGGACAAAACAGATGGAGAATAGCTGGGTTCATTAGGCAACGTTCCAGGTGTTTGTTTCTGACAAAAATATAAGGAAAGTAAATGCCACTGAATCCCTGACCATTATGCACTCTCAGCTGTGTGTGAATGCAATAATGACAATAGTTAAATTAATGCATCCCTCTTTGCTATATAACATGTCTGTGTTATTTCAATCATACATTCAAACTATTACTGCATGCAGACTTAATGTTCAACCTTTCTGCTTTCAATGTCCTTAAATTCTTTCTAGAGAAACTAAGAGAAATACATAGCTAACTAAGTGAATAATTAAATGCTTATACCAAAACTTTGGACACCATTCCAAAAATAAATGCTTTTACTCCAAAAGGGGATTTGAAGTATCCTATATAATAAAAATTTAATATGCAAATCGACTGAACGGCAGAATGACCAGTGGAACAACCGATCACTATGATGCGCACTGACCACCAAGGGGCAGATGCTCAATGCAGGAGCTTCCCCCAGCCCACAGGCCCCAGGCCAGTCAAAGTGGGTGCCAGCAGGGGGCAGTCCCTAATCACCCTGCTGGTCGCCCTGCAGAGGGAGGTGACTGGTGGCGGCAGCGGGGCGATCGGGGGACAGGGCCAGCGAGTGGGTGGCACCAGGCCAGCCAAGGCGGGTGCCAATGGGGGCCCCCCAATTTCCCCACCGGTCACCCCACAAATTGGCCCTGATTGCCGGCCAGGCCTAGGAACCCTACCTATGCTCGAATTTCGTACACTGGACCTCTAGTTTTAAATAAAAGCTTATTGAAAATCAAAAGAAGAAAATGTAAGGACATTCTACATTGCTTCTGTGACAAATGGCTTTCCCCGCTCCACACATCACAGAATTGTGTTTAGCACAACGGATATGAACTCTGCCCACTCGTTTCCTCAAATTAATGACCTATCTTAGCTCTTAAAAATAATAGAGGTTCATTATAATGCCCATTTTTGAACATTAATTGTGTACTGTGGATAATAGCACTCTACATGCACCCTGAGCACGATGACATTCTAATTTAACATGGTTTCTTCCTTTGACAGGTTTGGGATAAATTGAGAAAGTGCTAAGCATTTTTCATTCTATACATCAAATTTACCTTTGACTCCTTTTCTCTAGCCTCAGAGGAAAGGTGCCCCTTCAGTGAAGACTAATCTGTCAATCTAAACACTAAGGTTTCTCCATATCATTTAGGATTTAGTTCCATCTATTATCCTTTCTCTGTTTTATAAATTTAACTTTCTTCTCACTGTCACCTTCTCTTGAGCTGACAAAGAAGTCCAAGTCCCTAGCACTCTTTACAAGAAAACAACCTCTGCCTTCCTAAATATGCCCCCACTGCAGCATTCCCAATCCACTGCAACTTTCTCTTCCCATCTCAATCAAACTTGCTATAGTAGCCTCTCTAGCTGTCTTGCTTTTTCACTTCCAACTCACTACAGTTTCTCTTCAAAATGCCTTTGCCAAGGTCACCAATGACCACTTAATTTTTAAACCCAATGGACACTTTTAGAGTTTTTCTTCTCTCCTCTCTTTGGTCTTGAAGATGCTGTCTCCCCTAGCTCTCTCCTACCTCATTGACTATTCCTTTTAAGTCTAGAGTAGTAGTATTTTCCCCTAATTTCTCAAGAATCCCACCCTTAATTCTGTCACACTTCACAAAACTTCCTAGAAAACCTCCTATTATCTACTGATCTTATCTACCATCTATAGAATAGAGACTTTTTGTAACTGCATCTGTATTCCTGGCTTCTTCCCCAAATCCCAGGATCCTATCCTGTTTACAGCTGCATATTTGTCATAACCAAATTCTTCATCTGGCCAAGGAACAATGGACTAAGCATCTCTTTTTAAAAATTGAGTAAATTAAAAAATGATTATATAATCATATTCATTAAAAATAGGACTACAATTGATATTTTCTCTCAGTGCACTCTTTGCACATGTATCTTCATGCTGAAACATTTTTATATAGATCATTTCTATTTCTGCATTGCAGTCAATGTGACCTTTAAAACCAACCAAGTAAAGGATACAAATAAGACATAAAGTCAGCTTAAGTTCTTTTCTTCAGTTGGCATTCCATTAACAAATATTAATCAGCATCAAATATTCTCAACTCCTCCACCTGGGAAGGAGCAGAGCATCAATACCTCTGATTTAACCTTGATACACAAATCTGTGCCTGTTAGCGGTCACATTAATTTTAATGTACCAAAATGAAAATACAGTGTTGAGTTCATTTCCCTAAAGAGAAAAATCTAATTCATCAAGATTAGGAGCATTACTGAAAGCCCACTGCGGGAATATAGCGGCTGCTTAGAACAGGCTGTCATTAATCAACAGTCACTCATGCTGTACCTGCCCATGAACTAACTAGCTGATATGCACATAAACAGAATCCTGCGAATTCCGTTTTAAAAGCAATGCAAGGAGATTGCATATCTGGAATTTTCCTTGACATGACAGAACGGCAACCATCTGAATTTTTTATTGTTGCATTTTGTGCTTTCCAAGAAAAAAATATCCACTTTTTAGTCATTTGCATGCTTCATATCCACTACAAAAAGCTCTGCCACTGATTGTTCTCACTCTCTTTATCATAGGCCTTAAAATACTGTTTTAGACATATGTGTGAATTACCAATATCAATTGGAAGAAAAGAATAACAATATAAGTATACCTGAGGTTATTTAGGCCAATTGTTTCAGAATCACCTAGATCAGTGGTCGGCAAACTGCAGCTGGCGAGCCACATGTGGCTCTGTGGCCCCTTGAGTGTGGCTCTTCCACAAAATACCACGTGCAGGCGCGCACGTACAGTGCGATTGAAACTTCGTGGCCCATGCGCAGAAGTCGGTATTTTGTGGAAGAGCCACACTCAAGGGGCCAAAGAGCTGCATGTGGCTCGCGAGCCACAGTTTGCTGACCACTGACCTAGATGCTTGTTTCAAACAAAACAAACAGATTCTTGGAGCCCCCAGAAAATCTTTTACGTTATAATATGTTCAGTGACACAACAGTCTATTTTTTAATATTCATCCCAGATAATTCTATGCACACTAAAGTTGAGAACAAGACACGTTTTTATGACTTTTAATGAGTTGACTTTGAACAAGCAATCAGAAAGAGAGATTGAAGGCAGAGAAATTGTCAAAATGTTTTACTTTAAAAAGGGGGTAGGGGACCTCATGAAGAGAATGTTCAAGAAGATGTGTGCCAGTGCTTGCTACTCACCTGAGAAAATGCCAAAGCAATGAAGGCATTCTAGCATGACTTCCTCAAGCCTTTAGGTAGCAAATCAATCACTTTATTTACTATCTACATCTATAAGATCAGCTTAACTGCCTGTGTTCTCTTTAGAGTTAAAATAACCAATTCACTTCACTTCATTCTGCTACACAACAAGCAGTCGCTTCAAGCCTCTAAGATGGCCCAGATATAATAAGGCCATGCATTTAGAAGAAAATTAAAAAGAATAAAACATGACCCAAAATTTTACCTTGTCTTCAAAGGAAGCTGTGAATTATGTTTAGGGGGGAAAAAGCTGATAAAATTATAAGCGATGTTCTGCTTTAAAACGGCAGCAAGTGAAGTACAATTTGTCAACCAGGAGAAAAGCACAAAATTCTCTTTAAAAAGAGATCATGATTGAGGATAACATTTTCTTATATGAACAAAAATTTGGGGATAAATTTAGTTCAACTCTTACTGCTATTCCACATCCATAATTACTATCCTCACTCAGTCTTTCTTTTTCTCTAAGTACATTTTCTAGTGGTAGCTAGTATAAAGGAGATGTCTTAGCAGAAATGTGTTCAAGATATTCTTTCAAGTATAAAATAAAATAATTTTGACTTTGGAAATATAACTGATATTTTGTCTTAGAATTTTTTTAATTTCTTAAAACCATATGACATATTTACTAGATTTTGTTTTTCTTCCAAAACTGCTAAGGGAATTAATAAAGTATAGTAGGAGAAAACTAATAGTAATCTTATATTTGTGCCATAAAGTCCTCATATGTAAAACTGAGATAACGATACCTTTCCTAACTGCTTCACAGGGTTGCTATGTTTCAAATAAAAATATGTGTATCACCTACCTATTGTATAAAAAATTACCCTAAAACATAGGAGTCTAAGTAAAAACCATATATTAATTTAATATTCTGCTGTAGGAGGGGTTTAGCTGAGGGGTCTTTTAATAGTCTCCCCTATGTGCTCCGAGGAGAAGGATATATTGGGTCTGGAGGGACCACAATGGTCTCATTAATGTCCGGTGGTTCTCTGGAACTTTTATTCTGGCACTTCTGGTCTTCACATACTTCAGCATCTTCCAAGTGAACAAATCACAGTACCAACAACATCTATCAAGCCTCTGCTTGCATCACATTTACTAATATCCAATTGGCCAAAGCAAATTACATGCCCAAACACAGACTGTCGGAGGGGATTATATAGAGATATAGGATTGATATTCCCATATATTGATTCATCAGGGGTGTGAATCATCAAGGACCATTATCATCATAACCTGCCAAAATTATATCACAATTAGAAAACTGTAAAGAATCACACAAGTATAAGAACTTTAATATTGAAAGTAGTAAAATAGCAGAATAATAAAATTATTAAAAATATTATAAAAGTAAATTTGAACTAACTCTATCAATGCCTTCTCCCCTTGACCTTATTTGCTACCATGTAGTAAATTTGATTTCTATTTCATCACCTTTTAAATATGTCCTTTGAAGTACATGTCAATGGAGACTCATCTGAGATACATATCTACTCAAGAATAAATGGAAGGACCAGGAAGACAGAAAGGAATATCTGATACTTAAAAAGACCGAAAAAAAAAAAAAAAGCTAGGCAAATGAATAATCATAAACTAAGCAAAATAAAGGTTAGAAACATATATAATTTATCCTTGTTTAAAAGTGGAATGATTTATGTCCTAGGCCCAGAAAGATGAAAACAATTGAGAGACTGCCAATCTCCTCCAGAGCACCATTTAGTGTCCTTCCAAAAGTAAAAACTAAACCTATGCTTTAAAATAGTGAAGGGAAAAAATTCATCCATTAGCTCCACTCAATGTTAATTACTCTCAGTGAGGGAAAGACATTTCTCGTGTCTAACCTCTGCTATGTATGCGAAAATCTGGGCTTATTATCTTCACTCCTGTCCTTGGGCAAGTTTGCATGAAGTGGGTTACCTCCTTTACACAGTCATGTAATCCTCCATTTACTTGAAAGATTTTCTTCTGACATCTCTTGTTTTTCTCTTCTTTGACTAAATTGCAGTTTCTAAACTGTTCCTCAAAATGTTTTATTTTAAAACCCTTAAATCACTTTCACTGTGTTCTTCCAAATCCTTTAATAAATTTCAACACTCATCTCTAAAGAGTGAGAATCCTTCATCCTGGGTTGTGATTAACCAGAGACAACTACAATGCTGTTAACTTCTCCAACATTAGATTGTCTTAACAATTAAATAGATTTATATATTGCCTTAGAATTAGATTAGAATAGTAACTAGCATAAAATATGATTAGTGTCCTAGCTGGTTTGGCTCAGTGGATAGAGCGTTGGCCTGCGGACTAAGGGGTCCTGGGTTCAATTCTGGTCAAGGGCACATGCCCGGGTTGTGGGCTCAATCCCCAGTAGGGGGTGTGCAGAAGGCAGCCAATCAATGATTTATTCTCATCATTGATGTTTCTAAAAATAAATAAATAAAATAAAATATGGTTAGCAATTAGTTGTTACAGTAGCGGTATTAGTAGCTCATTAATTTAAAACATTCTCATGTATTGGCATTTTTACTAACAGTACTATATTCTTGACTGATATGTGGCTTCTCAGCCACCTTGGCTATCAGCTCTACACCTTTATTTAGGCAGAATCAATGATTTCCATTTGAGCATTCCATTTTTAAAAATTATTCAACAATCAAAGTCATTCAGAATTTAAGTCTCACTTACAAAGTAAATTTTCCAAGTTAGAGTAAGGTTGTAACTAATATAAATTTATTATAGTTGACTTAGTGGGCCAAGAGGTCTTGAAAAGGAGCTGGGATAAGGACAGTACTCTTTAGTGGACATGACAATGTACCAGAGCAGGAAATAGCTGTGTGCTTTGAAGGTTCATCTGATTTAATTCCAATAATAGTAATAAATAACAGCTAACATGTGTTGATGATTTACTATGTACCATATTATGCTATATAATTTACATGAACTACTTCTTTTATCCTCACAAAATTACAGTGCTAGACTAGATACTCATACTGTTTTATTTTCCAAATGAGGAAGTTCAGTCTTAGAGAAGTTACTTAATGCGTTGTACCTTATAAGTGCCAATGTCTACATTTAAATCCAGATCAGATTCTAGAAGCTGAGTGCCTAATTCTTGAATAAACTTCTGATACAATTGCCAAAAAATAATCTTGTGTGAGGGTTATTGCATCTATTTCATAAGTGAGGAAATTGAAACAGGGCAAGATTGAATATCTTGTCCAAGACCCCACCATAAATAGCAAATCTAAGATTTGAACCTAGTATGGCCTGGCATCAGAATAAGACAAGCAAACATGCTTTATTCTGTAAGATTATTATGGTCCCAGAAAGCACAAATCTGCAAATGAGCATTTCTTGTTAAGCAACTTAGATAGTCTTGTTGTTCATAAGTCCAAAATTAAGTTTTTGGGGGAAAATAGAAACAATGAAATCTGTAAGCTAAACAGTTTTTAAAGCCCTCTTGAATACATGGTCTCACTGATAACCATCATTAAGTAAGCAAGCACACTGTATCTGACATTCCAAATCACCCCCAAAACATAGTAACTTAAAACAACAGTCATTTATTTTTCTCATGGATAAACAGACCCCTTCTACTCCATGTGGCATCAGCTGTTGGTGGTTTGAATGGGGTCTTGAGAGTCCATTTTCAAAATGGTTCTATAAAGTGCAGACTGCCCGCTGGGACCGCAGCCAGGGATATCCAGCCCCTTCCCAGACTTTCTTATGGTGTGGTAGCTGGACTCCAAAAGTGAGCCTCCCAGGAAAACTACCTAGAAGCTGTATTATCTTTTATGATCTATCCTGGGAACCCGCATAGTGACACTTTGCTGTAGTCACAAGTCACCTACCCATATCCAAAGAAAGAGAACACAGATGGGAGGAGTGTCAAAGAGGTAATTATACCCTTGTACTCCTTTAACTTTCAAAGCTGCAGTCCTTTAAGCCAAATTAATAACTTTAGTCCCATTCCCAATTCTCAAATTAACTCTATCCCTAGCAAAGAGGAATGTGCAAAGTCCTGTTCAAGCAGTTCATCAACTTTGTGATGAGTCATTCTTGCAGGAATATAGGTATAATAATGCTGTTCAAAGAACACGCATTTCAGAAGGTAGGCGATCCAAGCTCTAATTCCAGGAGGTTGCATAACTTATATGACGGAGGCCTCTATCGTCCTCAGTCCTCTCATCTATAAAATGAGGTTCTTGGTCCAGGTCAGTGATTTTTAAGTGGTAGGCCTCAGAACACTGATGTGTCACACAAAAAATAAAAAAATTAAAATTAAAACATGCAATACCTGACTATTTTGTCAGGGGCACTGATCTCTTTTCCCTTAGATTGCCAAATTTAAAAAATGACAACAGCCAACACAGCAATAGCCATCCGGTATAAATGAATCAAAATTATACCTATTTGTTTTGGCAGATTGGCAGAAAACACAATACATTTTTTGGTGTGCCACAAAATTTTAGTCATTAGTTTATATGTGCCATGAGATGAAAAAGGTTGAAAATTGCTGGTCCAGGTAATCTCCACGGCCTCTGAGATGAATGATCCAAGTCAGTGGTCGGCAAACTAAAAATTTTAGTCATTAGTTTATGTGTGCCATGAGATGAAAAAGGTTGAAAATTGCTGGTCCAGGTAATCTCCACGGCCTCTGAGATGAATGATCCAAGTCAGTGGTCGGCAAACTCATTAGTCAACAGAGCCAAATATCAACAGTACGATTGAAATTTCTTTTTTGAGAGCCAAATTTTTTAAACTTAAACTATATAGGTAGGTACATTGTTATTAACTTAATTAGGGTACTCCTAAGGCTTATGAAGAGCCACACTCAAGGGGCCAAAGAGCCACATGTGGCT
>NW_005371324.1:3450833-3454105 GCF_000412655.1 Myotis brandtii
CAGTCTGCATTCCCACCAGCAATGCACGAGGGTTCCTTTTTCTCCGCATCCTCTCCAGCACTTGTCATTTGTTGATTTGTTGATAGCCATTCTGACAGGTATGAGATGGTACCACATTGTTGTTTTGATTTGCATCTCTCAGATAATAGTGACTTTGAGCATGTTGTCATATGTCTCTTGGCCTTCCTTATGTTCTCTTTCAAAAAGTATCTATTTAGGTCCTGTGCCCTTTTTTTGATTGGGTTGTTTATCTTCCTTTTGTTAAGTTGTATGAGTTCCCTGTAAATGTTGGAGATTAAACGCTTTTCAGAGATAACATTGGCGAATATGTTCTTCCATGCAGTGGGCTTTCTTGTTGTTTTGTTGATGGTTTTTCTTTTGCTGCAGAAGCTTTTTATTTTGATGTAGTCCCATTTGTTTATTTTCTCTTTAGTTTCCAATGCCCTAGGATCTAAGTAACTCTTTACCTACTATTCTCCCATACTTGTATCTCATACCTCATATTCTAGTGCCCATCCAGATACAAAATTTATTTGCCTCTGAAGACCAGCCTCGGTGATTATGCACGTAGTAGTTCCTGTTTCTACAACCCTCTCAGAGGACAACCTACTTCCCAGGATTTCTGTCGCACGTACCTCTGTCATTCAGCTGCCTCACCTGATTACAAGTACATGCTAGTTTTGGTAACATCCCGATGAGGGTTTAGCTACCTGCTTCTTCCGTTGATTGACATGTTAGAGACTTATCTTCAGACTCATGCCCTGCACATCTTTACCAGAATAGAAGACCTTGTCCCCAATCCCTTGCTTTTCTTGACCTTCATCTGACCAAGAAGGTTCTAAGAGAAACCTCTCATTTTCTGGCTTAGAATTCCCCATCCCATCTGATCCTGGCTTCTTATGTTTATTTTAGACGCCTTTCTCTTTCCATAACTAACTTTTTAAAAAGTACCCAGTGAGTTCTTGTATTTTTCACCTTGATTTTGGATTCTTTTTGCAAAAATAGTAGCAAAACCTTTTCCCCAAAGTCTTCCATAAGTCAGCTTGAAAACTCTTAACATGTATGCCAGTGGTTCTCAACCTTCCTAATGCCTCTACCCTTTAATACAGTTCCTCATGTTGTGGTGACCCCCACCCATAAAATTATTTTCGTTGCTACTTCATAACTGTAATTTTGCTACTGTTATGAATTATAATGTAAATATCTGATATGCAGGATGTATTTTCATGGTTACAAATTGAACATAATTAAAGCATAGTGATTAATCACAAAACAATATGCAATTATATATGTGTTTTCCGATGGTCTTAGGCGACTCCTGTGAAAGGGTCGTTCGACCCCCAACGGGGCCGCGACCCACAGGTTGAGAACCGCTGATGTATGCTATGTTTTTGGGGGAGTTTTAATTAGACATATAAAACTAATTTAAGTGCTAGGAATAAATTGTTTTAATATGCATGTAGACATACTTTTCATCTGATAATAAAAATGATAAGGTAAAAAATTGGTGCATGCTAGTAAAAAATGGCCTAAAATAGCACTGCCATTCATGATGAATACCCATTTTTATATGACTGACTTTGTGTTGATAATTATAACTTTCACTTGTCACTGAAAGAGGAAAAAGGAGTATTAGTTTTATTGTACAAAGATAGATTCAACAAACATATTGTCTGATGAGTGCAAGCATTATTTATTTTTTAAATTATCACCTGTTTTTTAAATTAGTATGTCATAAGTATTGAAAGATATGGGTATTATGAATTCCCATCATGTATTCCCATGTGCCAGAGCAAATATAATCAGTGAGTTGGTAGAAGAGTGGTTTTCCATTATTATATTGATGTTTTTTATTAATTTATTAAACAGTTGGCTACTGTACTAAGTTGGAGTCACTAGAACTGCAAGATATGCCCATGCAACACACTGAGAATACATTCCAGAGTTTCCTTACTGTCTTGGTTTGTCCTTATCTATAGCCTAACCTTGTTCATTAATACTTTATAGACATCATTAGTTGCTTCTCAAAATGTGAATTGTCTCTGGTGAATGCCCCTTCCTTTTGACATAGTCATTCCATTACCAAGACTCAGGAATCAAAGAACCTCTCCGTCATCGAAATAGTCAGTGTCACTCACCAGCTCCCAGTCCCAATAAGCTTTATCTAAAATGAAGGAGAAAGTCTTCAACAATAAAGATTTTTAAAATAATAACAATAAAATAAATAAAGTGAATGAGAAAGTCAAGGAAAAGAATATTGTTTACAGTATTCATGCTTCTCACAAATCCACTGAAGAGATTTTAGACCTGATCTTCTGTAGTGTTTTAGCCTTCTTGGTATATGTATCCAGAAGGCTAAAGCCTTGCTCAGACTGTTTGCCAGTATAAACCCATAACTAAGTCATTTACCTGCCCACCTCAGTGTTCTCATTTCCAAAGTGTAGAAGTTGATCTGTGTGTTAACAATATAAACTCTGGATCCTCTCCTCAGAAAAAGGTGCCATTAATGGATGAAAGTTCCGGATATGCAACTGCTTCTTGGAACTTCCCCATGTTCTCTTTAGAATATCCACAAATACCAGTTTAAAATGCATGGTCCAATGATTTCTAAGATGCTATGTATAGGTTCCATAAATTTTATGTTGGCTACTGCTTAGTTACATAGTGAGTCTGAGCCAGTTTCATTAAATTCATATCCTATTTTTTTTCTCTTGTAAAAACAAAAAAAAAATGACAAGTATCATCCTTATAAAACTTATATACGATAATGATCACATCCTAAGTCTTTTCTAAATCATTAATCTTATTTCATAAGGCCAAGGTAATATACCGTTTTGATATTTCTTTGATACTCATCATCATTTATATCAGTAAAATGTGAAACCAAAACTAAATATAATAATTTAAAGAATTTAAGCAGTGTCAAGAATAGTAGAAATATAATTTTTAGGGTACTACTTGCCATATATTCTGGTAAATAGTGCAATATGTGTGTTTTAAAGTTGTTTTTTTGGTAATTGTGAATATTTCAAAAATATTTTTAAAAACTGAATAAAGTATAAGGAACAATTATGTGCCCATTCAGAATTAATGTATATTGTGTTATATATTTGTTTCAAGTCTTTTGTTATTATTGCTTATTTCATTAAAAATAAATAAAATGTTAGCCCAGTGGTTCTCAACCTTCTGGCCCTTTAAATACAGTTCCTCATGTTTTCACCCAACCATAAAATTATTTTCGTTGCTACTTCATAACTGTAATGTTGCTACTG
>NW_005371324.1:3454164-3480797 GCF_000412655.1 Myotis brandtii
CCAAAGGGGTCGCGACCCACAGGTTGAGAACTGCTGTTAGCCCAACCAGTGTGGCTCAGCAGTTGAGCATTGACCCAGGAGCCATAGAGGTCACTGGTTCGATTCCCAGTTAGGGCACATGCCTGGCTTGATCCCCAGTAGGGGTGTGTGCAGGAGGCAGCCAATTGATGATGTTCCTCTCTCATTGATGTTTCTCTCTATCCCTCTCCCTTCCTCTCACTCTAAAAATAAAAACAAACAAACATATTTTTTAAAAAAATGTAAAAACTTTTAAAAATGTTATAGCTACAACTAAAGTCCCCCAACCACATTCATTTTCCTTCTTCCCAGAAATAATCACTTTCCTGTAATTAATGTATTTCATTCCAATGCAGGAATTTTAAACATACAGACATGCCCACACAAAAAAAAAGAGATACAATAGTTTTGTGTGATTTTAAAAATTTATACAATATTTTTTAATCTTCTATTATTTGAATCTTGCATTTTATTCAACATTTCATTTCTGAGATTTATAAATATAATTAAAAATAGATCTTGTTTATTAATTCTAACTATGGATAACCATAGTTCATTTATTTAATCTGCTACTGAAACATTAGTTTCTTATTTTCACTACTAACATAGTGCAACAATCATCATACTTGCTCGTGTGTGTGAGTTTCTCTAGGATAAATACCTAGAAATATAACTACTGAGTCATGAAGTATGTGCCTTTTCAGCCTCAGTCAATGCTAATAAATTGACTTGTATAGCAATTATAACAACTTGCACTTCCACTGTCAGTGTGTATGTTTCCATTTCCTCACATCTTGCCAACTGTCAGTGTCAATAAACATATTTCTCATTTCTCATGGGTATGCATTATATCCACTCATTGATTTAATTTTCATTTCCCCAGAAAACACTTTACACTTAGTCTGTTTAACATAGTGCTGAGGTCTTAAAGAGAGAAATAATACAATATATGTAAACAAAATAAAAGCTACCAAGGATTAGAAAGAAATATATTTGCAGATCATAAGACTCTACCGTTACAAAATCCAGGAGAATTTACACAATTTTAGATGTCATAAGCGAGTCTGGCAAGTTATTGACTACATAATCAACATATGAAAGTTCTTAGCAGCCCTAAAAAATTAAAAAAGTAACTCAATTTTGTTGACAATAGCAATAAAAATCATAAGACACCTAAGGATAAACAAAATGTGTGCAACATATTTATGGAGAGGAACATAAAACTTTATAAAAGTTATAACTAAATAAATGAGGAGATAAATCATTTTTCTTGGGAAAGAAGACAGTCCTCTTCACATTAATCTAAATTTTTGATGCTGCTTTATCACTATTCAAACAGGATTTTCATAAAATTTTACTGCCTTACTATAAATTCATATGGAAGATTAAGGCCCTATACTAAACCAACTTATGGTTCTGGTTGATTTGAAGTCATTTGTAAATGAAAATAAATTCCTAACAATTCAAGAAGTGATCGATTTTAAAAGAATACTACAGGAAATGAAAGCTTTAGTCATCCTACAAAAGAACTTGCATCTCAGGTGGTCACAAAGGATGTTTACCTAGGTTAAAATTGAACCTGTAACTTAGAATAAAATTTGATTAGACAGAAAAGAAAATAAAGAGTCATTCCTAAAAGGTAAGATGGCTTAAACAGAGCACAGACATGATGCTTGCCTTGGCCAAGACCACAAACATAGAACTGAAGGGGAAAAGCAGAGTTAAAGCCCTGGATTTATTTTACATTTATGCATTTCAGTTTCCAAATTCTTTCCTTGAAAAGACCAAAGGTGCCCAGCTTTCAGATAGCCAAGGTGTACAGCATTTGTGGTATGAAAGGTATTTCTGGACAAACATACAAAGTTTAGGGTCTGAAACATAGGAAGTAAAGATGAAAAATATTTTATTCGAACTATAAAAGCTCTTAAATTCCAGGACTAGAAGTTTGGACTTCAAATACTGGTAAAATTTTATCTGTTGCATAAAAACTTGGTAAAGAACATACTGTACTGATTAAGAATCTAATAAGTCCTAATTGCAAATGAAAGACAGAATAATAACCTCCCAAAGATACAAATCTATGACTCATTGTCACATACAAATTTAACAAATCCCCAATTTTATCCTTCACATAGCTAATAAAAGAGTAAATGAGATAAATTGCATCCAAACTGACAAAACTTTACAGCCTTTCTATGGCTGAAATCTAAACTGTAAAAAATGCTTCTTTAAAAAGAGCAGCCAGGAGATATTTTCTCCTTGATTGGCCTTTAGACTTTGAATTCTTAGGTCAGGAGTTCTGTCTATCCCTAAATGTAAAATAATACAGAATAAGTGTTTTGTTTGGTCTGTTTATTTTATTTTTTTGGATATGTTTATCTAATGTTAAAACTAATTAGTTATTTAAATCAAAAAACTAAATTGATGACTATGACTTCAATATTTCCATATGGCAGGTTAAAAGAAAAATATTTATTATCTTTTTATGTGGTATTTTATAGGTAAAATAAAAATGCATTATTTAATAGTTTTTACCTAAAACCAGCAAGCTCATTGGAAAACATTGCTATAGTTTTATAGGTTCTCATCAAACTTTGGCCCAATATTTTGAAAAAATAGTGAAATCCTTCTATGGCTTAATTCTCCTTAATATCTATCTAGGGAAGGAAGACTGAGTCAGCATTCCTAATACATTTTTTTCCTCAATTCCAACTCAACAGTTTGATGATTTTCCCTGTCTGCCAATGCAAACATTTTTTAAAGGTCTTATTTCATGCTGTAAATGAGTGTGAAAATATTTTAAATGAGTGATGTATTAAAACGAAAAGGTTCTTGATGGAAATTAAAAAGTGATATCTCATAACTGTCTACCAGAATATTAGAATGTTAAGGGCAAGCAATGAATGGCCAATTTCTGGTAACTCATTGGATCAAGGATACAATTTAAGAAGACCTTTAACCAGTCAATTAAAAAGGTAATGATGGAAAGTTGGAGGAACTGCATGTGAACATGTGTGCATTTTATTTTATGGAGTTCCCAACTACTCTACTCCTTGTAATGAGTAATATTAATGTGCAAAAATAAGTGACTCTTCTGTCCACAAATGTCCACTTACAACTCAAGGCTGTGAATTATCTATTTCTCACTAGTCTTCTGAAGATCACATATTAGCCTCTCCTCCAAACAATGTTCAGTAACATAGAGAAAAACAAACCAAAAAAAATGTATGCCATTGTAAAAGAAAATAAAGTTGATAGAGAAAAACAAACAAACAAAAAAAATGTATGCCATTGTAAAAGAAAATAAAGTTTCAGCTTCAGCCTGAACCTTCATTTGTGTGAGACTGTTTCTCTGCCAGTCTTTTAAAAAGTCACAGTATAAGCAAAAATAGTCACTGGAAGTGGCACGTCTTCTCATAGATATCCCACTTCAAATCTCATATTAGTCATTTTTAAGCTTTATTAGTGCTTCACATTTATAAATTAAACAGCCAATGTTTATTTTCATTTGTTTTTGACCCATGTTTCAGAATTTAAAATATTCATTGGAAGGCATTTTTATTATCTGCTAAAAAACAAAAAGTCTAGTGTAATTACCTATGACATAAAAAAGAAGTCAATACACATACATATATATATGGTTATAATTTGGATTTTTTAAAACTCCAATATCCTCTTACTCAAATCTTGAGCCTCTTAACTAAGTTGCAACTGAAAACTACTGAGATAAATTCAATAAGAATCCTGTGTTATTCAATCAGCAGATTCAGTGTTTTTAAAACACTAAATCTGAACATCTATAGGTTGAGCATGGACTTTATTCGGCCACTGTGCCCATACTCCCTAATTTGGATTTTTTAAAACTCCAATGTCCTCTTACTCAAATCTTGAGCCTCTTAACTAAGTTGCAACTGAAAACTACTGAGATAAATTCAATAAGAATCCTGTTTTATTCAATCAGCAGATTCAGTGTTTTTAAAACACTAAATCTGAACATCTATAGGTTGAGCATGGACTTTATTCGGCCACTGTGCCCATACTCCCTGCTACTAGTATTTTACCTGACCTGCCTGACCTTTGAAGGCATTTAATTGCACAGCTTCAAATATAAACTCACATTCTGCACCTCTAGACAGAGTCTACTAGAGCTCACTTCTGCTAAATATGTACTGCTCTATAGTGATATCGCCTACATATTACTTTTAAAAATTAGAAAATTATTCAATGTCAATAATTTGGATGGTTCACAAAAATAACTTCATTGACCTCTGCTTAATAGCTTACTCCATTTTTCACTACACCCTCATGTCTACATTAATACACATTATACTCTCTAGTAATAGTGAGCTTATATATAGTTCTATAAAATATACCATACTGCTATGTGTGTAATGTCATGCCTTTAAAAACCACCATTATCATTATCTGCAATTTATTCACTTGAAGATGCTCATTAATGTACAAATATCAAGGCCATTCTTAAGACTTCCTTAACACTCACAGGAAGACTAAATTTATCTTTACTCTAAGCACGATTAATTGATACATACCTTTTGGGGTTATATTGTAACTATTTGATTACATGGCTATTCATTTACTAAATTGTGAGTTTCATCAACCCAGGAACATCCCAATGGCTTTGTGCAATACTTTCGACATAGTAACTATTCAACAAATATTCTTCAAAAGGTAGAAATAAACTGTTGCATTAAAAACATCTTCAATTTTCCAGGTCAGTTAGAAAATCAGTATAACAAATTTAAGAAAATTGAATTCTGAAACCAGACTGCTTAAGTGATCACTCTGACTTGGCTGCAATTAGCTGTGTAAATATGGGTTAGTTTCTTAGACTCTGACCTCAGTTTTCTCATCTGTATTGTTAAACAGATATTAAAAAGTACCTTCCTCGAAGGGTTATAGTGCGGACTAAGTAAATACATTTTAATAGCTTAGAACAGTTTCCAGCACAGATTATCAACAAATTTAGCTATTTTTATTACTGAATCTAAACATAGAAATGCCTTTTTGTGTGTACCATAAATATAATATTCATAATGGCAAACAAATACAACTGTGTAATTCTCTCACTATTCTTTTATTTTTAACAGAAGTTAAAAATCCTGGAAGGGCTTACCGGCCAAGCATATTTTTACATATATGAAATATACAGTCTTCAGAAAGAAAATATTACATGGCCACATTATTCTCATCAAGAGTTTGTAGTTGTCAATATGAAAAATACAACAATATCTTATACATTCACTTTTAATAAATAATGCCCTTCTGAATATCAGCAGTGCTTCATTCACTAAAGTCTTTACATGGTTAAAAGAATAAAATGTATGTTATAATAAAAATTCAGCTATGTAAAAACATAACCTTTAAAACCTTACAGTAAAATTTAGAGGTAGAATTAGCCTTCCACGCATTTGTAGTTCTTAAATTAACACTAGGATATCAGTTTCCTTCAGTATGGTAGATTATACCCTGCATGATCCTTCTCACTGAAGAATGTGTGTGTGTATGTGAGTGTGCGTATGGTACATATATCATTTTGAACACATCACTGAACACATGTAAAAAAAAAAAAAGGAAGCAAGAACTCTGAAAGGTGAGCAAATACTAAAGATGGCTTTTTGCTTGACAGTTTTTGTCTGAATCCAAAAGATTTCGAGCTTGATAGCTGGACAGAGGGACAAGACTGGCAAAGCTCAACACCCTCACAATGCAGGGAGACTAATAGGAAAACCTTGTACAGAGGATGAAGTATAGAAGAAATAAACGCTTCCATTTGAGAAGATACATCAAACAAAATGGCTCTCTAAGCCCTGCATGTAGGTGAAGATAAAAATAAAAATTTCCCCTGAGAATCTACACCACGCATGTCAAACTCAAAGGCTAACACAGGCCAAATAAACGAGATTTAAGTTTATGTGGGCTGCAAAAAAACAAAACCTTCAATTTTCATAGAAACATAGGTTTATTTCAATAGAGACATGCTGAATACAAAGGGCTGAAATAAATGAGCAATCGTTAACATAAAATAATAGAACATTTTAATACTTAATATTTTTCCTTGAACATTAACTTACCAGACACTGAATAACTGCACAAATTAATAAGCATAACGCAAATAAACCTATTTTTCTTATTCTCCTGAAGCGAAATATTTCCTGTTGCGCACACCAAACAAGTCAGTCCAAGACTAATGATGTGGCCATCGGCTGCTAAAATATTCGCTGCTAGTATTAGTGGAGAGAAATGGTGCGCCTGCGGATAAGGCGTGTAAGGGATTAGGGAACATGTAGTTCTTTATTAATAATTATGTATAACAAGATATTGTAAAAATTAAGTTATGACATTTTTATTAAAACGTTTCTTACATACCATTATATTGGCTTAGCCGCAAAAATATTCATTGTGGGCCGCAAGTTTGACATGCTTGGTCTACACCACTGACTACCTCTGTCCAGGTTTGCAGTTGGCATTCACACTGTCTGTTCAGTCCCAAAGTGCTCAGGTGGAGAACTGAAAGGTGTCCTAGGTTGGTGCCCTGCCAGATGGCTGGCAGAAACAAATATAAATCCTCTCAGGAAGAGCTCAACTTCAAACCAGGCCTTAAGGAATTTCCACACATAGACATTCCAGAGAAATTTATAGCTCACAACCTAATCAAAATTCACAATCTGAACAAAAGATGAACCACAATCAGTAGGAAAGAGAAAAAGGTAATTTATAGATAGACAGATGAGGGAGGAAGGGGGAAGGGAAGAGAGAGAGAGAGAGAGAGAGAGAGAGAGAGAAAGAGAGAAGATTAGATAAGTGATCAATAGATAGATAAATGATAGATATATCTCATATAATAAAAGGCTAATATGCAAATTGCCCCCTGGACCAGGAGTTTGACCGGAGTTCAACCAGGGGGCGGGGCTGACCCCCCAACCACCCATGGCCCCTCCCCCTGGCCAGCCCTGCACAAATCGGCCCCAAATTCGTGCACCAGGCCTCTAGTAGATAATAAAAGAATAAAAAGAGCATATTCTGGAATTATCATACACCTATTTATCAGATTTAATAAATCCCTAAGTAAACAATGTCTGATAATATGACCAGAAATCAAGCATATTTGAAGAACAACTAAATAGAGTTTACAGAAAAGAAAATATGAGAAATGGAGGTGGTGAAAGTGTAATGCATGTATAATCATAGGTTAAAAAAAAAAAGTAGCCAAAAAAGAGAAAGGAGAGCAAATGATATTCAAAAAGACAATGCTGAAGAAAGTCCTATGACAATGGCTAAAGACTCAATTCTCAGACCTAGCAAGCTCAATGAATCCTAAGCAGAAAAATAAAAACACACAAACATATCACAGTAAAATAAAAATTACCAAACTGAATGGGAAGATCTTAATATCAACCAGAGAGAAAAACACAATCTTAAAAAGAATGGTTAAAATCATTGCTGGTTTTTAAACAATACAAGCCTGAAAAGAATACATCCGATGGTTTACTGAGAGCAAATAATTGTCAACATAGTTCCATGTCCAGTATTATAGATTTCCAGTCATTTTCAAACAAAACTTATTGAGAAAGTATATTACCAAAAGATCCTCAAAAAAGACATTTTCTTTTATTCCCTTTAAGCTAAAGGAAAATGATGCCAGATAAAAGATTTGAGATGTAAAAAAGGATGATAAGATAACATACTAGTAAATATGTGGGCAAATATAAACAAACACTGATTATATACATTAGTAATAAAAATTGTATATTCATATGTAGTAGGGATAAATAAAGATTAAATTACTGAACAATAATGATACATAAGTTACTTCATATATCTCAAGTAACGTATGTATGTTATAGGTGTTAACTAAAAAAATAGTCACAGGCCTTAAAACTAAAAAATTATAAACAAAATATATAATAAGAAAAATAAGTTTAAAAACTTAATAAATCCCAAAAGACTGGAGTGGGGGCAAGGCAGGGGCTAGAGGTGAGGAAAGAATGGGGCAGGGGAAGCAACAGTAAACATAAATGAATTTCAAAATATTATGTTGAAGTGAAGAAAAATACTGTATGATTTCATATATTTAAAGTTCACAAAAGGTCAACACTAAAACCATGTTCTATTTAGGGATGCATTTAAAGCAGATGAGGGTAACGTCTGAGCGTAAATGGCCCTCGAAATCATTGGGTCTGGTCTTACCAAGGCATTAAGGGTGAGTTAATTAAATATTTTACCAAATATAACAGGCTAATTTTTTAAAATATATTTTTTATTGATTTCAGAGAGGAAGGGCGAGGGAGAGAGAGATAGAAACGCCAATGATGATGAGAGAGAATCATTGATCAGCCACCTCCTGCACGCCCTCCACTGGGGATCAAGCCCGCAACCCAGGCATGTGCCCTTGACCGGAATTGAACCTGAGGGGACCCTTCCCACAGGCTGACACTCCATCCACTGAGCCAAAGCGGCTAGGGCCAGGCTAATTTTTAAGTTGATAATTTTGTATGGCCCACGAATGATATTATAAATATCCAAATGGCCCTTGGCAGAATAAAGTTTCCCCATCCCTGATTTAAAGGAACTTATTTGAAATAATAGATATCTGGAGGAAGAAATGCTGGTGGGAGAGGTGGACATGGAGATTGTCTCAGTGATGTAGCAATTATGTTTATTTTCTCATTTTTCTTAAAGTATGCATATAATTTTATGCACTGATTAGTATGGTATATATCATAGTAAAAGCACTTTACTATCAGGGCTCTTTATAAAGAAAGCCTACTTTAATTCCATTGAGCAGTTTCATGCTAGAACTGACTGGAGCATGCTGAAGTAGATGACTCAGGGTCTCTCCTCTCCCTGATATTTAATTATTTAACAAAACATACAACTACTCCATTTATTGGATCAGGATAATTAATTGTGGATGTTTTAGATGGGAGCATCTGAAAGATAGGCATCTCAGATAAGCCATATTCTTTAGGTAAAACTGGCTGTTACAAAAGGAGCAGCTGAGGTTGGGAAGCCTTAGTCGAGCTCTCCTTGCCAGGAATTACCACATCTGTCTTCACAGTTGTCTATTTCCACCTCCCACCCTGATGCTCTCAAGGAGGTTCAGTGACTATCATTTTACGCAGCCTTACACTTCAGCAAATGTCAGACATGAAGGACTCATCTCTGGCATTGGTGGCATGTGGAAGATAAGCTACAATAAATCAGACTGACTAAATTCCCCAGTCCCATCTGCTGCTTCTGCCACACAGACAGATGCTATCATGTTAAAAAAGAAATCTGACTGGCAATGTTGTGTCCTGAGTCATGAAATGTGAGCTGGTCACCCAAATAAGTAGAAGAGAGAAAAATAACTTAAATCTTTTATAATTCTGAGCTGTTTTCATTTGATATCATTTCATAAATCATATGGTACTGGTGCTGTAAAAGCAAATACACAGTGTATAAATAGATAATAGAAAAGCCACTGACTCTATAATTGTTGAACACGGCAACTGCTATGTGAGTTTTCTTTCACATTTTAAGTATTTGCAAAAACTAACATCTGAAGAACTAAAATATTTCTGTCAATTTTCCTGTCTTTATTGACACTACCAAGAAGTGCCTTTTGAGCTTCAACACACTTTTTCAATGATGCTGTGCTATATGCTAAGTATGAAGAAAGTTTCATAACTACCATGTTTGGAGCTCACACAAGTTCAGGAAATTAAAAGATGCCAGACTCAGTCCTGCTTTCCAACTCCCTCTCCCAAGAAAATTGCCCCTCTTTATCATGTCTGCACAAACCTTGGGCCCAAATATTGCAGTAACAATGACCAATGCACAAATTGGATTAGAGGCTAATTAAATATACTGAGGAAATTATAGTCTACAGTGCCTGTAATTAAGTCAGGTTCTCTCATGCACTCTTACATTTAACAGCTAATTTGGAGACAGTGGAACAACGTGGAAACAAAGAAAAACTAAGAATAGCAATATTTTCTTTTCCCAAAAGCTAGTCTTAGATTTAGTTTTAAATAAAATGTCAGAGACAAGTAAAACAAAGAAAAATAAACTCACAATCACTTAAGAATAAAGTCAGTACCAGCATGATTGTTCAAAGATGGAGTCCCAATCTAGATTTCCTTCAAAGTTAGTTTGTGGCTGAGAAATTGGGAGAAAATAAAGATAATTTCTCTTTATGTCGGCAATGCTTTTTATCTAACCCTGATGTGTGAGTTCATGTGCTGTGTTTACCCAATGACGATAGAAAATGACCCTTGCTTAATAGGGTATTTAGCAAGGGAAAGGATGGGAGATGAATTAATGAGTTAGACATTGCCTAAGCAGTTGATGAGATGATGAGGTAAAGAAGGTTCAAGTCACTGGGCTAAGTCCTTTAGTTATAGTTGATCATTTTCTCTCATAATAAGGCTTTGAGGTAGATATTATTTACACATGAGGACAATGTGAAATCCCAAAGAAATGGGACCACTTACATCTAAAAAGGGAGAAATGCTGTAATGGGGGAGCATAAATAAAAAATAAGTATTAGCCCTGCCTGGCTGAGTAGCTCAGTTGGTTAGAGCATCGTCCTGATAAGCCAAGTTTGTGGGTTTGGTCCCGTCAGGGCACATACAAAAAGAAGCAACCAATGACTACATCAGTAAGTGGAACAACAAATCAATGTCTCTATTTCTCTCTCTCTCTCTCTCTCTCTCTCTCTCTCTCTCTCTCTCTCTCCCTCCCTCCCTCCCTCCCTATCTTTCTCTAAAAATTAATAAATAAAATTAAGGAAAAAAGGAAGTACCTATGATGCAGCACTATTTATTTAAAGGAAATAGAGTTGGGCTTCAATGTTTAGAAAAAAAATTTCTAATGGTCCGATTTCAGGTCACCAAGGAAGAAGATGATATATTTCTTCCTTGTAGTTTTTGAAAGTGGAACTGTCAGCATGCAGACATCTATAAAATGCCAGGTTGGTATGTGTACAGTAGCAAGATCTAGCCCAAAGTAGCTATAGTATATAGCAGATGTAGCACCAAGGTCAAATGTACAGGATTTAGAGCAGTGGTCAGCAAACTATGATCCATGGACCAAATCTGACTCCATGCCCATTTTTTGTACAGTCCACAAGGTAAAAATGTTTACAGCCCAGCCGGTGTGGCTCAGTTGGCTGAGTGTCATTCCATGCACCAAAAGGTCAATGGTTTGGTTCAATTCCTGGTCAGGGTGCATGCCTGGGTTGCAGGTTTGATCCCTGGTTGGAGGTGTGCAGGAGGCAACCGATCGATGATTCTCATCCATGTTTCTATATCTCTTTTACTCTCTAAAATCAATTTAAAAAATTTTAAGTTGGGGGAAAAAAGGTTTATATATTTTAAGTGGTTGGGAAATATGAAAAGAATAATATTTCATCGCATGTGAGAGTCATGGCTCCTGCAGACTGAAATAATTACCATCCGACCCTTTACAGAAAAAGTTTGCCAACCCTGCTCTATACTCATTGTGTTTTAAATTCAAATATTGATTAATGTCTATCCCTGTTATCTATCCCTGTTAAGAAAGTCATGAGCTTCTTTGAAATCTCAGTGTCCTCATTGTTAAATGATACCTACCTGAAAGGGTTACTGTGAGACAAAATAATAAACTAAAGCACTTAAACTAGTGTCTTGCACATAATAAAAACAAAAAAATCATACCCATAGATCCTTCATTCAAATAACTCTAAATCTCTAAGTAACTTTACAGCCTACCATTTTTATATGCCGTGGGTTCCATAAGCTCATTTAGAATTTTTCAATATCATTATCATAACCAAGTAAATGTATCATGTTACCATTTTTCCAGTGAAGTGGCTAATGTGTTTATAAGCTGGTGAGGATGACTTAGCTAAAACTAAAGCTCTGTAAAATATCAACTATGTAATTTAAATAAAAATTAATTCAAGCAATGTTTATTAAGAGTCCACTATGGTCTAGAGAAGATCCTAGGTGCTGCTCTGGTTCGTCCCTGTGCAGAACCTGACGGTTGCATGCTCCCTTCTTCCTTAGGGACAGAACTTCGGTTTTGAGTAGCAATGTGCCCAAGTAACACAAAACACTGCATTTTCCTACTTACCTTGAAGGTAGGGATGATCTTGGTAATGAAAAGTGGGAGTTACTAGATGAGGCTTCCAATTTGGGCTGTGTTGCCCCTTCTGTTCTTTGTTCTTATTAGTCCTTGACCTTCCTCCTCCCTGAACTGTGCACATCATGGCTGGAGCTCTAGCAGTCACTATGTGGTTAGGAGGGAAAGGCTTAAACAATTACAGAAACCTAGCTTTGACATCTGTGATATGATGAACCAGCAACTATGTACCTCAAGATCTCTTACTAAATCAGAAAAATAAAGGTTTAATTTGTCTTTCATTTCTTTTCTTATAGCCAGATCCAATCTTAACTAACATATTCACATAAAAAAAATTATTTAATGCAGCCCTGACCGGTTTGGCTCAGTGGAAAGAGCATTAGGCCATGGAATGAAAGGTCCCGGGTTTGATTCCAGTTGAGGACATGTACCTTGGTTGCATGCTTGATCCCCAGTAGGGGGCATGCAGGAGGCAGCTAATCGACGTTTCTCTCTCGTGGATGTTTCTAGCTCTCTATCCCTCTCCCTTCCTCTCTCTAAAAAATCAATAAAAAATATATTTTTAAAAAATTATTTAATCCATATACTTCTTTGAGCCCAAGTTAAGAGTATATTTAGAAAGATATTTAAGACTATACTTAGAAATTTTAATCAGTTTTTTTTTAATTTTTATTGAACTTATTGGGGTGACATTGGTTAATAAAATTACATATATAGGTTTCAGGTGTACAATTCTATAATACAGCATCTGTATATTGTATCATGTGTTCACCACCCAAAGTCAAGTCTCTTTCCATCACCATTTATCCACCCTTTACCCTCTTCTTCTCCCCCCACCTCCCACCCCGACCCTTTCCCTCTGGTAATCACCATACTATTGTCTGTGTCAATGAGTATTTTCTGTTTGTTTGTCTGCTTAACCCCTTTACCTTTTTTACCCAGTCCCTCCCCTCTGACAGCTGTCAGTCTGTACTCAGTATCTATGAGTCTGTTTCTATTTGTCAGTTTATTTTGTTCATTAGATTGCACATACAAGTATTTGTCTTTCTCTGACTGGCTTATTTTAGTTATCATAATATTCTCCAGGTTCCATGCTGTCACAAAAGGTAAGATTTCCTTCTTTTTATGGCCGTGTAGTATTCTACTGTATAAATGTACCACAGCTTTTTTTATCCACTCATCTATTGATGGCCACTTGGGCTGCTTCCAAATCTTAGCTATTGTAATAATGCTGCAATGAACATAGGGGTGCATATATTCTTTAGAATTACAATTTCTGGATTCTTTGGATATATTCCCACAAGTGGAATCGCTAGGTCAGAGGCAGTTCCATTTTAAATTTTTGAGGTAACTCCATATTGTTTTCCACAGTGGCTGCACCATTCTGCATTCCCACCAGCAGTTCACAAGGGTCTCTCTTTTCCCCATCCTTGACAACACTTGTTTATTGATTTATTGATGATAACCATTCTGATAGGTGTGACATGATATCTCATTGTGATTTTAATTTGCATTTCCCTGGTAACTTGTGATATTGAGCATCTTTTTGTATGTCTATTGGCCATCTGTTTTTCCTCTTTGGAGAAGTATCTATTCAGGTCCTTTGCCCAATTTTTAATTGGATTGTTTGTGTTGTTGCTGTTTTGGTATTGAGTGTGGAAGTTCTTTATAAATTTTGGAAGTTAACCCCTTATCAGATGTATCATTGGCAAATATGTTCTCCAATTCAGTGGGTTGTCTTTTCATTTTGTTGCTTGTTTCCTTTGCTCTGCAAAAATGTTTTAGTTTTAAGTAGTCCAATTTGTTTATTTTTCTCTTTTGTTTCCCTTGTTTAGGAAGATATATTAGAAAAAATATTGCTAAGAAAAATGTCAGAGATTTTACTGTCTAAGTTTTCTTCTAGGACTTTTATGGTTTTGAATCTTACATTTAAGTCTTTAGTCCATTTTGAGTTCATTCTCCTGCATGATGTAAGAAGGTGGTCTAGTTTCATTTTTTCCCATGTATCTGTCCAATTTTCACAACACCATTTATTGAATAGACTGTCTTTACCTCATTGTAGGTTTGTCCTTCCTTCATCAAATATTAATGGACTATAAAAGCATGGATTTATTTCTGGGCTCTTTATTCTGTTCCATTGATCAATATGTGTTTTTATGCCAATACTGTGCTGTTTTTATTACTATGGCCTGGTAGTGTACTTTGATATTAGGTAGTATGATTCCTCCAACTTTCTTCTTTCTCTAGATTACTGTGGCTATTCTGGGTGTTTCCATATAACTTTTTGGTATATTTTTTCTAGTTCTGTGAAATACACCATTGGCATCTTGATAGGAATTGGCATTGAATCTCTAGATTGTTTTAGGTAGTGTAGACATTTTAATGATATCCGTTCTTCTTATCCATGAATATGGTATATGCTTCCACTCATTTGTATCTTTTTCAATTCCTTTCTTCAGTGTCTTATAATTTTCTGAGTATAGGTCTTTTACATCCTTGGTTAAATTTATTCTTGGGTATTTTTTTATGCAATTATAAATGGGATTGTTTTCTTAGTTCCTCTTTCTGATAGTTCACTATTGATATATAAAAATGCAAATGATTTCTAGATATTTATTTTGTATCCTGCTATTTTACTGATTTCATTTATCAGTTGTTAATTTTTTTGGTGGAGTCTTTAGGGTTCTCTGTATACAGTATCATGTCATCTGAAAATAATGACAGTTTTACTTCATTTCTAATGTGAGTGCTTTTTATTTCTTCTTCTTGTCTGGTTGCTGTGGTGAGGACTTCCAGTACTATGTTTCTTATCAGTTGTGCCCCGGTAATCAATGAGCACCAATCATCCAAAGTGATTTAAAAAAAAGATAAAGAAATAGGGTGTCATTCCTTGGAGAAAGGGAATTTGAGATGCTGAACTTTGAATGAGACTTCTTACCAGCTGACTACTGACAATGGCAATGTTAAGTGACACTTAACATAGACTTAAATCTATGATTTAAGAGCTTGAATTCTGTGCTGCAAATCAGCACTAAATTGCTTTACCACTTAAAGGCATTTTTTATTGGAAACTTTATAAACCTTTTGGTTCACCCACTCCTCTGGAAACTTTAGCTCTTACAAAGATCAGATTAAATGACAGAGAGGCTTTATTGATGTCAAGGTCATTTAAGGAATAACTCAGGTGGGTCACTGGTTCAAGTGACATTTGAGTTTGCCCAACCTTTGTCCATAAATCGATTCCCTTGGACCTTATTTACACAATTTACACTTGAAGTGAATACCAGTCAGTAGGAGACTTACTTACATTTTCTCACAGTGTTCAGTAATGGACATAAATTTTACCAGTCTTATCATTTATTAATTTATCTGAATAAATATATCATCCACCAAAACTCAAGCTGTGAACTAGAACAGTAATAAAATAAATAGTATTGCTTTGTAAACTAAAAAGTGAAGTTCTAATTTTCTGAACTAGTGGAATCTAAATTTAACCTTAACTGAAATTGGGAGACACTTTTTCCGCACAATGTTGCTGTCTACCTTTAGTAAGAATGAAAGCATACATATATTGTATTTGGAAACCATTCATTAAATCAGTGAAGATTATATTTTTAGATGTTTAAAAGCGAATGAAGCAAGTACTCACACCTTTTTAGTTAATGACAAAACAAGTAACAGCCTGTATACTCTTATCTGTACATTGGCTGTAACCTTGGTTATTTCCTACCAAGAAGGCCTGGTGCTTTGAAATCCAAAACAAGGTTTTTTCATGGTTATGACATTTCCCATGAAATTTACTCAAAAAAAATCAATCTGCCTTTTCAAGCACTGGAAGGTCTTATGAAACGAGGAAACCATAACAAGGCTTTAGTCAACAAAGTTACTTTGATTATTTTGGCCCCAAAACCTTCTGAGAAGTTTTACCTGAAAAAGAATCTAGTGAACTTCAAAGGCAAAAGCCATCTAAGAGGCTTTTCATTAACAGCAGGGCTATCTTCCTCTGCAGATTTAATTTTAGTCCCCTAAGACTTTTAATATAATCAAGTCATAGAGTCAACATTGAGCAAAATTTAATTTGGTCTTGTCTAATCAGACATAAGAGATACAACAGCAAAATGTTTAGTTTTAAAAGGCTTGGAGGTATGGGGTTAAAATGTGACCTTGTTAAGGGCCTAGGGAGCAACTAAAGATTTGGGCAAAGCACTTAAGAAATATTTGAACTCCAAGTTGCAAAACAAAGTGGATCTTGTTTTCATTTTTGTTTTTCTCCCAATAACACTTCCTTAAGTTCTAGTGAAATTTAAGAGTTATTCCACTGATGCCTTTAGGAATAATAGTATGACTGGCTTTGCATATAGAACCCTAAGGTAGAACCCTAATGGAACCAATGGTTTAAGATTATCTCATGAAATAATTAAAGATTTTTTTTTTTTGTGACGGGAGAATGGAGTTAGAAGGCTCAGTCCAAGCCCTCACTCAAACCACTTCAAAGCACTTGAAATTTTCTTAAACTCAATTTCTAACCTCAGTGGTCTACATGGGACTAGAGGGCATAATGTTCACAAAAGGGCTCAACTATTTACAAAGAAGTTGATATATATAGTAATTATTTCCAGTTTGATTGGTGGTAGCCAAACCCCATATCTCCAAGAGAGTTTTTTATAACAACATACTCACACCCCACTCTGGGAGATCCTACCCACTCAGGAGTCTGTATATTTTAAAGTCTTTCATGTTATACTGTTGTGCAGTCAAGTTTGAAAACCACTGAAACTTTACTGAGTTCATTGAGGGCGGGGACAGTGTTGAACCATTTTTTAATCTCCTGCACCTAGCACAGGTGTCTGCCCCAGAATAGGTTCTTTATAAGGGAATGTTAAATGGAAAATATACAAACAAATGAACACAGGATAAAAACATTATTAGTTCTTGTTATGGGACTAATTGTGTTCCCTCCACTAAAATTCACATGTTGAAGCCCCAACCCCCCAGTACCTCAGAATGTGACTATATTTGAAGGTAGAGCCTTTAAAGAAGCAATTAGGTTAAAATAAAATTGTTAGATTGGGCTCTAGTCCAATATAACTGATGTACTTATAAAAGGAGGAAATTAGGGCACACAGAGAGATACCAGGGATGTGCCCACACCACAACAAAAACCACAGCAAGAAGGTGGCTGTCTGCAAACCAAAGAGAGAAGCCTCAAAAGAAACCAGACCTACTGACACTTTGATCTTGGACTTCTGGCTTCCAAAACTGTGAAAAGAATTAATTTCTGACTTTAAGCCACACAGTCTGTGATCTTTTGTTATGGGAACCCTAGTAAATGAATAAATTTAGCAAGAAAAAAATCAAAGCCACATTAGAATTTGCTATAAACTGACAAAGAATGTTTTACATTTATCAATTACGCTAATTATTTCAACATGAGCCAAAGAATTTAATGTCTTACCCAAGATCACATATCCAGGAATCCAAGCTTATTCCTCGCCAGAGTTTGAACATAGATTTAACAGGCTTTGTAATTATAACTCAAATAATTTACCCACTATACTACAGGACTGCAAAGTGCTCCTTCTAGTAATTCTATATAATAAAAAGCTAATATGCTAATTGGCCAAACGGTGGAACAACCAGTTGCTATGACATGCACTATCACCAGGGGGCAGAGGCTCAAGGCAGGAGCTGCCCCCTGGTGGTCAGTGAGCTCCCACAGGGGGAGCGCTGCTCAGCCAGAAGCCGGGCTCATGGCTGGCAAGCACAGCCCTGATGGCAGGAGCCTCTCTCACCTCCACAGCAGCACTAAGGACCCCCGAGGGGTCCCGGACTGTGAGAGGGTGCAGGCCAGGCTGAGGGACACCCCACCACCCAGTGCATGGATATCGTGCAACGGGCCTGTAGTAAGTCTATAATTATAACTGTCTTCTAAAACAGGATCCAATCTATAAAAAGGTGAAGATTACTTATTTATAAACAGCATGTTTTTCTGATAACATTGTCAAATGCACATTGATATGTTCTGTGTTAAGAGCCCCATTTGCTCATCATGATATAAATATACTAAAAGCTTTATTAAGATCTAAAAGAAAGCATGCAGTTAACATCTCAGTTAAATGCATTATCACAGTTTCACAAATGATAGGCATAGTGGGCCATAATAAGCACAAGAAGCAGTTTTAAAACATGTAACACAATTTTCAAGTGTATTACCAATTTGAACATTTTGCATCTACCATGAAAAGAAAATGAGACCAAAACAAATTTAATGAGATATATGTTTTGTATCTATTTTCTAAATAAAAGATTAGAATAGAAATAAAAAATAAACTAAAACAGAATAAGTTTTATCCCCATTTACTACTGGGTTATGCAAGGTACCAAACCTACATGTCTGGGTACTAATGAGCCAATATCATTGAAGGTGGTAGGTCTCCTGTTATAAAGATTAATGGACACTTAGATATTCTAAAGTATAAATTCAGGATTGCGTTTGGCCTTCAAAAAGAGTCACAATGGTGACCATCATAAGTATATGTAAAACAATATTTTCATAATTAAATAAGAGTATTAAATCTAATATTTTTTAAACATCTATGGATTTATTTCTACAAAAGCACTTTAAAAATGTAAATGACATCTACTCTAGTAGAAACTAATTTCACCCAAAACCAAATGGGAAGCTACTTTCAAATAGTTGTCTAAAAACAGAGTTCAAAGACATAAAAACAGTCTGTCTAAAAGAGCACTCCGATATCTTTTAAATTAAAAAAAAATTCACTTTATCCAACATCAGGGCCTTTTATATAGTAAAGTTCTGAGATTGTTTAACAGCATGAAGCTGAGGTGTCCCAATTTCAACTTAATGAAGAGATTTATTGGCATATTCTCCTCCACAATGTAAAGAAAGAAAAGTTACTACTTCTAATCGAGTTGGTAAAATTTATGTTCTGTCAAGTTTAACAATCTAGACCTGCCACATACAGTTAGTTACTCAGACTGGCCATTGCCCAATTCTGAAGAAAGTCATTCACAAGGACTTGAATGTGTGCACTGCACCCACCTGGAGTCATGCAACAATTTCTAAACAGGGAATACACTTTACTCTAAATGTTCTTACGAGGAACAGCCTTATTCTTCTATCCGTGATGTAGTGCTATGGTATCTTAAAGCGTGTGTGAGGCAGGGAGGCACTACCTTGGAGAAAATCACAAGCTCCCCTTTTTTGAAATTTGCAAGAACAATATGAAAGAAGGGAAAGAGATGGTACCTGGACTCAGGAACTCTCAAAACTCTCTTTAAAGAGTGACCTTTAATATATGACTTAAATTCCCTGATATATGACTAGCTTCTCTGGTCATTTGAGGAAAATACAGACCCAGCATCTGAACATCATCAGTCTCATATTTATGTCTTTGTTGTACTTTTTCCCACATGTTTTCAGTGGTGAAAATGGTTTGGACTTTATTCTCAAGTTTATGTGCCAGCTCTGTCCATGTTCACTCAGCCCAGCCCAACATACCACCATCGAAAACTGAATTCAATTCTCTTCATTTTGTTCACAATAAACCGGCATCCATTTTGGTTTGACAATATAACCAGAGTTATATTATCATAAATATCATGAGGTGTCACATGTCAAATGGTACCCTCAGCCCCACACCTATCTAACACTCTGCACAGTGTGCACTAACTAGAAAACGCCAGTTCCTAAAAACCACTCAGATTTCTGATCCTTTGCCAGTAGCCGCTGTCTCTTCAGTCTTTCAGTTAATGGATTTGGGCACAACTATTTATCCTTAACTGACTGCATTCCTTAGTGCTGCCAGGTAGAATTTTGGTAACGGGCCCAGCAGGCATCTGCAGGAAAGACGTGAATGTCTCTCGGTAAGTAAATTATAGCCCCTTAAACACTGACTGGTAATGACTGTTGCTTTACTTCCCCTCTCAAATCTATTTTTTATCTTTGACAATAGCCAATGATATGATGCCTGGAGGTTTCTATATATTATCCTTAGATTAAAAACGATTGAAATAAAAGTATCTTCATCTGCATGAATTATTCAAAATAGAATTGATATTTGCTGGGTATTCATTAACACTTTGAAAGCCTATTTTTCAATTATGTGCTTCCCTAACTTCACCACCAAGGGAACCACCAACCTACTGCATCTTAACTAATTTGACACAATTCAATACTCTTTCATGATAAAAATACTCAAAAAAATCTAGAAATACAAGGGAACTTCCTTATCCTGATAAAGGATAGGTACAAAGCAAACAAACAAAAAAACACTAGCATCAGTACAGTTTTGGTAATATTATTATACTTAAAATCCTTTTATTCTTGAAATATTAATGTTTATTGCATGTAATATTATTATATTTAAGATCATTTTTCTTGAAATAAAAAGAAAACTAGCATCATACTTAATGGCAGAAGCCTAAGATCAGGAACAAAGGCTAAAACCAAAAACAAGACAAGAATATCTACTCTTGCCAGTTTATTCAACTCTGTACTGAAAGTCCTAACCAGAAAAATTATTCAAGAAAAACAAAGGCAACCAAATTAGAAAGGAAGAAGTTTTTCTACCTGCAGATGTCATGATCATGATAAGGAATCACTAAAAAAATAGTTACAACTTATGAACAATTCTAGCAAGTTTACAGGATACAAAATAAATATGCAGAAATCAACTGTATTTCTATACACCAACAATGAACAATCCAAAAATGAAATTAAGGAAAAAATTCCATTGAAAATAGTAATAAATTTAAGAAAAGAAGTAGAAGATTTGTAGATTGATAATTATAAATATTTTTTAAGAAACTTAAAAATCTCTAAATATATGTTCATGGATTGGAAGACTTACTATTGATCAGATGACACTACTTCCCAATCAGTTTACAAACTCAACAAAATCCCTATCAAAATGCCAGGTGCCTTTTTTACAGGCATTAATAAGACGATACTAAAATTCATCTGGAAATTAAAGGGACTTAGGATAGGCAAAACAATTTTGAGAAAGAACAAAGTTGAGGGACTCATTTCTCAACTACAAAACGTACTACAAAAATACAGTTTTCAAGACAGTGTCGTAATAGCATAAGAATAGATATATTGTTGATTTTGACAAGGTGCTCAGACAATTCAATGGGGAAAATAATTGTCTTTTTTTTAAATTTTGTTTTATTGCTTAAAAAATAATTGTCTTTCAACATGTGGTGATGGGATATCCACAAGCAAAAGTGGTTTTTTGTGTTTGATTGTTTTTTGTTTTACCTTGGACCATACACAAAATTAGCTCCAAATGTATAATAGACTAAATGTAAGAGTGAAACTATAACATTCTTCAAAGAAACCACAGGAGTAAATCTTTGTGATCTTAGGTTAAGTATTGCCTTCTTAGATGTCATACAAGTACACAGAAAAGCACCTAGCAAGCAAATAGGTTTTGTTTATTTTTTAATTCAGTTAAATAATATATGTCTTTTAATTGTAGTATATTCAGTTATATAAATAACGTGTCTGCTGATATATTGTTTGGTTTAGGTCTATGATCTTGCTCTTTTCCCACTATTTCTTTGTCCTTTAATTCTTCTTTCCTGCCCTATTTTGGATTAATCAAGTTTTTTTAATTATTCTGTTTATGGTTATTACTAGAGGCCTGTTGCACGAAAAGATTCGTGCAATAGGCCTTCCCTTCCCCTGGCTGCCAGCACCGGTTTTCCTCCTGCACCCGGGACCCAGGCCTTCGCTCCAGCCGGAGCCGCCTTCAACCTTCGCACCCCGGCCGGAGCCACCTCCAAGCCTTCGCAGCCCGGGCTGGAGCCGCCTTCAGTCTTCGCTCCGCTGCTTCGCCTACATATGCAAATTAACCGCCATCTTTGTTGGTGGTTAATTTGCATATCTTGCTGATTAGCCGATGGGAGGCGTAGGGAAGGTACGGTCAATTACCATGTTTGGCTATTATTAGATAGGATATTTTACTTATGTATTTTGTATGAAATGGTAACCCTCAAGATTACAATATGCCTCATAAGATATCTTAAATTATTACTTTTACCTCTTCCCAAGTAATTCAATAACCTTAAATCGTATAGCACCATTTCCATCCTCCTGCCCTTTTTCTTATTATTGTCCTATGTTTTACTTTACATAGGTTAGAAGCCCTATAATGCATGTTAATCATTGTGACTTCAGTCAATGGTCTCTGATATTTGCCCACTTCCAGTTCTCTTCATGTCTTTCTGCGTTTCAATGCTTACTTTTTGGAATATTTTCCTTCAGTATAAAGAACTTCCTGCACTACTATGTTTATTGCAGCATTATTCATGGTGCCCAAGACATGGAAACAACCAACGTGTCCTGCAATAGAGGACTGGGTAAAGAAGATGTGGTACATACATACTATAGTTAGCCATAAAAAAAGATGAAATACTGCTATTTGAGACAACATGGATGGACCTTGAGAATATTATGCTAAGTGAAATAAGTCAGAAAAAGCTAAGAACCATATGATTTCACTCATATGTGGGATATAAAACTGAAACTCAAAGACACAAACAACAGTATACTAACAGTATTTATCAGAGGGTGGAGGGTAGTAAAGGGTAAAGGGGTTATGGAAGATGATTTGACTTTGGGTGGTGGGCACACAATGCAATATATAGATCAGGTATCATAGAAATATACACTTGAAACCTATATGATCTTATTAAGCAATGTCACCCCTATGAATTTAATAAAAATCCTATATAATAAAAGACTAATATGCAAATCAACTGAACAGTGTTACGACCGGTCACTATGATGCACACTGACCACCAGGAAGCAGACACTCAATGAAGGAGCTGCCCCCTGATGGTCAGTGCACTCCCACAGGGGGAGCACTGCTCAGCCAGAAGCTGGCTCACAGCTGGCAAGCACAGTAGTGGAGGCGGGAACCTCTCCCGCCTCCGTGGCAGTGCTAAGAATGTCCGACTGCAGGCTTAGGCCCATTCCCTGCAGGAAGTGGGCCTAAGCCGTCAGTCAGACATCCCCCGAGGGCTCCTGGATTCAAGAGGGCACAGGCTGGGCTAAGGGACACCCCCCTCTCTGAGTGCATGAATGTCATGCACTGGGCCTCTAGTTTAAAAAATAACTTCCTTAGGTATTGCTTGCACTACTGGTATGCTGATAATGAATATGTTCAGCTTTTTTTAATCTAGAACTGTACTTATTTCCTTGAATTTTTAAATGATAGTTTCACTGAATATATAATTCTAAGTCAGCTGGTTGTTGTTTTCCATCATGATCTAAAGATGTTATTTTACTGTCTTCCACCTTCCATAATGTGTTAAAATGTGAGCAATTCCTGTTACTCCATTCAAGGCAATGTCTCTTTTCTCTGGATGCTTAAGAGTTTCTTTTTATCTGTAATGGTCAGCAATTGGAATATTATTTGCCTAGGTGTGCTTCATTTTTCCACTTAGGGATCTCTGAACTGTTTAACCAGAATTTATGTTTTGGAAAATCCTCAACCACTATCACTTTATTTACTTTTTATTGAATTTACTGGATGACACTAGTTCACAAAACCATACAGGTTTCAAGTGTACAACTCAACAAAGCATCTGCATATAGCACTGTGCAACCATCACCCAAAGCAAAGTCTCTTTTTCAGTCTCTATTTATCCCCCCGCTGCCCACCTCCACCTACCCTCAACTCTCTTTCCCTCTAACTCATGCCACACTATTGTCTCTGTCTATGTGTCACAGACCATAGTGTGGCATGAGTTAATCCCTTTACCTTCTTTCATCCACCCCACAAACCCCCCTCACCTCTGACAGTTGTCAGTCTGTTCCATGTATCTGTGCCTCTGTTTCTAATTTTTTCATTAGCTTATAAATGATTTGTAGTTAAAATTCTTGTCTGCCAACCCCATTATTTGGATTATCTGTGTGTCTGTTTTCATCATCTATTTATCACTTGAATTTTGGGGCCCTTCATTTGTCTTTTAGTTTTCATTTATATATCAAACATTATGTATTAAAAAAAACATATATGCTAAAGTTGAAAATATTTTCCCCACAGCAGATTAATCCTTTCCACTGTTAGGTAGATATTTTCAGGCACTAAATACCCAATCCAATAAAGAACTGAATTAGATCAGAAATACTTTCTATTTTCTGCATGATTCAATACAACTCTGGATTTAAATGTCTAAAGATGAGACCTGGGGAATGTTGCTGCATCAACACTGAGAGTGTATGAGATATGATGCTGCTTTTCCAGCCCAAGATTAATCTTAATTTTACAAAGTTGTAATTTTTATCATTAATCCATTAAATCCTCACAACAATTGTGAAATAACTGCTATTATAATTTTGCTGTGATTAAGAAACTTTCCCCAAATCACTCATCCATTAGCAGCAGAGCTGACATATGAACCACAGAAGTCCAGATCTAGAAACCATGCTCTTAACCATTACACACCCATTACTGCCTTTCATAAATATTCTAAATGTTCAAAATGGGAATGGATTATATAAATAATGTAGCTTTCTATAGAATATTATATATTATGTTACCATTATAATTACCATGTAGATCAAGATTCGTGCACATAAAATGACAATGTGTGTATATTGTTAAGTAAAAGAAGAGAGAAAAAGACTGTGTTATAATATTATTTAAATTTTGTAATTAAAAACGGTATGGAATGTGCATTCATGTATATGTGTGGTAAAGATGTGTGAACACATGAAAAATATAAAAGAATATATATCCAAATAGTAATGGTGGTTATCAACAGGTACAGGGTAATAGGTGAATTTTTACTCTATTATCTGTATTTTTATTTTCTCCTTTTGTTTCTCTTTAACAACAAGCATGGAATACTTAAGTTTTTCACTTGTAAAATAAAACTCAATTAGTAAATACCACAAAAAGTAAATTGATTTATTAAAAATAATTTGACACTTTTCTCAAAAATATAAAATAAAAGCTCCTGCCCTGGCCGATTTGGCTCAGTGGATAGAGCATCGGCCTGTGAACTGAGGGGTCCTGGGTTTGATTCCAGTCAGGGGCACATGCCTGGGTTGTGGGCTTGATCCCCAGTGGGAGACTTGTGGGAGGCAGCCGATCCATGATTCTCTCTCATCATGGATATTTCTGTCTCACTCTTCCTTCCTCTCTGAAATCAATAAATAAATAAATATATATTTTCTCTTTATAAATAATGATCATTGCAAACTAGAAATTATTTATAAATATAATGCATAAAAATTATAGGTAAATGCAAAATGACAGAATGAAGAAACTGCACAAAGAAAATAACATTGAGGTTAAAATATGTAAAGATGCATGAATTTTAAAATAAATAATAAAGGTTGATGACTTTAGTTGCCTTAGCAAAGTGGTCTTTCTTCCACCAATCTGAGTTGTAACAGATGCATTGTATTTAGATGGCTTTATGCCTTTGGCTCTAGTCTTTTCTCAAAAGTGCAACTGAGAAAAATTGAGGTATTAAATCATTCATTCTACCTAATAAATTTTTTATTATTTTCATTAAAATCCTCTCTTTTCATGTATCTACTATTTTATAACAGAATTTAATCATGGTTGTATATATGACAGTATCTCAAGATTTTCTGACTCCCTGATGGCTTTTAATTTATAATGCATAAAAAGGTTATGTTAAATCTTCAATTATCATTTCCTATTTTACTTAATCTCTGCATTTTATCTTCCATATTAAAATGACAACTCTTTGTGAAAAATGCATAATATGAGATTGCCAAAGACCAAAATGAGCTCCATGTACAAATAATCTGGATCTACTGTCTCCACAAATCTAATCTCTCCTTGCTGTTTATCATTCGCCCTCCTGTAACGGACAAAAATGAGTGCAGCTTTTTCTTTTAATAATAAATGGTTTGGGTTCTGGAAGGTGGAGCCCTGCGGGTTCCCACAGCCTCCCAGGCTCTTGTTTACACACTTCCTCTTAAATCTGTGAGTTTGATTGTTGATCCCGGTGCATGTGATTGCCCAATTGGGGTCGCTAGCGGAGCTTGTAGGGGAAGATTGTTTTTGGGGAGCCTGGAAAACAGAGCTGAGAGTGGCGACTGGTGAAACAGATCTGGGCGGAGCTGGTTCAGGTACAATAGAGAACTCCTGGTCAGAGAGGACTTAAAGCCTTGGAGGTCAATCCAGACACACTGCCACCCAGAGGCAGAGCCACGAACTGACTCTTCTGTACATACAAATACAGCAGTAAGGGGAACCAATACGGCCTGCCTTAAAATCAGGACTGTGGCTTACAACACGGAGGAACAGTGTATCAGAGGGAAATTCAACATTCTCCTGAATTCCGGGCGTGCCAAAAAGAAGAGTAGAAGATCTGAAGCACCTGCATTACTGCACATTTTTATTTTACTTTTTTTTTTTAATTAATTACTTTTTCACCTTTTAACTAAGAAAACATTGTTTTTCTTTTTTTTTTCC
>NW_005371324.1:3486110-3507401 GCF_000412655.1 Myotis brandtii
TCTAGAGCAGTGATGGTGAACCTTTTGAGCTCGGCGTGTCAGCATTTTGCAAAACCCTAACTTAACTCTGGTGCCGTGTCACATATAGAAATTTTTTGATATTTGCAACCATAGTAAAACAAAGACTTATATTTTTGATATTTATTTTATATATTTAAATGCCATTTAACAAAGAAAAATCAACCAAAAAAATGAGTTCGTGTATCACCTCTGACACGCGTGTCATAGGTTCGCCATCACTGCCCTACACCATTGGCAAGTAATTCCCTGATCCCTTTGGTGGCACTTCCTCAAAAGTTATTCTTAATAATAAAAAAATAAAAAAATAAAAAAAAATAATAAATGGTTTGAGAAAAACTGAAAGTCATGGCTATGTTGAGTGAAGCAATTGAGTACTAGAGAAAAAATTGCATGATGACTTTTAAATCTCTTTTAAGGGTACTATTTTGCAGCCTAGTAGATGTACATAATAAATATATTCCATACGGACATAATAATAATGCATTATTAATCAAGCACTGTCTATTTACCAGGTATTGTGTTCAGTCCTTTACTAAAGCAAAATAGAACTGCATCAGAGAAACTGATTGCCCAACATCATAATAAAGCTGGAAAGTGCTTCTTTCTAGCTGGGTGGCTGTCGGTTGGAGCACGGTTCTGTACACCAAAAGGTTGCAGTTCCATTCCCAGTCAGGGCACATACCTACATTGCAGGTTCCATCCCAGATGGAGGCAAGTATGGGAGGCAACTGATCAAAGTTTCTTCCTCATGGCCAATGTTCCTGTCATCTCTCTCTCTCTCTCTCTCTCTCTCTCTCTCTCTCTCTCTCTCTCCCCCCTCACCTCCCTCTCTAAAATCAATTTAAGAGAACGTCCTCTGATGAGGATTAAAAAAAAAAGGAGCTCAGAATTGGTGATGCCAGGCTGTCTAGATTCAGAGTTGGTCTAATTGCTCTGCCATATAATGATCAATTGCATGGTTTCCATACACGAATAAATTTCATATAAACTTATTAAGAAAAATATAATTAAGTGAAAATCAAACAAAACAAAATTGTTTTCAGAATCACAAATGATAAATATAATCTTTTGATTTTCTTTTATTTTGACAATTGTATTTTCTGTTTCTGACTAAAACCATATTGGCAGAAAGAAGATAATTGCTCAAATATATATATATATAAAAAGTATTTCCTCATCAAACTAACCCCCAAATAGTTTTGTAGTCAGTAGGAGTTGTAAATAATGTATCAGTCTATTATTGGCTAGAAACTGGAATCTGTTCAAATGTATTTAATTCAGCCAAAATAAATATCAAAAATCTAATTCAGCAAAATGAACATCAAAAATCTGTTTCAGTATTTTGTTTACACAATCTTCATTTAAAGGTTCTCTTAACTTGAGTTAGGTCATAGCTATGACTATTTGTAAAGACTTTCTCACAAATATAATCCAAATAATAAGACTAACAGAAACACTAATGGAAACACTTCCCTTTGCAAAAGTCAGGCAGATGATATTTTTAATCATCAATCTTCCCTTGAGATAGATGCCAAAAAGAAAAGAGCAAACATTTTTGTTAAAATTATCTCTCCAACGGGCAATTAATTTACTATGTGTAGCTTCCTTTTTTGAAACCAAGAGATCAATGCAGTCATAAATAAATCATAGTAATTAAAAATCTCTTTCAATCATAAAGGTAGTTGGAACTTTGAGGCCTTGCTAGTCTTTCCCAGGTAAATCTCTATCCTAGCCTTTAGCACAGTGCCTGGCACATGGTAAAGACTGAACAAAAATATTTTTGAATAAATGGATGAATCACTGACTATCACAAAGTAGATATAAGCTGCAACAACTCTGAAAAACTAGTTGGATTAATAATAATTAATAAAATAGCACAACTTATTTGAAAACATTTATTTATTTTTATTTATTTATTTAGTTGTTCATCTTCACCCGAGGATGTTTTTCCATTGATTTTTAGAAAGAGTGCAAGGGAGGGGGAGAGACTGAGAGAGAAACTTTGATGTGAGAGAGACACATCAATTGTTTGCCTTCTGCACGTGTCCCGACCAGGGCCAGAAACTGAGCCTGCAACCAAGGTATGTGCCCTTTACCAAGATCAAATCCAGGACCCTTCAGTTTGCAGACTGACTCTCTATCCACTGACCAAACCAGCTGGGCTCAAAATTTATAACAAGACCTTCGATGATGTTCCATTATTACTCCAACCAGGTTCTTTCATTCAATCAGGTTATGAAAACAACAGCAAACTTGAATATTCTAAATCATCCATTAAATTTAATTATATTTTTTAAATATTATAAATACACTAGAGGCCCGGTGCATGAAATTCATGCACAGGTGGGGGGAGGGGTCCCCTCAGCCCAGCCTGCACCCTCTCCAATCTGTGACCCCTCGGAGGTGATCCCCAGGATTAGGCCTAAACCAGCAATCGGACACCCCTCTCACAATCTGGGACTGCTGGCTCCTAACTGCTCACTTGCCTGTCTGCCTGATTGCCTCTAACTGCCCCCACCTGCTGGCCTGGTCACCCCTAACTGCCCCCCTCACTGGACTGGTCACCCCTTCACTTCACACAGCCTGCTGTTCAGTCATTTGGTCGTCCCTCACTAACCCCCCTGCCAGCCTGGTCGCCCCATGCAGCCTGCTATTCAGTCGTCCATCCAGTTGTTTTGGTCGACGGCCCCTGGCTTTTTATATATTAGGATGACTAAATTGTCATAAAATGGGTAATAATATATAAAACTAATTTTGCAAATGTTCTTGAATAATTGGATGACCATCTTAATCACTTTTTTTAAATTTTGTTTTATTGCTTAAAGAATTACAAAGAGTATTACATATGTCTCCTTTCCCCCGCAGCTTGACCTTCCCCCAGCCTCACCTACCCCTAAGTGTCTTGTGTCCATTGGTTATGCTAATATGCATGCATACAAGTCCTTCGGTTGATCTCTTACTCCCCTCCCTTCTGCCCCCCAACCCTCTCTGGCCTTCCCACTGCAGTTTGACAATCAGTTTGAGGCAGCTCTGCCTCTGTATCTATTATTGTTCAAAAGTTTGTAATGGTCTTTATTATCCATGAATGAGTGAGATCATGTGGTATTTTTCCTTCATTGACTGGCTTATTTCACTTAGCATAATGCTCTCCAGCTCCATCCATGCCGTTGCAAATTGTAAGAGTTCCTTCTTTTTTACAGCAGCATAGTATTCCATCGTGTAGATGTACCACAGTTTTCTAATCCATTCATCTACTGATGGGCACTTAGGCTGTTTCCAGATCTTAGCTATGGTGAATTGTGCTGCTATGAACATATGGGTGCATATATCCTTTCTGATTGGTGTTTCTGGTTTCTTGGGATATATTCCTAGAAGTGGGATCACAGGGTCAAATGGGAGTTCCATTTCCAGTTTTTTGAGGAAACTCCATACTGTCTTCCATAGTGGCTGCACCAGTCTGCATTCCCACCAGCAGTGCACAAGTGTTCCTTTTTCTCCACATCCTCTCCAGCACTTGTCGTTTGTTGATTTGTTGATGATAGCCATTCTGACAGGTGTGAGATGGTACCTCATTGTTGTTTTGATTTGCATCTCTCGGATGATTAGTGACTTTGAGCATGTTTTCATATGTCTCTTGGCTTTCTGAATGTCCTCTTTTGAAAGGTGTCTATTTAGGTCCTTTGCCCATTTTTTGATTGGATTGTTTATCTTCTTTTTGTTAAGTTGTATGAGTTCCCTATAAATTTTGGAGATTAGGCCCTTATCAGATATGACGTTGGCAAATATGTTTTCCCACGCAGTGGGTTTTCTTGTTGTTTTGTTGATGGTTTCTTTTGCTGTGCAGAAGCTTTTTATTTTGATGTAGTCCCATTTGTTCATTTTCTCTTTAGTTTCAAGTGCCCTAGGAGCTGTATCAGTGAAGAGATTGCTTCGGCATATGTCTGAGATTTTGTTGCCTTTGGATTCCTGTAGTATTTTTATGGTTTCCTGTCTTACATTTAAGTCCTTTATCCATTTTGAGTTTATTTTTGTGTATGGTGTAAGTTGGTGGTCTAGTTTCATTTTTTTTTTTGCATGTATCTGTCCAATTTTCCCAACACCATTTATTGAAGAGACTGTCTTGACTCCATTGTATGTTCTTGCCTCCTTTGTCAGATATTAATTGAGCATATTGGTTCGGGTTGATTTCTGGGTTCTCTATTCTATTCCATTGAGCTACATGTCTGTTCTTGTGCCAGTACCAGGCAGTTTTGAGAACAGTGGCTTTGTAATACAGCTTGATATCTGATATTGAGATTCCACCTACTTTGTTCTTCTTTTTCGGGATCGCTGTGGCTATTCGAGGTCTTTTTTTATTCCAGATGCATTTCTGGAGTTCGTTCTAGGTGTGTGAAATATGCCATTGGTATTTTAATGGGGGAGTGCATTGAATTTATAGATTTCTTTGGGTAGTATGGACATTTTAATGATTTTGATTCTACCAGTCCATGAACATGGTATGTTCTTCCATTTTTTTGTCTTCCTCTATCTCTTTTTTTCAACGTCCTGTAGTTTTCTGAGTAGAGGTCTTTTACCTCTTTAGTTAAGTTTATTCCTAGGTATCTTAATTTTTTTGGTGTGATGGTAAATGGGATTGATTTTTTAGTCTTTCTTTCTGTAAGTTCACTATTGGTGTATAGAAATGCCATAGATTTCTTGGCATTAATTTTTTAATTACTCTGATGCTGTGTATGGCATATGGATTCCCCTAGTAAATGTAAATAAAGCGTAGCCAAAACCTATCTTATCTTGCCTCATTCTCACCACAAGAGAGATGAAAACATTGCAGCACTGCTGTACAGTCTAAACATGTCTCTTATTGAGAAACAAATGACTTTTCCTTGACATAGTACACATGTAAATGACTGAAATATAATCATTTAAACCAAGCCTTCACTTGGAGATTGAATCCCTCAAATTCCTTCCATTCCCCATTATATTTATGGTAATGCACCATATGGTAATGTGTGGTATGGTATCTTCTCAGTTGTTGGAAAATGAAGTCTATTCCTGGTAGAAACCCATCAAAACATGATTATTTATCCCAAATGGATTCAAAAGAAGTCACTCATTTGAATACTCAACATATTTCTCTGCATGTTCTATTGAATTAACTGTGGTTTTCTACACATGTGCTTATCTTTGTGAATGTCTATTTATCTGACCTGACTGAAAGGATAGCAGAAAAGTAAAAGGTTAAAAACATGAAATTCATACTAAATTAATTCCTCTAAGCTGGAGACAGCCATAATGAAGAGTACAGAAAGCAGAGAAGCTGCAATGCTCAGGAATAGAGAGATCAGTTTCCTGTCTGTCAGACAGAACCTCCAAGAAAACAGCAAGAGGGGACCACCAGGCAAATGAGAAGCAGAGGACAGCCTGTGTACTAGAAGGCCAGTGGAGACCACAACACTGGATATAGAAACTCTAAAATATAATTGCACCTTTACATGGAACTGGCCTACAGTGAGATGAGTAAGGTACTCACCTCAAGTACAAAATGTAAGATCAATTCAACACACATGTATTGAAGATCTACTGTCAACATAATTCTAATATCCGCCTCAAATAATTTCTTATCCCAAAAGGATTAAATAAGTCGAGAATTATTAAACTGTAAGTTAAAATAAGATACATATCATTAGGAAATTATAAATAAACTAGAGGCCCAGTGCATGAAATTCGTGCATGGGTAGGGTTCCTAGACCTGGCCGGCAATCAGTGCCTACTGGGGCCTTCCAACTGCCAGCCGGGGCCTTCCTTCATTCCGCGCTGCCTCCTGGTGGTCAGCGCACATCATAGTGAGCGATCGAACTCCTGGTCTTCCAGTCGAACTCCAGAGGGGACACTTTGCATATTAGCCTTTTATATATATCGATTCCTATGGGGTTCAAGAAAGAGATTCCACCTCTGAGAAATTGTATCTATGGATTACATCATTGGTATACCCTACATAGTTCCAGTCTTTCCCTGGATGTGGTAGGATTAAATGTCCTGTTCCTCTTCTGTTGATGGGCACAAGGGACTATTTCTGGCCAATGAGTAACAAGTGGCAGAGATGTTTATTTTTGGCCACAGCATTTATTTGCTAATGCGAGACTGCACAGTTCTCTTTCTTCCTCTCTGGCATGGTAAGGAACAAGAAATGGTAGTCTTGAAGAGCTACAGTTAATAGGGTTTTTCTGCTGCCCTACAAAATACATATAGTATGAGCAGGATATAAAACTTTGTTGTCTAAAGACTCTAAGACTGAAATTTCATGTTATTGCGGCATAACAATACCTATTCTGGCTAACGTGGCACCAAACTTAAGTACTCAAGAACAGTTTAAGAATAGGATTGCCAGATAAAAGTCAGAACTCCCACTTAAATTTGAATTTCAATAAACAATAAAATAATTAGTACAACTATGTTCCATACAGTATTTGGGACATACTAAAAATTATTGTTTATCTGAAATTCAAATTTAATTAGACCTTCTATGTTTTACTTGCTAAACTTGACAGTAGTATATGAGATGAATTTTAGGTCATTAGTAAAATTTTGACATGTAGAAAAATTAAGCAAATGCTGAAGCAAAGGACCAAAGACCAAAAAGTACAGGAAAATGTTCAAAGAGTAAGAAGTCTAACAACTGAAAATCTGTGAACCTGGAATCTGTGTACCCTTATTTCTGAACTAGAGGCCCAGTGCATGAAAATTCATGCACACAGGGTTCCTTCAGCCCAGCCTGCACCCTCTCACAATCTGGGACCCTTGGGGGATGCCCACCTGCTGGCTTAGACCTGCTCCCCAAGAACAGATGTTCTAAAAGAAATAATCATATCCTTGGGTAAGGATTTTTTAAAAAGGTAATGGTCACATGAAAATTCACTGCCAGCAAGGCTGAGGGGACTGGGGGACTCTGGCAGCAGGTGCACGGCACAGCCAGAACCGCCTGAGGGTGGGCCTGGCCGCACCGTGCACCTGCCACTCCCCAGCGGGGCTGAGGGGACTGGGCGCCACCATCTTGTGGCTGTGGGCGCCACCATTCTGTGAGGGCGTGACAGTCAATTAGCATATTACCTCTTTATTATATAGGATTCCCTAGGTTTTCATACTTGGTACTATTTGAATTATTCTAGATACTTGCCCTAAGCATTGTCATCCATTCCTGTCCTTCCTCTCTAATGATCTGGAATGGAACTATATTCTCCTCCCTGGTGGCAGCCAATATCTATTAACTATATTCTTACAATAGCCACCCAACCCTGATTCAGCCCTTGCTGCCTATAATGTGTTTCAACATAGTGACCACAGTAGTGTTAAAACTGAAACCAGGCTCAGCAGGTGCGGCTCAGTGGTTGAGGGTCAACCTGTGAATTAGGAACTCACAGCTTGATTCTGAGACTCAATCCCTAGTAGGGGGGATGCAGGAGGCAACTGATAGATGATTTCATCATTAATGTTTCTCTCTCTCCTTCTCACTTCCTCCCTCTGAAATATTAAAAAAAAACAATTTAAAGAATAGCAATAATTTTTTTTTTTTTTAAAAAAAAGGACAACAGGTAATGTCACTCTTCTGCTCAAAACTTTTCCATGGCTTTGATCTGACAGAGTGAAGACTGAAGTGCTTACACTGGCCTGCAGGCCCTACAACATCTCACGTTCTGCACACAGGCTGACTTCATTTACTCCCACTTCCTCTCAGCCCAGCCTGGCCCTAGCCAAACCGCCTCCCTGGTGTTCCTCAAATGCACCAGGCTTAGTCACATCATGGAACCTTTGTACTTGCTCATATTTCTACCTGAAAACACTTTTCCCCTATTCTTTTACACAACTTGCTACCTTACTACCCTCAGGCCTCCACTCAAATGTTATCTTTCCAGTGAAGCTTTTCCTGATGGATATGACATTGTACCTTCATCTCTTATTAAATATTTTTCTCCATACTTTTATCACCATATAGTATACAATATATTTAATTATTTACTGTCTGCTTCCCCAGTAAAATGTAAATTCCACAAGGGTTAAAAGCTTTGTCTGTTTTTATTCATTGCTTCATTTCCAGTGCCCAAAACAGCAACTTGTACAAAGAAGGCGCTCAATGAATATTTTAAATAAATGAATGCATAAATGTTGTGGAAAACAACAATGGCCTTTGATGGTTTGAAGTGGGTACGCATTTCATCTGAATTGTACTTCAGCAAGGTAACTTTAACACCAGAGAATAAGAGGATTTGGGATACCCTAATAAACCATTTAAAACCATTTAAAACTTATCAAGTACAAGAAGTCCAATAAAGTTATGATTATTTTCTAAAATGCCTTTTTCAACTTATTTTTAAATAACAAATACCAATTTTTAAATTACATAATCACCTTCTAAATTCCTTTGTCTACCATCTTTTAGCAGACCATGTTTCAATCAACTTTATTCATCCCTATCCCATATCAATGATTAGCAAACTGTTTGCATTAGCTCAAGAGTATAAGAACAATTTTCTTATATCCTAATTTTCAATAACCAGAAAAGTTCTTTCAGGAGATATGCTGCTTTCAGTTTTTAAGTAGCTTAACTTTAGACACCTAATTATTACAGTTTCACTTTAGACACTTCATTTTCTTAGTCATAAGATTTTAAAAGTAATCCTTGTGGTGATCTATCATTAAGAAGAAAAGCCTGATGATGTTGGGTATGGCAATGATTTCTTGGCTATGAAAAGCAAAAGAAACAAAAGAAAAAAATAGATAAGATAGACTTTATCAAAATTAAAAACTTTTGTGCTTGAAATGACACTATTAACAGAATGAAAAGGTAACCCACAGAATAAAGGAAAATATTTTCAATCATACATCTGATATGGAAATGATATCCAGAATATATAAAGGGTTCCTACAAGTCAACAATAAAAAACAAATCAAACTAATCAAAAAATCAGCAAAAGATTTGAATAGATATTTCTCTAAAGGAGAAATACAAATGGCCAAAAATCACATGAAAAGATGCTCCACATCACTGTAGATGCTAGAGAAATGCAAGTCAGAACTACAATGAGATGCTACTTCACAGTCATTTAAAATGGCCCTTTAAAGAAAAATAAAGTGTTAGAAAGAAAGTAAAAAAATTGGAAACCATGTGCATTACTGGTGGGAATGTAAAATGATGCACCTGCTGTGGAAAATGGCATGGTGATTCCTCAAAAAAACTGAAACATAGAATTACCATATAATTCCATATAATTGGAATTCTGGGTATAGAACCAAAAGAACTAAATGCAAGGATTTGTACAGATATTTGTACACTCATGTTTATAGCAGTATTATTCACAATAGCCAAATATGAAAGCTACCCAAGTGCCCATCAACAGATGAATACATATGATGAATACTATTCAGCCTAAAACAGGAAGAAATTTTAACATATTCTATAATATGAATGAAACTTTAGGATTTTATGCTAAGTGAAATAAGCCAGTCACAAGGTGACAAATATTGTATTACTCCTCTTATATGAGATTCCTAGAGTAGCCAAATTCATAGAGAGAAAGTAGAATGGTGGTTACTGGGGCTGCAGGGGGAAAGGGAATGAAATGCCAGTGTTTAATGGGTAAAGAGTTTCAGTTGGGGAAGATGAAAATGTTCTGGAGATGGATGGTGGAGATGGTTGCACAACTATGTGACTGTGTTTAAAACCATAAAACTGTACACGTAAAATTATTTAAATAGTAAGCTTTACATTATGTATATTTTACCACAATAAAAAGAGAGAAACTATTTCACATTCTTTGAATCTTCCTATTAAAATACCATAATTTAAGCCCTGGCCAGTTGGCTCAGTTAGTTGGAGTGTCGTCCCATACACCAAAAGGTTGTGGGTCCAATTTCTGGTCAGGGCACATACGTAGGTTGCCAGTTCGATCCCCAGTTAGAGTAGGTACGTGGCAACCAATAGATGTTCTCTCTCACATAGATATTTCTCACCCCCCCACACACACACAAAAACACAAAAGTTGATCACGGTTCTATATAACAAAGATGGTATATAACATACTATATACCATCACAATTTCCATTAGCTGCCAGCTTGTGGAGAAGGATAAGAACCAAGAGATTCTCCCTACTGTCTTTCACCTCTGTCCACACTCATCTCTCTTCATTGACAAAATCTCCAAGCCCAGACATCCTATATAATAAAAGCCTAATATGCTAAGTGTTGAGTCAGCCACTCAACCAATCAAAGCGTAATATGCTAATGAAATGCTAAGGTTCAACTACTCGCTATGACATGCACTGACCACCGGGGGGCAGACAGTCGACTGGTCAACCAGTCGCTATGATGTGCACCGACCACCAGGGGGCAGACAGTCAACCAGTTGACCAGTCGCTATGACATGCACTGACCACCAGGGGGCAGATGCTCCGACTGGTAGGTTAGCTTGTTGCTGGGATCTGGCCAATTGGGACTGAGCGAAATGGGCTGGACATGCCCTGGAGCCCTCCTGCAGTCCCTCCCCGGCTGACCAACCTCCTGCATCCCTCCCTGGCCCTGATCATGCACCAGTGGGGTCCCTGGGCCTGGCCTGCACTCTCTCGCAATCCGGTACCCCTTGGGGGATATCAGAGAGCTGGTTTCAGCCCAACAGCTAAACGACTGGTCACTTTGACGCACACTGACTACCAGGGGGCAGACGCTCAATGCAGGAGCTGCCCCCTGGTGGTCAGTGCACTCCCACATGGGGAGTACCACTCAGCCAGAAGTCAGGCTCATGGCTAGCGAGCGGGCCTAAACCAGCAGTTGGACATTCCCCCAAGGGATCCCAGACTGCAAGAGGGGCGCAGTCTGGGCTAAGAAACTCCCCCCCCCAGCAACCCCCTCCCGAGGGCATGAATTTCATGTACTGGGTCTCTAGTATTATGATAATTGTAAAGCTAACTTTCCTCCTAATAAGTTCTCTTATTCTCAGTAATTTAATATGTTATGTCTTTCATAACTTCTCAAACGTATTATTCAACTTCTCATTTCCTACTTCATCATAAAAATCAAGAACTCAGACATGAAATGGCTCATCTCTTGATCCATTTAGAATTTTACCTAACATTTAAACTTAATACTACCTAATTATCTTTATGCTCAGGGGATGTGTAATTCTTGTACTATTCATTAATCCTTTCACCTATATGCAGTCATTCATTCATTTAGGAAATATTAATTGAGAGTCTAATATGAATAATCTCATTTTCTGCCCTTTCCTTGACCCATTTCAAAAATTATTTCCCTTTTTTTTCAATGTCTCGCTCTCTCCTGGTTCTGAATATGTTCAAGTCATATCCAAACTCCAACAATGTCCTCCCATAAATTCAAATCCACAATTCTCTGAACCTGCAACACCTTCATATTAGAACCCTATTTTTCACTGTCCCTTCTTGGGCAAATTTCTTGAAAGAATATTTTTTTCTATTTCCTCTCATCCCACTGACACTTCAGCTCACTGGAATATGGAATCTTCCCACACAGAAACTATTCCTCCAAAGGTTACCAATAATCACCATGTTGATAAATTGGACAAGTACATTTCATGCCGTATATTATTGGGCTTCTAGACTGTACATAGCATGTTGGCCTATGTTTGGGTTCTTTGTAAATGTTTTGCTCCCATAGATTTATGGCTGGTAATATCTTCTATGACCATATCTTACCTCCCTTATTTCTCAAACAACTTGGTTACACCTTCTCTGACATTTTTCACATTTTGCTATTTCCTAGAATTCTACCCTTGGGTGCTATTCTCATTACTCTACATGCTTGCTTTAGGCCATCTAACCCACACCAGTCCTTCCTCTCATTTGCACTTCTGGCATAAATCCAAATGCCTGATTGAAACACTTCAAATTCAACAGGCCTAAACTGTACTTATCATCTTTCTCTTATAATCCCAATCTCATTTAACCATACCAGCCCAACTGGTGTGGCCCAGTGGCTGAGTGTCATGAACCAGGAGGATGATGGTTAGATTCCTGGTCAGGGCACATGCCCAGGTTGTGGGCTCCATCCCCAGTAGGGGGCGTGCAGAAGGCAGCTGATCAATGATTATCTCTCATTGTTGATATTTCTAACTCTCTCTCCCTCTCCCTTCTTCTCTCTGAAATCAATAAAAATGTATATATATTTTCAATCCTGAGAGCCAGATGTACTTCAGAGTTCCGAATTTTTCAGATTTTCAATTTATAGTACCTTTAACAGGTGTTCTGTAACACCTCCAGCAGGCTCTGGGGCAGCACCACATAACCAAGCATGTTAATATTTCTGCAGCAATCAAAACATTCACACTAAGTGGGATAAATAAAGACTATAAATAGCCTCTCTCACTTCAGAACAAGCTTTATTGCAAATCAGTTATTAAAAAATGTTCTGCTTTCAGAGCTTTTGGATTTGGGAATTGAGGACAAGAGATTGTGGGCTACTCTATGCCAGGCACTCTGCTGGGTGCTGGGGACAAGAGATCTCTAACAGCAGAGCAGTACAGACAGAATGAATACATTATCATCCCCACCTCCTATTCCAAAACAGACTTACATCTACCAGACCCTCATTGATTGTGCTTTTAGCAATAGGATCATTAATTCATGGCAGTGACTGTGACAGAAAAGAACGCAACGGGCTGGTTACTCCTCTCAGGAAACATATTTACATGTTAACAGCGACACTAAAAAAAATCACAATGTGTTAATTGAAAGGAATGACTCCATTAATAGAAGTTCTTTTGGCATTCTAGCGGAATAACACTGGTACTGTAACACAGGTGCTGAGATTTTGGTCCCCTTCAGCTCAAACATTCTCCACAAACAGACTCTAAAGTCTAAATTTGACAAGCTCTTCGTGTGAAGCAAGCAGGAGCTTCTATAACCATGATAATTTCTAAAACTGTAGTCTGTTACAGAAGATATTCACCATAATCAAGGTTAAGCTTTCTTCTCAGTGCTCAAACCAAAGAGCAAAATATATATATATACACATATACTCACTGCTTAATGCACCAAAGTTATCAGTCATATTCAGGAATGAAATAGCCAGTTATTGGAAAGACCTGGATATGACAAGACTGTAGAGATAAAAGCACAGTACATTAGAAATTTCTGTAAGGCTTTGATGTGCCTTTGAAATATTATCTACATGTTAGGAATTTTAACATAATCATATGCTTCCTTTCAAGTCCAACTGAATGATATCTCGTCTTCTCACCATAAAAGGGATGGAAGAATACAAAATGTCAACTCCCCCAAGATGCTCCCATAACTTTAATAACAGAAATCTGGTTTTCCCTGGGATGTTAAGTAAATTAAATAATATTCTTGTCTTAAAATATTTTATTGATCAAAAAACGTGAAGCTGCTACTATTTTTCCCATTTAAAAAAAATGTAAAGTCCACATTGCTGTTGTTTTTAAGAAACCTGTAGTTGTTCAAGGTTTTTATTCACTGTGTTCATTTCTATGTAAGCAAAAACTGTATGACAATCAGGCATGTAGGCAGGCATACTAAGATGTTCAGATAGAAAAATCCTGCCTCGATTAGTGTAATGCCTCTTTAACTGGCTGCTCTCTTTCCATTCTTGCTCTACTGTACATTCTCCAAACTGTAGCAACAATGCTTCTAAAACTGAAAATGGATTTTGTCACTCACTTGCAGCAAATCCTTCACTAACTTTTCATTGCTCTTCAGATAATCTCAAACTCCTTGACCTGGCTTACCAGGCTCTCCAGTTTCCATCCACCTCTGCAATCTCACCACCCTCTCTGTCCATCCCCCACTTAGGTTCTCGGAGCCCCCGCCTGACTCAGTATCATTATCTTCCTCAGGAGTATCACACTCACCACTTATCCACCTGATACCCTTCATCTCACAGCTCACACATTCCCTGTTCACACCCACTTCTTCTAATCCACACTCTTCCTTCAACAACCTATGTAAATGTCAGTTCATCTAGGTTTTCTCTGATCACCTATACTTTGTTAGATCCACTCTCTATATGTTCCCTGTATTCCTCTTATTATAATGCAGTGTATTTTACTGTAATAACTGGTGGAGCTTTTTTAGATGGAAATTCTATAAGAATTTGTGTAGTATCTTCTATGGCCCCTTTAACTAATACAGAGCCTTCCATTGTGTAGAAACACAAAGAATAAATATTTTTTAAAAATACATTTTATTGATTTTTTACAGAGAGGAAGGGAGAGGGACAGAGAGCTAGAAACATCGATCAGCTGCCTCCTGCAAACTCCCCACTGGGGATATGCCCGCAACCAAGTCACATGCCCTTGACCAGAATCGAACCTGGGACCCCCGAGTCCGCAGGCCAACGCTCCATCCACTGAGCCAAACCAGCCAGGACAAGAATAAATAATTTTGACAATCACACATGCCTTTGTAAAATCCGACCATTCTTCATGTTATTCAAGAGCAGATACTTATAATGCCAACTTAATCAGCTAGTTTAAAAATCTTCATAGGTATCGATGGGCTAGGCTAAGAATATGGATTTAAACAATAAGAATATCAATGCTTAGATGAGTGCCTTCTATGTGAATTTATATATTTTTATAACTTCGCCCTTTCTACATCTCCCTTTTCAGCAAGGAAAGGGAAGTCATTTCCTGGAAGTCAACAACTTCATGGGCAGAACTGGAATGTGAACCCGGGTCTGATCCATCAGGCACTTCTTCCTTCCACCACCTCACACTGCCTGAGAGAATGTGCTGCTGCACAGTATTTCTTTCCTAAATATTAAATGTATTGGTCACCAGGCACAGTGGTTCTTTTCAATTATTTCATTGCACCTGGGAAAGATTATATTAAAATTATTCATCCAGACCTGTATGATGCATTGATTGAACAGCCATTCACGTATCTAAGTGCCTGCTTGTGAAATAATATGTGAATCCACAGAGATAGAACAGAATTTAAATGCTTGTGGTGGTTACATGCCAAATCCTCAGTATTCAGTGAGCATGGCTGTGACAGGCAATACCCTCATGAGAAATTTTTAGTGTGTAAATACTCATTAATAGGCATGTGAATGCAGGCTCTGTCTCAAGGGAGCAGAGGTGTTTAGAGCTGGAAGAATACAAAGAACAAATCTGGAATGGTAAGGGTAGGTTCTACATCTGAAATGATTTAAGATCCATTGAATGTTCTCATAGAAGAAATGGAATAATAAAAAGTTACAGAAAGGGCCCTGGTTGGTGTGCCTCAGTGGTTAGGGTGTCGGCCAGTGCACTGAAGGATTTTGGGTTCAATTCCCAGTCAAGGACACATACCTGAGTTGCAGGATCCATCCCCACCCTGGTCGGGGCAGGTGCAGGAGGCAACAAATTGATGTGTCTCTCTTATATCAATGTTTCTCTCTCTCTCTCTCTCTCCCTCCCTCCCTCCATCCCTTCCACTCTCTCTAAAAATCAATAGGCATGTGATTTTATCCTCCAATGAGAATTAACAACAACAAAAATGGTACAAAAAAGACAATGGGTAACCTTAATAAGAATGGTAACAGCCCTGGCCGGGTGGCTCAGTTGGTTGGAGCATCATCCCATACACCAAAAGTTTGCAGGTTCGAGGCCTGGCCAGGGCACATACCTAGGTTGTGGGTTCGATCCCTGATCTGGCACATTTGGGATCAATGTTTCTCTCCCACTTAGATGTCTCCCTCTCCTTTTCTCTCTCCCTCTCCCTCTCCTTCTCCCTCTCTGTTTAAAAATCAATGAACAAATCCTTGAGTGAAGATTAAGAAAAAAAATGGTAACAGATGCTGTATGTAATCAGATAATAGAAAATAGAATTATGAAAGACATTGTGGACTGCCACAATGGTAGCACATGCTACTAAGTTTATGTGACTTAATAGTTTGCATACTTATTCAATTTCTATGTATTTCTGAAAACAATACTATAAAATCTGTAGTCTACTAAATAACTACCACGTATACTATCATAGTCTCCTATAAATGTTACTTTGGTTACTGATTCAAATTTCATTGTAATGCCAAACAAGGAAAATTACACCTGGTGTCCCACAGTACAAAAGAGTCTACAAATTCTGTTTCTGAACATTCCTTTAGGCTTACTTGAGAACACTTTTTAGAATTCCAGAACCATGTAGCACACTTTGAGAAAACACACTGGGCGCTTCCCCACCTATCCTTCTATGCCTCTGTACGCTACTCAAGCTGAAATGGTTGACTTGTAGCTGCCCTCAAACTTGAGGCTTTCCCTCTGCCAGGAATATCTTTCTTCTTACTCTTGTCCTACCTGCTTTGATCCCATCACTTAAGACTCAACTCATGCATTGCCTCCTCAAGGAAATTATCCAGCTTGTTAAATCTGGGTTAGTCATTTCACGGGTTCTTAGGACATTCTGTTTTCTCTCATGAATTTATTAAACTGTGTCATTTTCTGTCTGCCTTTTTGCTGCACCCCCAATCCCCAGTTAAACTATATGATTCTTCAGGCTAGATATAATCTCCAAACCAACAGCACCTAGGCATGAAGCTCAGTAAATATCTGATCAATGAATAAATGAAAATTGATTTGGTTACTTAATTTTTCTCACTGATAATTTCTCTCTGTGGTGTTCATTAGAGTTGAGACATTAGAGGTGAGATTTTTTATCATTTCACTAATCCCTTTAAAGCAAAAAGACTTATGGAATTCCAAACTTGCAACATATTCAGTGCTTCGAGCTTCAATAAATAACCACTGAACAAAAGTTAGAAATATATATTTTTAGGATGAAAAAGTAAATAATCTCAAATATTTATAATTCAATTTGATGTTATAACTTTTCATTAGTTCTCAACATTTATTCAGTACATATTCATATAAATTTTTAATAATATACCAAATAAGTAAAATTTAAACTTACTATGATAATATTTTAGGATAAGTATTTTTTCCATATTGCTAAGATTTTTTTCATAAAAATTATTTTTTACAGTAGAATGATATTCCATATTGTGGATTACTATAATAGATAGATATAGATGTAGATATAGATATAGATATAGATATAGATATAGATATAGATCTTATTTCCCTTTGTTGGATAAAGATATTTTAAAATTTCACTACTATAAAATAATTACTCAAGAAATACTTTTGTTCAAAAATTAGTTTCCTCCTCCTAATACATTTTCTAATAATTAATTCCTAAAAGTTTACCAGATCAAGAAACAATTTTGCCTCTTTATGAAGCTAGCAGCATTTCACCAGTCTTTTCCATGATTGAAAGAAGACATGATGTTAATTTGCATGAAGACATTCTTATTTTCATTTTACTTTTGTTTTTACTTTTGATATTTTACTCTATTATGGAATTACATGATCAAAACCCTCAAATGTTGTCTTGAATAGGGGCCAAACTCAAAGGCACACAGACTTGCGCTAAATCCTCATTTCAGAAAATTAGTGTCTTCCCATCATTTAGATATGTGAATCATAGGTGTCATTTTCCTCTCATGAGCCATTTTAACACATTTACTGCAATACATGACTCTACAGTAATGGCTTTAAAAACACACAACTCAAAACTCAGATAAGCAATGATAATGATCTCCTTTTAAAAGGTGTCTGAAGGACAGTATTTTACAAAATATATTTTACTAGATGTTTTTGTAAAAAGAATTGGAAGATGGGAAATTTTCCTTTTTAAAATTGGATTTCTCAGAGGCTTTACACCCCCATGTGCACTGCAAATCTGTGTCTCAAAGGACTTGTGCACTAAAGAACACACTTGCTTGGGGAGGTTATGTCCTTAGTATGACATTGTCGTTGTTTAAACATATTTAGAAGACCTCTGTTGGAACTTATTTCAACAGACCATCTATGAAACATTGGAAAATCAGTCCTACAGAATTACAGTTATAGGACAGGTTCTTTTGTTCCAGCCTCTTCCTTTGTCCTAATTTTCTCAGCGGCATTCCTTCTCCTGCGTGTTTCTCACTTACTGAACGACGGGGAATTCACAGTGAGGCACGCTGGCACTGCTTGGGAGGAGAGGTATTTGCAGAAGACACACAGTGAAGGCCAAAAGGAATGACTGTGGGACTAAATTGAAGGCAGAGGCAAAAAGCAACCTTGCCAAGAGTATATCCTGGGGCAGACTGCTTAATTTAAGTTTAATTGCCCACTGAATATTCCCTGTCTGAAAATGCCACAATTAATAATATAAACATAATAACCTGAGGACTATAAATGAAAATTATGAGAACTCATATTGCCAGAAGTTAGGAATGCATATTCCCACATACTTAAAAACAAACCTGTAATAAAAAGATGAATTTCTATATGGCAGTTACTGTGTTTTCCTCAAATAACATTGCCTTTGTGTACAATTATTGAGTAAACATTAAAAGCCCTCCTTTTTGCAACAACCATACCTTTCATAAGTAAAATATTCTAAGAGGTTATTAACATACGGACAGAACTTGCATTAAAGCCAATAATAAGAGAAAAAACTGCAGGGTCATTTAAAGTGTATTGGTCCACGTACATTTGAATGACAATTATATTAAATTTTACCTCTTCTGCAGTTCAAGGGACACAGAAATCCCCTCTGGGAAGGACACAAGCATCTTCATGGTTCTGGCAGTGGAGTCCTTGGATAGCTAGAAGAGTTATTTGAGCGCTAACTGCTTCAAAAATTAGAGGTAATGCTACAGTAGACACTATACAGTACACCATGAATATGCTAAGTCAGAAAATTTTGGTAGGAATGAATGCTAAAACAGAGAGAAAGACTGCAAAATGAGAGCACCAAAAATTTCTTTCTGCATTCTCTTTAAAAACCAACAGAGGTCTGCCGAATATAGCAAATAACAGTGCAGGTTACCTACTTAACTTTGAATGTCAGATTTTTGGTATAAGTATGACAGGATATTTATACTAAAAAAAAATGTATTTGTTGTTTATCTGTAATTGAAAGTTAAGTAGGTGTTGTATTTTGTCTGGCAACCCTACAGGCATAAAAAATACAATAATGATAATACATTACACTACCCCAGAAAATTAAGGACAAAAATTAACAACATGCTAAGCACCCTGGAAACAAATGACAATGAAAACACAACAATCCAAAATCTATGGGACACAGTGAAAGCCGTCCTGAGAGGGAAGTTCTTAGGTCTACAAGCCTATCAAAAAACAAGAAAAAATGGTAATAAATTATCTAACCCTACAACTTAAAGAATTAGAAAGAGAGCAGCAAGAAAAGCCCAGAGTAAGCAGAAGGAAGGAAATAATAAAGATCAGAGTGGAAATAAACGACACAGAGACAAAACAACAATACAAAAGATCAAAAAAACCAAGAGCTACTTCTTTGAAAGGATAAAAAGATTGATGAACCTCTAGCCAGGCTCACCAAGAAACAAAGAGAGAGGACCCAAATAAGCACAATCAGCAATGAAAGAAGTGGGTTGGGGGAAGATGGCTGCTGACGGGAAGGAAGACTACAAGATAGTGCGTGAGTGAGAGAACGAAGGGAGAGTGTGTGGTCGCAGGGGGAGTGTTTGTGAGTTGATGGACAGCTATACTCCACGGGACTGTGGGGGATTGCTGGACGGGGTTCTCCTGAAGGGGCAGCCTCCACTGCTGCTGGGATCCTCCCGGAGCGACCGTCACACGGAGACCACGCCATCTTGAAGGGGAGAGTGGATGTTGTCAGGAGCCTGAAAATCCCAGGAATCTACAACAATGGCACCCAGCAAACAGCTGTGAACCTGGGAACACCGGTCCCCAAGTGGCGCGAGCAGGTGGATTCGGAGGAGCTCTGCACCCCCTCATGGGAAGGTGAGAGAGAACTACATAACCCGACACCCGGAGAAGAGAGATCATGGGGCAACAAAGAAATAGCCCACATATGAAAGAAAAGCGGTCATCACCAGAAAAGGAAGTAAATGAAATGAAGGCAAGCAACCTGTCGAGAAAGAATTCAGAAATTAAAGAAGTGAAGTAACAACCGACCCCACAGACATATAAAGGATTGTAAAAAAAATACTACGAACATCTTCCAATAAACTAGAAAACAAACTATTAAATGGACATATTCTTAGATAAATACAAGCTTCTCAAACTCAATCAGGAAGAATCAAAAAACCTGAATAGGCCAATAACTACCAATGAAATTGAAGCAGTAGTCATAAAACTTCCAGAAAAGAAAAGCTCTGGTCCAGAGGGCTTCACAGGGGAGTTTTACCAAACATTCAAAGAAGAACTAAAACCCATCCTCCTCAGACTATTCCAAAAATTTCAAGAGGAAGGCACACTTCCAAGCTCTTTCTATAAAGCTAGCATTACCCTAATCCCAAAACCAGATAAAGACCTTACAAAGAAAGAGAATTACAGACCAATATCCCTGATGAACATAGATTCTAAAATCCTCAACAAAATTCTAGCAAATTGGATCCAGCATTACATTAGAAAGATCATACACCATGACCAAGTAGGATTTATTTCAGGGATGCAAGTATTGTACAATATCTGCAAATCAATAAATGTGATACATCACATAAACAAATTGAGAGACAAAAATCACATAATCATATCAATTGATGCAGAAAAAGCATTTGACAAAATCCAACACCCTTTCCTGATAAAAACTCTCAGCAAAGTGGGAATAGAAGGATCATACCTCAATATAATAAAAGCCTTATATGACAAACCTACAACCAACATCATACTCAATGGGAAAAAGCTAAAACTATTTCTCCTAAGATCAGGAACAAGACAAGGATGCCCCTTTCACCACTCCTATTTGACATAGTATTACACTAGAAGTGCTAGCCATAGTGATCAGAGAAGAAGAAGAAATGAAAGGCATCCAAATTAGAAAAGAAGACGTAAAACTGTCATTATTTGCAGATGACATAATATTGTACACAGAAAACCCTAAACACTCCATCAAAAAATTACTAGATTTAATAAATGAATTTGGCAATGGAACAGGATACAAAATTAACACCCAGAAATCTATAGCTTTTTTAAAATATATTTTATTGATATTTTACAGAGAGGAAAGGAGAGGGATAGAGAGTTAGAAACATCGATGAGAGAGAAGCATTGATTCAGCTGCCTCCTGCACACTCCCCACTGGGGATGTGCCTGCAACCAAGGTACATGCCCTTGACCGGAATCGAACCTGGGACCCTTCAATCCGCAGGCTGACACTCTATCCACTGAGCCAAACCAGTTAGAGCTCCATGGC
>NW_005371324.1:3507850-3525020 GCF_000412655.1 Myotis brandtii
TATTTACCATTGCACCAAAAAAAATAAGATACCTAGGAATAAACTTAACAAAAGGAGGTAAAAGGCCTGTACTCAGAAAACTAGAGGACGTTGAAAAAAGAGATAGAGGAAAACATAAACAAATGGAAGAACATACTGAGTTCATGGACTGGTAGAATTAACATCATTAAAATGTCCATGCTACCCAAAGTAATCTACAGATTCAATGCAATCCCCATTAAAATACCAACGGCATATTTCACAGACCTAGAACAAACTCTCCAAACATTCATCTGAAATAATAAAAGACCCCGAATAACCACAGCAATCATGAGAAAAAGAACAAAGTTGGAGGGAATCACAATACCAGATATCAAGCTGTATTACAAAGTCACTGTTCTCAAAACTGCCTGGTACTGGCATAAGAACAGACATATAGACCAATGGAACAGAACAGAGAACCCAAAAAATCAACCAAAGCCATTATGCTCAATTAATATTTGACGCTCAGTTAATATTTGACAAAGGAGACAAGAGCATACAATGGAGTCAAGACATCTCTTTAATAAATGGTGTTGGTAAAATTGGACAGATCCATGCAAAAAAAATAAAACCAGACCACCAAGTTACACCATATCCTATATAATAAAAGCCTAATATGCTGTGTCTAGTTGACCAGTCAGCCGTTCAACCATTCAAAGCATAATATGCTAATTATATGCTAAGGCCGCTCAACCGCTCACTATGAGGTGCACTGACAACCAGGGGGCAGACACTCCAACCAGTAGGTGAGTTTGCTGCTGGGGTCAGGCAGATCGGGACTGAGCGAGACATACCGGATACACCCTGGAGCCCTCCCGCAGTCCCTCCCCGGCTGGCCAACCTCCCGCACCCCTCCCAGCCCCAATCGTGCACCAGTAGGGTCCCTCAGCCTCGCCTGCACCCTCTCACAATTTGGGACCCCTTAGGGGATGTCGCAGAGCTGATTTCAGCCTGAACCCACAGGCCAGGCCAAGGGACCCCACTGGTGCATGAATTCATGCACCGGGCCTCTAGTACAAAAATAAACTCAAAATGGATAAAGGAATTAAACCTAAGATGAGAAACCATAAAAATCTTAGAAGACTCCATAGGCAGCAAAATATCAGACATATGTTGTAGCAATATCTTTACTAGGATATTGGAAACTAAGGGAAAATAAACAAATAGGACTACATCAAAATAAAAAGCTTCTGCACAGCAAAAGAAACCATCAACAAAGCCCAATGCATGGGAAAACATATTTGCCAATGTTACATCCGATAAGGGACTAATCTCCAAAATTTATAGGGAACTCATACAATTCAACAAATGGAAGATAAACAATCCAATCACAAAATGGGCAAAGGGCCTAAATAGACACTTTTCGAAAGTGGACATACAGAAGGCCAAGAGACATATGAAAACATGCTCAAAGTCACTAATTATTTGAGAGATGCAAATCAAAACAACAATGAGCTACCATCTCACACCTGTCAGAATGGCTATCATCAACAAATCAACAAACGACAAGTGCTGGTGAGGATGCGGAGAAAAGGGAACCCTCGTGCACTGCTGGTGGGAATGCAGACTGGTTCAGCCACTGTGGAAGACAGTATGGAGTTTCCTCCAAAAATTAAAAATGGCCCTAACCAGTTTGGCTCAGTGGATAGGGTCCCGGGTTTGATTCTGGTCAAGGGCATGTACCTTGGTTGCGGGCGTGTCCCCAGTAAGGGGTGTGCAGGAGGCAGCTGATCAATGTTTCTCTCTCATCGATCTTTCTAACTCTCTATCCCTCTCCCTTCTTCTCTGTAAAAAAAATCAATAAAATATATTTAAAAATAATTAAAAATGGAACTCCCATTTGACCCAGTAATCATACTTCTAGGAATATCTCCCAAGAAATCCGAAACACCAATCAGAAAAGATATATGCACCCCTATGTTCATAGCAGCACAATTTACAATAGCTAAGATCTGGAAACAGCCTAAGTGCCCCTCAGCAGATGAGTAGATTCAAAAACAGCATGGATGGACCGGGGGAGCATTATACTAAGAGAAATAAGGCAGTTGAAGAAAGATAAATATCACATGATCTTACTCATTTGTGGAATATAATGAACAACATAAACTAATGAATAAAAATAGATCCAGAGACATAGAAGCATCAAACAGACCATCCAACCTCAGAGGGGAGGCAAGGGAGTGGGAGGGGGTGGGTAAGAGAGCAACCAAAGGACCTGTATGCATGCATATAAGCATAACCCATGGACACAGACAGTAGGGGGCTGAGGGCATGTGCTGTTTAAAAAAAGAACATATACGCATAGTAAAAAAAAATTAACAATATGCTGAAATATAAGAAAAGTTCATACTAATTAAAATATGTATTGGTGGAGTGGTGAAATTAAAAAACAACAACAACATATTAGTGAGAATAATTAAGAATCGATGTTCACAGCAACTTGTGCTCAAATTCTTAAAAGGGGGTGGAGTGACCGTAGACCAGAATTGGAAAAATCTGAAAACTCTATTGAACTTAAAAGTTATAACTGGTGAAGGTTTTACCTCTGACTAGGAAAATCACATTATCCAAGAATCAGTCCACCATTAACCTTTCAAGGAACAGGTACTTAATAAGAGAGAAGTCTATTTCTGCAACAATATTTTTCCGTAGCTGTTACTCTTTTGATTCAGGAAGTGGAGAGTTGCCAGCGGGGTCATGTTCTCCATTCCAGCATTGTAACCATGGCCGGGAGTCCTCCTGTGTCTTGTTCCTTATCATCTGACAGTGATACCAGGCAGCCACCCAGCTGAGGGAAGAAGGAGGCTTACAGTTGTTCCTTCAAGAATGCATTTGTAGGAGGAAGCAGTAGAAGCCTTTGGAGTGTTGCATGCTAGGAGTTTGCCTCTCCACTTACGAAAGTCAGTTGGCCAATCTGTCAGGAAACACATCTTTAACTGTGTACTGTGCACCAGTCTGTCCTGGGCAACGATAATTCATTAAACAAAGGGATCTCTGTCTCCCCTGTGCCTCTTGATAATTCACTACCTTCACCTAATTCAAAGAAGTAGACAATGGTATTAGAAATGTTATCTTAGTTCATTTCAATAGAGAGTCCAAACATAGTGCAGTTATGGTCAAGGCAAGAGAGAAAGTTGTCTACTGTACTCCACAATCTATTGACAAACACACAAATGATCTTTAAAACTGTACCACAACCTCCTGAACTTCATACACATGATCGAATGAAAAGATACTCTCCTGTTTCCAGATGTAGACATACAACAATCATTTAACAGAAGCCACCAATTACAGACTAAAGATTCTGCATATCTGCCTGCCCTTAAGCTTCAAATAATAACAAAAATAATAATGGTATCAAAATTTGTAGGCAGCTTACTTTATGTTAGGCATTCTGTTTCACACATTAAATGCATTCTCTCATTTAGTTTTCATATTATTTAATCTTCATAATACCAGTTGGAGGTTCTTTTACACATAAGGTAACAGAAATGTAAAGAAGTTAATTACATCATCCAAGGTCATGCAACTAATATGACAAAGAGCCATATCCAAATCCAGAGCTGTCTGATACCAAGACCTGTACTCCTAGCCATCACAATGTGTTGCCTCTGAAAGGGAGATTATGCAAGAACATAAATGGATCATAAGGAAATTCAGGACAATTCTCAGTCTTGGCTGCATTCCAACGCGAGGTACAGATCCATCTCTGTTGGTGGGATGGGCAAACTTGGGAGCTGGAGAATCACAAGAGCCACAGCGGATAAGGCTGGGGGCAGAAGTGGAATTGGCAGCAAGAGATAAGTGAGAAAGCCTTCTGATGTTTGACAGTGAAGTTCTTCTTGTAAAACTGCCTCCTTCAAGTGCTTAAGACAGAGATACTGATTCAACAAAACAAAGGCAAAGAAGAGATCGAAAATTTTTTTAAACTTAGAAAAAAATGTGAACTGATCTAAATGAGAAAAGAACCAAGCAATTTAATAAAAGAATGTACAAAAACCAGAAACATGATAGAAAATATGCAAACTATATAAGAATATGTTCTGTTAAATACAGTAAAGAACAAATTTGTCACTGCAAAAAATTGAGGTAATCATAAATGTAGACTACTTAGGAATTTTTGCAAGAATGCAAAATATAAAAGTGATGAAAGATGACAAAATGAAAAAAAGGAGACTGAACCCACAAATATAGGTAGATTCATTTAAAAAAAGGATGTGAAAACAGAGAAGCTTCGTATGGCTCGTGATACCCTTCTTGATTGCTCCCTAATTACATTTCTAGGGTCTCTTTCCATAGCTCCCCCCTGGCCCTCCACCCCTAGTCACACCTATCTTCTTTCAGTTCTTCCAATCCACTTTGTTCCTTTATGTCCAGTAGGCCTTTCATCCCTTTAGTTTCTATTTCTTAAAAACTTGTTTCTTTCCTTTGGCTAAATCTGACTCTTTCATTATATGTTAGCTCATGTCCATCTTGAGGCTAAGATTTGTTTAGGGTTCCACTCTGTATTTACAAAACATAAGAATTTCCCTATTCTCTTTTTCTCCTAAACTTCATTATTTCTAAATATCAGACAGAAAACAGCAGACTTTAGTAAACAAAATCGTGTATCAAAAAATTATATACTGAGCCAAGATAATTGTTACATGTCAATGCAACAGAAAGATATTCTCATATATATGAAGATTCATAAAAAATAGATCATACTCAAGTCATTCCTAAAAAATAAAATTTAAAATATAAAGCATATCAAAAAGAAGTGTTTCCAAACTGGCTCAAGTGTGAGAAAATAATGACAGGTAAGCAATAATGGTAATTTGTTTAACAGGCACAAATATGTCTTTAAATTATGACCATAAATATAAATATAGTTGTAAATTATATACATACTAGAGGCCTAGTGCACGACATTCGTGCACTGGGTGGGGGAGGGAGTCCTCCTCAGCCCAGTTTGTGTCCTGTCAGGGACCCCTCGTTCCTTACCGCCTGCCTGCAGTGGAGGTGGGAGAGGCTCCCACCACCGCCGCTGTGCTCGCCAGCTGTGAGCCTGGCTTCTGGCTGAGCGGCACTCCCCCTGTGGGAGCACACTGACCACCAGGGGACAGCTCCTCCATTGAGCATTTGCCCCCTGGTGGTCAGTGCACGTCATAGCAACTGGTCCTTCTGCCATTTGGTCAATTTGCATATTAGCCTTTTATTATATAGGATAACAAAAATGAAACAGATAAGATATGTCCTATATAATAAAAGCCTAATATGCAAATCGACCAAACAGCAGAACAACCGGTGGAACGACTGGTCACTATGATGTGCATTGACCACCAGGGGGCAGACAATCAAAGCAGGAGCTGCCCCCAACCTGCAGGCCTCAGGCCAGCCAAGGAGGGTGCCAGTGGAGGCCCCCAATTGCCTCACCAGTCGCCCTGCAGAAGGAGGCGACCGGCGCTGGGGGGCCGGGATCAGCCGGCAAGCAGGGACGAGGCTGGCAAGTAGGTGGCACCAGGCTGGCCAAGCTGGTGACAGTGGGGGCCCCCTGATCACCCCACCAGCTGTCCCACAGATTGGCCCTGATCGTCAGGTAGGCCTAAGGACCCTACCTGTGCATGAATTTGGTGCACTGGGCCTCTAGTATTAGTTATAACTCTCAGAAATTATAAAATGAGTTATCATTTACCAATTGGCATATCTACAAAACCTAAAACAATATACTGAAGTATTATTTCCATCAATAAAGATTCAATAAGATAACCATACATATGATTGATTAGTATACTAAAAGATATAGCTTACTCATACACCATCAGTAACTAGTTAAAATGTAATGAGAAGGCCAATGCCATAGCTCAGTGGTTGAGCATTGACCTAGGAACCAGGAGGTCATGGTCAGGGCACATGACCAGGTTGTGGGCTCAATCCCCATTGTTGGGGATTTGCAGGAGGCAGCCAATCAATAATTCTCTCTCATCATTGATATTTCTCTCTCCCTCTCCCTACCTCTCTGAAATCTTACATGTAATGGAGAGACCTAGCCAGTTTGGCTCAGTGGATAGAGCGTTAGCCTGTGGACTGAAGGATCCTGAGTTTGATTCAAGTCAAGGGCATGTACCTTGGTTTCAGGCTCAATCCCCGGCCATGGTCGGGGTACATGTTGGAGGCAACCAATTGATGTATCTCTCTCACATCAATGTTTCTCTCACTGTCCCTCCCTCTCCCTTCTACTCTCTCTCTAAAAAAAAAGTCAATGGAAAAATATCCTCTAGTGAGGATTAATTTTTTTTTAAAAATGTAATGGAGAGCAAGATACTATTCACAATAACAACTAAACATAAAAAAATAGTAATAACATTTGAAAGAAACATATAGGACATATGTGAGAAGTAAACAATGAAATTCTTTTTTTTTTTAGATCTAAAACTATATTTGAATGAAATGGAAAGATACAGTGGTCCTGATTACAAAGATAAAACATTGTATTAAAAAAAAACTCCATATTCCCTATGATTAGAATTATCTTAAAGAAAATAAAAATGAAAATAATTATACTCATTTTTAATAGTCTTTTGGAGATAAAAGGGAATCTAATGAACAAAATAAACTCACAAGCAAACTAGAAACAGAGGCATGGACACAAGGAACAGACTGAAAGACTGTCAGAGGAGATGGGGCAGAGGGGACTGGATGTAAGAAGGTGAAGGGATTAGCCAAAGAACATATTTGCACAACCCACAGACACAGACAACAGTATGGTGATGGCCAGAGGGAAGGGAGGGCGGTGGGGACTGGGTGGAGGAAGGCAAGGGATGGGGGGAAATGGGGATATCAGCAATAGTGTCAACAATAAAAATAAATAAAATAAATTTAAAAGTGCTAAAGTGCTGTCTTCTATATATTCTATACCTCTCCAATTTTTCATCATAAAAACATTTACTTTTATGATTTAAGAACACTTTTTATTTTAAAAACAAATAAACTACAGTGACTCTTCATCTGAAAAACATAAACTTGTTCTAATAGTACAATGTATTTTATAATTTTTATTTGTATCTACTGTCCCCAATATTTTTTTCTAAAAATAATATGTGTAGTATGTTTGTATAAATGAAGGCTTTTCTCATTCCTTTTATTTGTATGATCACTATAGAGTATACATATTTCATTAAATATCTTTCTCAGTCATTCTATTTGTCACAGCTCAGAGGGATTATTTGGACATAATTAGGGTTTAGATGTACTGATCTTCATTACTGCATTGGTTTGATAAAGTGCATTCTGGATATCATGGGGGGAAATTCACCTTGGGATACTTTTATTTTATAAAATGAAATGAGATAACAATACTGTGATAAATAGGAATCTATTTTTTCCCTGCTTTCCTTGTCTCATTTCCTTGCTGCTGCAACATTCATTCTTCAGCATCTCTTTTTAGGACACAGCATCCTTCAGTGAAGGCCTTGTGTCCATGTAATTAACGGGACAATCGGTGCCATCTATTATCATCAGCCAGATGCTTGTCTACATAATAGGGACTAGGCATTTGGCCCCACTGGCAATGTCTCTGTAAAAAATTAAAGCGCACTAATATGTAAACATTATTTCAACTTAATGCTGTTACTTTATTTGGGGACTTTAAGTACCACAAACATCTGTTAAACCATCAGAGTTCATGCTCTTACAAATGTATTCTCAGTGGGCAGTTGACAAATTACAGTATCACTGTCCTCCAAGTGCTAATTTTCTAGCATTTTGTATTAGTCTAACAAGCTTCTTAAAATAATGATAAAATCACACACTATATTTGGCTTTGAATTTCTTCACTAAAATTATATATTTGGGGGTCAGAATAGATAAAAAATAAAGAAGGGCTCAAAGAAGGTAAGAAGAAGCATTGACTTTTTGGGGTGGAATCATAGGAGAGAGCGTTTCTTGGAGTTGGTCCAATTCTTCCCAACAAGATCCAGAATCCAGAAGAACCTCAGACTCAGAACAACAGGCTGTTCTTGGAGCTCCTACTTCCTACAGAATTTGCCCCTAGAATACAGCCAGCAAGATCAGCTTTCTAAATCAAGTAGAGAATCAAAAAAAAGACGGTTCCTAATTAGATGTGTTGGTGTATTAGAGGAAAGTGAAATGAACTTCTTACCACCTCAGATTTCTTCAAAGGGCCCTGAAAAAAGCAGACCAGGGGAAGGTCACTCCACATTAACTAAAATACACTGAAGTCCTGTCTCCAAATGAAGCTTCCTTTCTTAGACATTGAGAGTGTTCCCAGTTTGCCCACCTGCTTCTACCCACCCACCCTGAAGGGAATCCTATCTTTCTGCATGATCCTGACTATCTACCCACATAAAATCATAATCACCCCCATCATCTTTCAAAAGAAAAGATATTTGAAGAAATCAATAGTATAAAAAAGAAAAACAGTGAAAAAAATTTTTTTTAAAATTCATAAATGCACCAGAGTTATTACCAGAAATTAAAACAGAACTTTAAAAATTGCATAATTAGTGTTTTCAGAAAGATATATGAAGACGATGTATCCATTAAATGGGATTACACTGATATCAAAAAGGAGAAATCATAAGATAAAAGATGTATCAACATGTTATGGAAAAAGAAAAGTCAGTGTGCTGGGTTGAATACCTCCCCAAAATTCATGTCAACCTTAAACTTCGGAATGTGACCTTATTTTGAACTAGCATCCTTGCAGAGGTAATTAGCTAAATTTAAGATGCAGTTTTACTAGATTATTGTTGTCTATAACCCAACCACTGGTGTCTTTATAAGAAGAGAAAACTGAGATGTAAGACACACAGGGAAGACTGGCATATGGAAACAGAGGCAGAGATTGGAGTGATGAATCTACCAGCGAAGAAACACCAAGATTGCCAGCAACCACCAGCAGCCAGGAGAGAGTCATGGAACAGCTTCTCCCTGAGAACCTCCAGACAAAAACAATCCTGCTGACTCTTGGATATCACATGTCAAGCCTCCAGACTGAAAAAGAATAAATTTCTGTTGTTTCAAGACATCTAGGGTATGGTAATTTATTCCAGCAGCTCTGGGAAACGAATACAGTCAGTTTAGCGCTTTACTGTGTCTACAAAGTGAAATGGAAACTCAGAGAAGGAGACTAGCTGCTTTTGAGAGGACATAGAAGGTGTCAAGTAAGACTTGATAATTATCCACGATATTGGAAGATGACTGAATCAGCCTGTTAAATCCAGAAGGAGAGGTGTGTTCCAAGCTCTGACAACAGTGTATGCAAATGTACAACTATGTGAACACATCTTTCATACTCAGGAATGGCTAACCATGTGGTCTGACTTCAGCAGTACTTTTACAGGTGAAGTTGTAAGAGGTATTATTAAGAGCATAGATGATGGGAAGACCCTGAGGAATCAGGCTATGTAGCAGCCAAAGGAAAGAGATAAAGAGATTTTTAAGTAAGAAAACGACATGACATATTTATGCTTTAGAAGGAATTACACTTCCTCGGTTCTGAAGTCACCATCTTCTTCCCAGTGTAACTCCTGTGATGCCTGTTTTCATTTTTTATTTCCTTCCTCTCTAATCTCTGCTCTTTCCTGGACTTTTATCTAAAAGAAATATGTATTTACTTAAAGCAAATTACTAAAAAGTGTTTAGAGTAAAGATTCTTATTATCATTTTTTTTAATCTCTAGTTAATTTTAGCATCTACTTTTGGAGTCAGAGCAAGCCGGGTCACCAGCAACTCAACTCTACTGGAGCCATCCGAGAAAATTCAGCCAGGGTGCTCATTCTTGCTGCATCTGCTCAAACCAGCAAGGTTGATCCAGAAACACAGCCTCAATACTGGTATGTGCTTCAATCAGTATGTGGAGGACATAGGCTTCATTAAATTGGACTACATGAACTACCATGAATGGGTCATTCAAGACATCTACCTTACCACAGAATGCTATCTGTTTGTACATAAAATAAAATTTTAAAACTTCAATTATGTTTTAATGTGAATGTAATTGTCACGTGATCATAGAACTCTCCTGCTGTCACTAAAATCTGATCTATGCATTTGCCCAGAGGTGGCAGTCCTAGCTTTGGGGGCAATTCACACAGGAAAGCTTATAAATTTCTCTAATATGTATATGCAGAAGGGAGCAGTGATTACAGACGTGTCAGGAGTGTAATTGCTGAGAAAGCAGTAATTTCTTAGCATTTGGAGGGGTGAGGGTAGAGGTTGTATAAAATTTAATTACAATCTTGCAAACCATTTACTGAGAAGCCTTGCCTTTAGGTAGGTTAGGAACTTTTAGGCAGAGGTACGTATAGGTCCTGTAGGGGAGATAATTCATAGAGCCTTCTAGGAACAGCGAAGTTGTGGCTGGAGCAGAGTGAGAAGCTGAAACTTAGGAACTCTATTGAGCTCTGTAAGACATGGTTAGGTAATGTGAGATAAACTTCCTTTTGGAGAACAGATTAGAGTGCTATGAACTGTTATTGCTTATTTATATTTTTAAATTTTATTTATTGATTTGAGAGAGACAGAAAGAGAAACATCACTTTGTTGTTCCACCTATTTATGCATTCATCGGTTGACTCTTGTATGTGCCCTGTCTGAGGATCGAACCTGCATATCAGGATGATGCTCTAACCAACTGAGCTACCTGGCCAGGGTTGTTGTTGTTTTTTTATTTTTTTATTTTTAAAAAAAAATATATATATATATATATTTGATTTTTTGCAGAGAGGAAGCGAGAGGAATGGAGAGTTAGAAATATCAATCAGCTGCCTCCTGCACACTCCCTACTGGGAATGTGCCTGCAACCAAGGTACATGCCCTTGACCAGAATCGAACCTGGGACCCTTCAGTCTGCAGGCTGATGCTCTATCCACTGAGCCAAACCAGTCAGGGCTGTTGTTGTTTTTTAAAGGTTCATTAGATGTTGTGAGCAGAATAGATTTTAGTGGGACAAGGCTGGAAGCAGGGAAACAAAGCTTTTGGAATAGTCTAGTCGGGGGGGGGGGGGGGTGGGGGGGGGGAGCTAACTACATTGATAGTCAGCTCCATTTCAAAGAAATTATACAAAAATTAGTATTTTCTTGGGCTTTAACAAAATAATAACAACGCAAAGCTGACATTTCTTATAGAGAAGACTTCTTATTCTTCACTCCCTTTTTATGGTGGTGATTTACTGCAACCAAAAAAAATGTAAGGAGCATACTTTGCATTTAATTTTAAAATCATAAAATTTATGTAATTGTTGTCTATAAGCCAGAAATATAAATGAAAAATCACAAAACATAATACAAAATGTTACAGTGTTAAATCCAATGGAAGAAAAACTACTAATAAACCAGATTTTCAAGTCATAAAACCAATGAATCTTGAATTAGAAAAGAAGTTATAAAGGTTTTTCTGTCCATTGTGCAAACAGAAACTAGGGGAACATTCTTGACTTCTCTTTCTGTTTCACTCACTGCACCCAATCAATCAACAATTCCATTTTATGTAACTATGTCTACTTTACTTCATTCCTCAGGCCACTATCTTAATTCAGGTCACCAGAATCTCTAACATGTGTGGAAATTAATAAAGGGAAACCTCACTAAAATGGAGCAGGGAGGCCAGCGGGGAAAGCTCTCACAATCTATGTTGATTACAGACCACAATAGAAAAATCTGTCCTCAACTGGAAAGAATAATCAATGATAGGCCCCAACAGGAAAAGACGTACATTGCATCTCCTATAAGAAATCAAGTACCCCAGAACTCAACCATTGAGAAACTGTCATCCCCCTGAACTCTCCCTTTTCTCTTCCAACTTCCTCCATTTACTCCATAAAATAACCTTCCTGTCCTTTGCTGAATTTACCAATGCCTTTTGCTATAGTTTGCTTGTCCTGAGTTGCAATTCTTTGCTGTTCCCAAATAAACCCATTTTTGCTGGTAAAAAATAGGCTTTTATTTTTAAGGTCAACACATGCTAAACTGTAGTCCTCCTAACAAATGTGTACTCACTCGTTCTCCCCAGCCCAATTCCTCTTTATTCAGAATAATATTCCCAATTACAAATCTGCTCGCTATTGTTCTGCTTAAAATCCTTCAAAAGCTTCCCATTACCACCAGACGAAGACCTTTCAATCCAATCTCTCTACATGTGCGCTCCTCATTTCCCCTTCTCTTACACAGTGGGGCAGCTGTACTGAATTACTTGCAGTATTTTGCACAGGCCATGCCTTCTTCTTTTAGGACTTTGCCTAGGCCCGTGGTTGGCAAACTGTGGCTCGCGAGCCACATGCAGCTCTTTGGCCCCTTGAGTGTGGCTCTTCCTAAGCCTTAGCAGTACCCTAATTAAGTTAATAACAATGTACCTACCTATATAGTTTAAGTTTAAAAAATTTGGCTCTCAAAAGAAATTTCAATCGTTGTACTGTTGATATTTGGCTCTGTTAACTAATGAGTTTGCTGACCAAAAGCCCTAGGCTTTTCCCTCTGTCTCAAAAGTCTGGCTATTTCTTCATCCTCTGGTACCAGCAGTGACATACTTCCTCCGGGAAGTTTTTTTCCAACCTTGGAGAGACTGTGTTTACCTCCAAAGCATCCTGTGCTTACTCCTGCTGGAGATCTCATGACATTGCGCTGTTTCCCTTTTATTCCTCTCTTCGAGACCACAAACTTCTTAAAGGCAGATGATATGCCTTGACCTTGCCACTTGTAAAATGCCTGGTATGTAATATGTACATATTAGTATTGTTCTACTTCATCACTATGTATTCATGAAGGATAGAATTACTTTTATAATTTTCCCAAAAGTTATTCAGTATTTGCATGAAAAATCTCAGGGACAAATTATTTTTTCATGAACATTCTACATGCCAGAAGGCTTCCTTAAGGTAGTTTATTGCAACTGCACCATCCTCCAACATAATAATGTTTGCCCTGTGGGATGATGATGATGATGATGATGATGATGATGATGATGATACAAATGACTATAGAACAGGCACCATGCTGGATACTTCACATGAAAATGCTCAGTCCACCCTCATAACAATTCTTTGAATCATATACTATTAATACTTCCCCAGTCCAGTTAAAAAGAAGGAGGTATAGAGAAGCAATTTAGTGAAAATTATACATCCAGCAAGTGGTCAAACCAGAATTAAAACTCAGCTGGCTGAGTCCAACCCTTAGCATTACTTCACTTCCATCTCAGAACCAACTGTCAGGCAGTGAGCCAGTTTTTCAATTCTTGTACACTAACAATATTTGTAGTTAAAAAAAATAATAAATAATTATTAAAAACTAAAGGCCTGGTACATGTATTCATGCACGGGTGAGGTCCCTCAGGGTGGCCTGCAGGGATCGAGCCCCAGCTCGCGACCCCAGGCTTGCAGCCCCGCAGTCTCACCTGGCATCCCGCTGTGACCTGGTGCTGCCCCCTCACCTGCTCCACCATCCTGCCTGTGGGGTGATCGATTAGAGCCGGGCCCCCCACCCGGCTCCCTCAGTGCCTGGGAGCCAGGCAGTGGCCCCATCCCCCACCGCTGCCACTGGCTGCCATCTGCAGGGCAATCAGCAGGGCAATCAGGCCCCCCACTCACACCCACATTGGCCTGGTGCCACCTGCTCACCTGCTCCACCATCCTGCCATGGTCCCACTCTTGTCAGGGCCCATCAGGGCCAGCAGCACCTCCACTGCTGCCTGCTGCCAGTGCCACATCGCTGATGCCCGCCATGTTCCGAATTACCCCCTGGTGGTCAGTGCACGTCATAGCCAGCGGTGGAACTCCCAGTCGAACAATTTGCATATTAGGGTTTTATTACATAGGACTAGTGGCCCGTTGCACGAAGATTCGCTCAATAGGCCTTCCTTCCCCTGGCTGCCGGCAGCGGTTTTCCTCCGGCACCCAGGACCCAGGCCTTTGGTCTGGCCGCAGCAGCAAGGCTTGGCTTCTCCACTGCGGCTGCTCCCAGCCCTTCCTTTTTTACTTTTTTCCAGCTCCTCCAGCGGAGCCAGGGCTGGCTGGAAGCCTGTGTCCCCAGCCACTCCTTGAGTGGAGCCCAGGCCCCCAGCCCCTCCTTGAGCGGAGCCCAGGGCAGGCTGGAAGCTTGGCTTCCGCCGTCGCCGGGAGCAACCCAAGCCTCCTGCTCGCTCCAGCTCCGTGGCCGCCGCCATCTTCAATGGTCTTCAGTCTTCGCTCTGCGCCTGCGTATGCAAATTAACCGCCATCTTTGTTGGATTAATTTACATAGTTGCTCTGATTGGCTGGTGGGTGTAGCGGAGTGACGGAGTGATAGTTAATTTGCATGTTTCTCTTTTATTATGTAGGATAAAAACCTACTTAACTTTGTTTTAAATTCATTTCCAAGTTCAACTGTCCATAGAACTCTTTTAAGGGGCAATACCTATTCACATCCTGAATAACTGCAAATCTGCAAAATGTACTTTGAGAAATACTGGTCTAAACATGATTATTCTCCTAGTTCACTGCAAAATTGTACTTGCTTTTGGAGCAGTCACTTCACAGTAGTAGTATGTACTGGGCCAATAGTCAACTACAACGATGACCACCTCATCTGAATTCTAATAGAAGCCTACTGAATTAGAGTCTCTGGAGTGAGACCTGGGAATTGAAATTTTTAGTCATCATCTTATGTTAGTTCTAAGCACTTCCATTTTTTAAAACTATTCTTTTTGAATAAGCTGAAATAATGGTGTTCAGTCCTGCCTTGGGCTGAGCACCTTACATCTCATCAGGGAATCTCATTTATAAACCCAGAGATTCCTTCATCCCCAGTTTCAGCCCTCTCTACTTCTCAAGTCTGCTCGCCTGCCTTCTGGTCCTTCTACCAGCCCATATTACATGGCATGGTATTCTCTGCCAATCCTCCATGTTACCCCGCTACTGCATTGATCTTCCCCTTGATTGCTGGAAAACACTTATCTTCTGGGAGTTGACTAAAATGTTATCTCCTCTGTATAGAAGAGTGGGTTCCTCTCTAGTCTGTGCATCCACACTATACCAATATCTCATTATAGTGTTTAATGCATTCTATTATAACTAAGGATGTGCAGTTCTTTTTTAAAAAAAAACATATTTTATTGATTTTTACAGAGAGGAAGGGAGAGGGCTGGAGAGTTAGAAACATTGATGAGAGAAACATCGATCAGCTGCCTCCTGCAGACCCTTTGCTGGGGATGTGCCCACAACCAAGGTACATGCCCTTGACTGGAATCGAACCTGGGACCCTTCAGTCCGCAGGCCGACACTCTATCCACTGAGCCAAACCGGTCAGGGCATGATGTGCAGTTCTTTTCCAGCAGAATACAAGTGTCTTGGTGGTAAATGCCAAATTTTAACCCTTCTTGCCTTGTCAATACTAATGTAGTCTTAGCCAATAGTTGAGGCTCAATAATTATCAGTTGAGGGGTTCAAAGGAATTTAAAAGACTTTATCTTTGAAGCTTGATTATCTCCCTGCTTGTTTAGCTAAGAAAGAAATACACTAACACCTGGTGTCAACACATATCAACCATCAACGCAAGCCATGATGGAGGAAATACAAAAGGGTGTTGATAAACCTACCCCTGAAGCACCAAGGCAAGTACTCTGCAACTACATTTATTTCTAGAAAACAAATGTTACCAAGCAGCCACCTAAGACAGGGAAATCAGAGGTGAGTTAAAGCAATGATTGATACATAAATAGAAACAGATTTTGAAAACAATCACTAAATTTAAAAAAACTAAAGAACTGATAGCATGCACAGCTAAAAATTGAGCAATGGACTCACGGGATAAAGTGAAACAATTAAATAACCCTATTTTGACACTAAGATGAATTAATTTTGAATATCATTGAAGCTTATTGGTGCATTAAAATGTTTGATTTCATTATTTGAATTCTGTATTTCTAACATTGTACTCTAAATATAAAAGCACAGTCAACACCATTAAGAACCAAGGAATTAAGCATAAGCTCACAAATGTTTATCTTTCATGATACAAATACGATAATTGTTCAACTTAATGCACCCACTAATCATTTTATATGACTGAGAGAGGTTCATTCAGGCCTGATAGATAATAAATTTTCAATAGCTTATAAAAAGAAAAAGGCTACTTACTACTTAAGATTCTGTTTGGATAGAAAAGTGCCAGTTAAGGCTCTATTCTGTCCATTTCCTACTCAATTTCCTAAGGTTTCATTAAGGATATTTTAATAACTTTCATAATTGCCCACCCCAAGAGAAAAACAGGATAATTTAAATAATAAATCAAACTATAACTGTATTGTTCTATTTTCCTAAATATTAATTTTATTCATTTTATACAAATTAATATGTCAAAAGAATGAGGATGCTTACTTTTGCTATGATTACTTTGCTATTGTTTCCAATTTAATTATTAAACATTATTCACTTTTAGCAAACAGCATGTTATCCTAAATCCAGCGGTTCTTAATCTGTAGGTCGTGACCCCTTTGGCAGTCGAACGACCCTTTCACAGGGGCCGCCTAAGACCATCCTGCATATCAGATATTTACATTACGATTCATAACAGTAGTAACATTACAGTTATGAAGTAGCAACGAAAATAATTTTATGGTTGGGTCACAACATGAGGAACTGTATTTAAAGGGCCAGAAGGTTGAGAACTACTGCAAATCAATAAACATAACCTCATATCTAAATTTCTGTTGTACAATTTGCAAAGATAGACACAAATTTTACGTAAGTTCTGAAAAATGTCTGGCCCTTTCATCAAACCCAATCTAACAAATTACTCAATTAATAACTTTCCATTGGTCCAATTAGTTTTTACTTAAAAATTCATAATCATGTATAAAATTTAGAACTAACAATACTGTGTGAATATATTAACAATATTATTAAAATAATCCTTTGCGTTTTATCAGTTAGTGAGCAACTTACAAATTATAGGCACAGTATAAGTAAGAAAAAGTCTGCAGCCAATAGGTGTCATAATTTTATCTCTGACACTGTCTCCGTAGAGACAAGTCAAAATTCCATTGATGAGACTGAATCAGAGAACACCTGTCAAGAATAACTATCTTGACCTTTGCTCCAATTTTTAAACATGTCACCAATGTTGTCAGATACATAAAGAATGGCAATGCTCTAAGACAGGGGTCCTCAAACTAC
>NW_005371324.1:3525102-3526481 GCF_000412655.1 Myotis brandtii
AGGAATTTGTTCATAGTTTTTTTTAAAACTATAGTCCAGCCCTCCAACGGTCTGAGGGACAGTGAACTGGCCCCCTGTTAAAAAGTTTGAGGACCCCTGCTCTAAGATCTGACAGCAAACCCACCAGGGTCTTCACACAGAAAATGAAGAATATTCTACTGGATTATATGCATCAAATTTTCTTAATACTTACAACACATAGGAAATATCAGATGACACAGATGTCTTTATCATTTTCAACTTTCAGAAGAAAAGATCAGTCAAGTCACGGTAGCAATTATGGAGTATTTTTTTTTCTGATATTACCAGCAACACTTTGGCCCACGTTCTGTTTGATTCCTATAAAATGCATCCTCTCAAACACCCTTAAGCTTATAATGTTGCTTTACATCACATCACAGTGAAATAAACACAAACTTTGGCTAACTATCCATTAAAAAAAGGTCCAAGGAAAAGTTTTTCTGCCCTGTGTTTACCTACCTCTCAACATCGTTTCATTTGCAGATCTTAACAGTTCCAAACATCTTTTGCTCCTTTAATTCATCAGTTATCTTTATGTAAATCCTCCCTGATCACATTAATTACATGTGAAAAGAAAATGCTCTATAAAACACATTAACCATCACCAGTAGATTAAACCAGGTTGCATTTAAAAATTCTAAAGACCATAATCAAACAAGATTCAAAAAAGCGTATCACAAAAGACACACACACACACACACACACGGATAAAGGGAATATAGCTGAGGCTTCTGTAGATCTCCTCGTGGAGATTGTGAGGCAAAGGGGAAAAAATAGGAAATAAGTGCATACTTCTGTAGACTCCTCGTGGAGATTGTGAGGCAAAGGGGAAAAAATAGGAAATAAGTGCATAGGCAGGTTAGTGTGGAGCTTTCAAGGTAATAGAACAATAAGATGTAGAACTGGTAGAGGAGGCAGCAACGGAAGGCCGCATCTGGAGAGGGAAACTGGAAATAAATAACTGCTACTGTTGAACAACAGGACATGGTGGAAGAGGGCAGGCCTTACCCCCAACTATTCCTAATATGATCACTGCTTCCTGGGGGCTACCATTTGTGTATCTAATGTTAACACAGTCCAGACGAGGCAATCAAGATTGAATGGGAAGAGCATCAAAAATCAGATCTAAGTTCTAGTGCTGCCACAGTCATAGCCACAGCTATGAACAAGGCAGCTGCCTTATCTGTGAATTGAGACAATTATGCCAGATGATGGTCAGTTTCCTTCCAACTCTAAGTCTCATGAACACCAGAAGTCTGTCGTACATATCAGTCAACAATCCTATTCAAACAGTATATATTTTGGATATATGTAATACACATGCATGTCCACACACACACACACACACACACACACAC
>NW_005371324.1:3526794-3532301 GCF_000412655.1 Myotis brandtii
AATCTTGAAATATTATTCATTGAGAACATTAAAACATAAACTTATGAACTGTGCTAGACAGTATTATATTCTCTATGCTTATTCTGATAAAGGGAGTTATGAAAGAGCTAGAACTGAATAATTTGACACTATTTTGTAAACACTTAAATGTGTCAGGCATATCTGTAAATCTTCAAGTGAATAAGATTTCCCCTTCTGTGTAAGATACAGGAAGGGGAAAAGGATGGTGTCTTTGACAAGGCACTTTTCAAATGGAAATAAAACTGAGATTTTCTAATCAGTTATCCTTGTGGGTAAATGGATTTACACCTGCACTGAAGCTGAGACTTAGGAAGTGACAGAGCCCATCATCTTCATGGGTTTCATGATGGAGCCACAGCAAAAGATTTCCTGAGATCAAATATGTGGTTGAGAGAAAGCTGTTTTCAATGGAAACAGGAAGCAAGGCGCTAACCTGTTTCTATGGTAACTAGAGCAGTAGCTACCAACAGCTGTAGGGGGGAAAAAAGGGCAGAAAGTTATAAATGCAAAAAACAAACAAACAAAACTGATGCTGGTTTACTTTATCAGCGTGATGCTCCTTATGGTACAATCAAAATTGGTGCAGACATGCTGTCCCTGCACCACTAACCCCAGAGATCTTTTTCCTCCAAACCTCAAAATGTTGGACCTGGAAAGAAATTTAGCTACTATCTAGCCCAAAGCATTATGCCCTTTTTTTTTTTTTCCAAAATAAGGCAAAAAAAAAAAAAAATCAAGACACAGAAAGATGAAGTGAATTCTCCAAGGTCACACATCCAATGGTAAAATCAGGATTCATTCATAGGTCTCAGAAACCCCAGTCCAGGCTATTTTTCCAATGCTGTTTCCATATATTCTCTACTCCTAGTCTCTTCTCCCCCAAATACTCCCATTTTAGTCGCTTTCTGTAAAAATATTCACTACAGAGTATTACAATTAATTACTATCTTTCGACCAATAAGAGAAGCAAAAAGCAGTGCTAGTCTGTCATTAAAAAAAAAAATCTTAGCCCTGGCCAGTAACTCAGTTGGTTCCTGATCACCAAGGCTGTGGGTTTGATCCCTGGTCAGGGCACATACAAGAATACAAGAAACAATGAATGAATGCATAAATAAGTGGAATAATAACTTATTGATCTCTCTCTCCCCCTTCCTCTCTCTCTCAAATCAATCAATAATTTTTTTAATCTTGACTAATCTTCTAAAAGAAAAGCCTTTTATACTTCAAGCAGAATTATACTATTTATATAATACATTGATGGTTATTATTTAGACCATGTTGCCACTATATATTTCCCTCTGGAGATCTGTGTTTACCTTTTACCAGTCCTTTAGTGCCCTTTACTATTTCACTTAGACATATTTTTAAAGGTTGTCATAATAAAAAAGGATATATGACTCAGAAGTTCAAAAATATGAGACCTAAAAATCCAACGGTCTGAGGGACAGTGAACTGGCCCCCGGTTTAAAAAGTTTGAGGACCCCTGATTTAGACCATGTTGCCACTATATATTTCCCTCTGGAGATCTGTGTTTACCTTTTACCAGTCCTTTAGTGCCCTTTACTATTTCACTTAGACATATTTTTAAAGGTTGTCATAATAAAAAAGGATATATGACTCAGAAGTTCAAAAATATGAGACCTAAAAACTGCATTTACTTTATTTGGAGTCATAAATATAAATGGTTATGATATACATTTTTCAAATGGGAAAGGTTGGCCTGAGGTTTTTTTTTATAAACCCACACATTTCCTTGTTTTCAGTTACTTTGAAAATGGGCTTGACCGCAAAAAAAGTTCCTTGTCTTTTTTAAAAATCTTCATTGTTGAAACTACATATGTCCCCCTTTTCCCCCCTTTTAGCCTGCACTGTCCCCCGCCCTAGGCCTTCACCACACTATTGTCTGTGTCCATGGGTTTTGCATATATGCATACAAGTTCTTTGATTAATCTCTTATTTAGTTTTGTCAACTCAAGTTCACAAATGAGCTCTTAGAAAAATATTACACACACAAAAAAAAATGTATACCTAATCTGTCCAACTACTAGTACATTCACCTTTGGCATGCCTAAAGCCCAACCTAATGTGTAGATCATCTAGTTTGTGACCAAATATACTACTGAAAATACAATTGACTAATGAAGTTACTAGCTCCTTTTAATGATGTATTGAATTCGGTACTCTCTGGTCCTATCCAATGCTTAGAATATAAGCATATATTCTGAGAATATAAGCATGTGAACTTTAAAACAGTGGCCTGAAAAAGGTCAAAAGACACTTAGATGCTTATAAAGCAAATGCAATCACACCAGACTGTTACAGCAGATTCTTTTCAGGGTTCCAAAGGTTGGATTTGCGAAGGCGTTGGTGGTATAGTGGGGAGCATAGCTGCCTTCCAAAGGTTGGATTTGCATTGTTATATGGTTGGCCATGACTTTTAATTAATATGAAAGGGATGAAGACACTTGACCATACCTCCAAAAATCCAGTTGTTTGGTATAAATACAGCCTTCATCATCTTCTCCAATAATATTACAAATAGATAGTCTATAAGTCACTTTGAAGGCACAACAATGGAGATTAAAACAGCCTAACATTTTCATAATAAAGACTAACAATATGTTAAGACCATCATTTCTAAATAGAATATTTTCAGGCATATATCAGGCAAAATTTCCATTGAGCTGTTTTTGAAAAAAACTTTTTAATATCTCTAGAATTTTATTTGTTGTTATTTTGTTGTACTTTTTAAAATTTAATAGATATTATCTTTTGGAAATGTTTAATTATAAAATAATGCTGAGCCTATTGAGGGCAAAGGATTATATTTTCTCTATGCATTCCCAGTATGTTGCATAGTTTCTGTCCTGCAGTGACTGCATACTCAATATTCATTGAATAAATAAATGTTCTAAAAATTTTAATAACTGACTACAATATTTTATGAACAAGATATATTTGGCCATTAAATCTTTTAACTGGGGCAATGTTTACAAAACAAGAATATACTGTATTTTCCTTCTTTAACCTAATTTTGACTAAAATTGTCCCTATCTTATTATATTTTTAATTAAATATTACATTTAAAATTAGCAAATAAGTTACAGTAGTTAGGTCATTTCCCTCTTGTTTTTGTTTGTTTGTTTGTTTTGTTCTTTGTGGTTTGAGGACAAGGGAAAAAATGGCCCATAAAAATAAACACATGCAATTCTAAATCCAATTCCAGATATAGAAATTTAAATTTTAGTAGTTTTAAGAACTAAAATTCTAGAAATAAAACAATTTGAAATGCTAATAAAGTGAATATTTTCATAATTAAAAATGATGGATTCACTATCATAATTCCCATATTTTTACTCAAATGTTGGGTGGTGCAGGGTAAAAATTTCCACCAGCCAAAGTCCAGAAATACATATATTTAAAAAGTCACAGATGACCTTTCAGAGTTAGAATGCTAGTGAATATCTTATGCTGCATTAACTCTCGAGAGCAACACAATCTGCAGAGATTTCACAAACCGGTCAGTTATAATCAGTGGTTGTGGTGGAAAGGGCCTGGAGAGGATGTCATGAGACCTCCAGATAATTTTGGCTCTGCCTTCGTTAACTTGCTGTCTGACCTTGGCCATCACTTAGCATCTGCAGTCTTCATATTCGTCATCTACATCTAAACTTTAAAGGGTCTTCACAAGGTGATCTCAAAGAAATTTTCCATATCTACAATTCTCAGTTAATTCTGCTTCTAATGGCTCTTTGACCTTGTGTTAATCTCTAATCTGTGTTCTTTCCTCACCTGAAATGGATGCAAGCCAAATTCTTAATAATATTATAATGAAATCTTAGCAAGATTTTTAAAAAACTATTTCCAAGTTAAGGGTTCTACCCTTTGACCAATAATCAATTTCCATAGCAATAATAAAGATTGAACACATTCTTATTTAAGTTTTTGCTATGCAATTTGATCTACAATAAAAGGTATTAAATGTATTATATGCTCATGCAAGAAAGATAATAAATATTCTGTCTTTTTTATAGCACATGATCTGGGGGGGAAAATCACATGATGAGTCTAAAATCAAATTCAGATTATCTTTTTAGCCACCAAGTGGAAAGAGCACTGTGGCACTCCACTGGGTAGGTAGGGGCGGGGAGGAGGAGAGGGGGAGACACAGATGTTATGGCCATGAGTCTGTGATTTAATTTAAATAAATATGTAGTTGTTTGTTTCTTCTGAATGCCAACTTTTGTTGAATTTATAGAGTGATCTTAAAAGGAAGATTTCAGAGTTGAAGTTTTGAATTCAATATTCAAATATGAAAATGTGGACCTACTAGAATTTATGCATGCATTTAAATTCCAGATCCAATAGAGTAGCAATAGTTTATATCCTTTATGTACTTTTTCACACTGAAAGCAAAACATATCTTCAGACTTCTACAGTGGTATCAGAAGCACATCTGACAAGTTGGTAGAGAGACAGCTGCACAATATCTCAGAGACAAAGGCTTCTAACATGCAAAGACAATAATAAGAATAGAGCCAAAGTGAAGCTGGGAGAATTCCCATTATGCCCAGGGGGTGGAGGGTATCTTTTCTGGGCGTCAGAAGCAAACCAGACACTTGCAGTTGCAAAGATTTAACAAAATACAGTATTCTGTTCTCACATATAATTAAAAACCATTCACATACTATGTAATTTTTGGTTATTTATATTTCTTTTGTTTCCTTTAAACTGGAGATACCATTCCTGGTTACTTTTATAGTCCCTTCATGGGATTTTGAAGAATTAATTGGGAATGTCAAGAACCAACTTTAAGCTGTCACTCAAGCTAGAAACTGAAAAGAAAAATTAAGGATGGGATCACAGTCTAAAGAGTAAAAGAAAGTTCGCTACAATCTAAATTACCCAGATTTAGAAAATCGGATGAAACTTAGATCACCGAAGTGACTCATTCACGTGCCACCTGTAAAATAAACATAGACACAGCCCAACGGGAAAGACACCTGCCTCCAAAACTCAGTGTGCAGGTGGGCTCTCCGGTCACCTCCCTGGGACCAGCTCTCCCAGCCTCCTTCCCCCTTGGAAAGCCGTGGCCCCAACAGCAGGAGGAGACCCTTCACCTAGTGACCCTCCGGGCACACCCTCCCCCACACCAGCCACTCTGTCCTCAGATTAGATCCCTAATGGCAGCCTCCGCTCCCCGTGAGCCAGGTGTGCAGGGGTGTCAGGGCCCACTGAAAGTGTCAAATCCTGGGGACCAGAAGGCCCAACGAGACATCGGAACTAAAGGAAAAGTTGGAGCAAAAGAGTCAAGAAAACACAAACAACAAAACAAACTGGAGATGAAGTCTGATACGGGTTTCAAGACAAGGTTCCAGCCAGACTTGCCCAGAGGACTGGACGTATGCCCTTCGGGTCCCATCTGCTAAAGTAAATCTCAGTTTGAGTTGAGGAGGAGAAGAAGGAGATGAAGGGGAACTGGAACT
>NW_005371324.1:3532393-3532631 GCF_000412655.1 Myotis brandtii
CAGATGGGCCTCTGATTCTCCCCTCCCCCACGCCCATCCCAGGGTCCTGGGTGCAAAGGAACAGCAAGTGGGGGAAGGCGCTGGGAGGAGCAGGGAAGGGGGCAGCTCTGGCCTTACCCTGGCGGCTCTGGAGGAGTAGGGGTCTTCGAAGAGCGCCCACATGCGGGGCTGCAGCCTCCTCCAGCGGCCAGACTTGCCGTCGGGGCCCCCCAGGCCCGCGGCCTCCTCCATGCCCAGC
>NW_005371324.1:3533181-3533473 GCF_000412655.1 Myotis brandtii
CGGGCCAACCACCCGCCCTGGGGGGTCAGCGCCCAGTCCGTCCCCACTCTAGCCTCACGCCTCTCCCGGGTTCCCGGAGAACCCAGAAGGTAGCCGTCCGAGCCCTCCTTGACCTTCCATGACACCCTTGCCCCTGCTTCACACCTCCCTCCCTTTGCTCCTTCGCCTTTCCACCGCTCACCCTCCCTCCCCTGTGTCCTCTCTCAAGTGTAACCTGCTCCCAGGCCCTATTCTCGCCACCCCAGCCCTGCTCTCTCCCTCCTCTTTCTCCCCCTCTCTGGCCCTTTTCTCC
>NW_005371324.1:3533708-3534137 GCF_000412655.1 Myotis brandtii
GGAAGGCAGGCGTACCCTCCGTCAACTGCAAGGCTGCGTGCTGCTCCCAGGCGCGCAGGGCGTGCCCTCTGGGCGACCTGTTCCAGCTTCACCTCCACTTTCCCTCGCGGACCAGGCAAAACAGCCTGAACGCAGAAGTCAGAGCAAAAAAAAAAAAAATCTCCCCTGATGCCGCCTTTCGCCAAGGAGACCTCTGACCAATTTCCTGATCCAATTTCCTTGCCACCTTATTGTTTGTTACTAATACTCTGACTCGGGAAAGGAAAAGACTAATTAGGATCCATTCCCGAGAACAGTGATCCGTGCCTCCCGCCCCATCCCCCTTTCCCCAGAAAAACAAACGCCCGGGGATGGATGGGGGCGGAGGGATGCTTTCGAGGAGGGGCGAGGCGGCGGGGAGAGCTGCTGGGGGCACACCCCCTGGGCTGG
>NW_005371324.1:3534939-3548145 GCF_000412655.1 Myotis brandtii
CTGGGGAAGCTGTGTTGTACCAACCAGGTTCATCTATTTTTCTTTGATGATGCTCTTTCCCCACCCTCTCTGGAGCCTCTGCCTACCTTATTGACACCCCGCTCTCCACACCCTTTCTCTTCCCGCTGTCCCACCCCTCCCAACAAGTGAGAGAGAATCTAAAACCAATTGCTTTTTTTTCCTTCTTCTTCTTAATGACTGTTGATGGGAGAGAGAGCTCTACTTACAGGTGACAAGTGAGTCTGGTTTCTAGTGTCTTATTCATGGCTCTGGCTTGCTCTTTTCTGTCAAATGTAGGTCTCCAGGCACCACATCATGATTATATAAAACAAAACAAGTTTTAAAAAGTTTATTCCAGAAACATGCCCTAGCAAGTAAAAATTCGGGTTTCTTTACCAGAAACGGAAAAGACAAACTACAGGTATCCAAGTACCAAAGCAATGATCTAATTGGCCAATGTCTCCCCATTCTTAAATTCGTATTGTATGAGTTTGCTAGGGCTGCCATAACAAAGTATCACAAACTGCATTGTTTACAGCAGAAACACATTATCCCACCGTTCTGGAGGCCAAGAGGTGTTGCCAGGATTGGTTTCTTCTGAGGGCTCTGAGAAATGGATCTATTGCAGGCCTCTCTCCTTGGCTTGTACATGGCCAAATCCTCCCGGTGTCTCTTCACATCATTTTCTCTTTATGCAGGCTGGCTCTGTGTCCAAATTCCCCCTTGCAGAAAAGCACTAAAAGTCCTAATGATTAGGACCCACCTTAATGCCTTCATTTTAACCTGAACCATCTCTATAAAGAACCTATCTCCAAATAAGGCCACATTCTGAGGTGCTGGAGATGAGGACTTCAGCATCTCTCTTTGAAGGGGGATGAAGGGAGGCTGGGAGACAATTCAACCATTATCAGTTCTCACCACCACCAAAAAATACGTGTTTCTGTGTCTGTGTGTGTATTTCTAGGAAGTGAGGGAGAGCAGGAGGAAGGAGGAAGTGAGCGCCTATTCCACAGGTATGCTTTGACAGGATTGAGGTCCACAGAGTAGGTGAAACACCAGGTTGTAAGTAGAAGGAAATCTGTTTGAAAAACAGTTATTGATACTAACACTATAATCTGAAAAGAGCGAGAGTTATGAGTTACTGATAAAGTTTTAGCATTATAGGGACCTGCAAGGTGGGCAGTAAAAGATAAAGTTTACTAAAGAACATACCTATCTGTTATGACAGTAAATAATTAAAGTGAAGAACTGAAAGGTCTTTAAAAGCTCATTGATATCTAGGAAACTAATGTAAGAAAATATGGCATGTATACATTTATAAAAATACACTAACAATATGACAATAAATGTGCAGTAATAAACTAAGGAGCAGCTTTGTGAAAATATAACTTTCCTTTACTAACACATACAAAAATGTGTAAAGGTTAAATACTGAGGGAATGTTTCTAGTTTTTTACTATTATCAATCATTGAGGAATTTCTCAAAGTAACAGTAATAGTTCATTTCAATTGCCTGAAATTTTACAAAGAAAAATTATACTCAAATTCTAACATGCATCTTCATATTGTCTATATGGTTCCTTATATAGCTTAATGTTATAAATTCAGTAGGGATAAAAAGTCATATGGTTTGCTTTAAAATAAACTACCAATAGTAAATACAGTAGCAGAAGCATTTATAATAATAGATAACATTTACTGAGCAAAATGCTTTACATAAATTACTCCTTTTTAATTTAAGTAGAGGATATATTCACATTAAATTATAAGACTTCTGGAACGATAACTTATACAGTTGGCAAGAACCAATCATGAAAACCTTCAGTTTGATTATAATAAAGGTGTATTATGAGGGATCTATAGAGGAACCAAAAAAAGGGGGGGGGAGTGCGGGATACAAAGGACTCATGAGGGGCAAATGAGAAAAAGATGTAACTAATCAATTTGAGTCTAAGCTTATATAGCTACCTAGAAATAATCACATTGACAAGAGGGATCATCTTTTAGAAGTCAGACTTTTCTTGTGATTCATAAAGGATTAGATGTAACAATAGAGAACTTGTCAGATACGTTTGAAAATAAGAATGTGAGAAATTAAAGGATGAGATTGCATTTCACTGGAGAATTGATGAAGCAGTGAATGTAATAGCCTTTGTTTTTGTCTGTTTTTCTGGTCAATATAAGAGGGGAAGATCCTAAGACAAATATCCAGGCTTTATTATATAAGACATGAGAGTACAGAAAACCCCTCCAGCTAACTCCGCTGATCTTGCTGTAAAAGACAAAAGTGAAAAGAAAACAAATCTTTAAAAGATGGCAATGGAAAGCTGAGGGAAAAAGCAGTTGTGGTTTCCTTTGTTGGTCTGTGTAGAGCAAGGATTTAAAAGACCAGAGACATCACCCCCTGTGGAGAAGTGGCTGAAAGGCTGCTTCCTTTATAGCCTCCAGTCAACATTACAGAGAGCTACAGAAACCTAGCAGGACATCCCCACCAGAAATGTGGCTTGATCTCATGAAGCCACACTGTGAATGTCAAAATGACATCTGGTAAGTTTAACATTTGAACAATTTAACTCTTTTAAAGTCCATTATAAGAATTTTTTAAATATTCTTCACCTTCAAAAAGCAAAATACTATTTATAGACAAGTTCCTCTTCCGTAGACTAAAAAATGGCCACCATTCCTCATCCCTCCCTATAGGTATGACCCTTTATAAGGTCATCTGAGGCTCTTCACCTTCTCCCATCAAGTCTATTTCTCCAGCCCTTGAATCTGTTCCAGCTGTATACCTTGCTTTGGCCAATAGAATGAAATGAAGTGATGTTGTACCAGTACAAAGCCTCAACTTTAGAAGGTTCTTCAGGCATCTATGCTCTCTCTTTCTTTCTTGGAACCCTGCCCTGGTACTATGAGAACAAGACTTAGCTTCCTCTCTCTCTTCTCTCTTCTCTCTTCTCTCTTCTCTCGTCTCTCTTCTCTCTTCTCTCTCTTCTCTCTCTCTTCTTTGACACACACACAAAATCTCTTTTGTACAAAGAGAAATAGCATTAGGAAACAAGTCAGAGAACAAAACAGAACAAGGATTTTTTAAAAATGAAATAAAGTGCTTCCCAGCAGCTAAAACTTCTCATCTCTTCCCCTAGATCAGGGGTGTGGAACATCTGGCCCATGAAATCATTTGGTCTGACCCTGCCAAGGCATTAGGGGTAAGTTAATTAAATGTTCGACTAAATATGCTAATTTTTAAGTTAATAAGTTAGTATGGCCCACAAATGACGTTATAAATATCCAAATGGCCCTTGGCAGAAAAAAGGTTCCCACCCTTGATCTAGATGATAGCCAGCTAATCCCCAAAACTAGAATTGTCTTGCTCTCATGCATGATCCAGAAGAACTGTCCAGATACACTGAGCCACAGAATCTTGAGCTAAATAAATAACTATATTTAGGTTATCATGCTTTGAAATTGTTTGTTATACAAGATGATTCATCCTCTACGTTTCCTTCATCTGAAAAGTAAAAAATATAAGCTTACTTACTGCCTTCTTAACAATAACTAACATCATGTGTTGTGAATCCTAAAAGAAAACTAATATATGACATATATTTTCTAATTTCATAAATTTTTGAGAGGGAGTATTTTACAATAGTTAATTGCAAATTCTACAGGCCTTGGAAGCAGATAAAATGGAGTTTATCTTCTAAGTATTGTTCATGAGATATCTGACCTGTAAAAAGTAGTACACCTCCTTGAGCCTCAATTTCCTCACCTAAATAATGGGGATGATGACAGTATAGTTAACTTGAGGATTAAATGACATAGGCCAATGGAACACGTAAGGACATCATTGGCACATTTTAGGCATCTATTCATAGTAACTTGTATTATCAAATGAAGAAAAGCTTTCATCCCAAAATCACAGTTAATACTTGGCAGAAGCAGGACTATAACCCATATCCTCTGACTCCTATCTGTTATTCTGTACCACCTTGTACAGAAGTCAAAACTAGCTCAAATGTTGGATATCCCATCTACATATATATAAAAACCCAAGTGACCATTATGACTAGTCGACTGGTCGCTATGATGTGTATTGACCTCCAGGGGTCAGACACTCAACACAGGAGCTGCCCTCTGATGGTCAGTGTACTCACACAGCCAAGCTCCCATGGCTGACCAATCTCCCATGGTCCTTCTCCCTGACCCACTGGCCCTGATTGCAGGCCAGGCCAAAGAACCCCACCCGTGTAAAAATTCGTGCACCAGGCCTGTAGTAGAGATATAATGAAATCAAAACTCTAGAATTCTTGCAATAAGTCTGATATTTTTTTCAATTTAAAAATGTACGTATTAACCATCTTTTAATAACCTATTATATGCAACACACTTTTTTTTTTACTACCCAACATATTTACTTGTGATAATTATAAGGCAGATCTACATATGAAAAAATTTATGGATTACCAATTTACAACTTGGTCTTTTGATTTGTAAGAAATACACAATTTGCATTGGTTGTCAAAAACCAGAGGCTTTGCATAAGTACTCTGCATAATAACATAGACATTTAGCCAATTTGAGCTTACTGTATACATAGAAAATTAATGTGTAATAGTGATGAGAAAAGGCATTTTAGGTTTAAGGAAGAGAAAATTTCTCAGTGAATATAAGACAATGTTGATTGATGAGCATCAAAAGCAAGTGTTGAAAAATGACCTTCTCATTTTGAAAAATTCTGGACCATAGCCCTCTGCACCAGCCATTCATTTAAATAAATGATGATGATGATGATGATGATGATGGTTTCATGCCGGGTGCCCCCGACATTGAGGATCACCCTCTCGTTGTTCTCGATCTTGCCCATCTCTGTGGCTCAGACATGACTGGGGGGAGGCGAACACAGCCAAGTTAAGGACCTCGGCGGCCAGAGCCGCACCACGGCCCCCGCCCCCACGCCCAGGCCAGGGCACGATGATGATGATAGATAGATTAGATAGATGATATAGATGAGAGAAAGACAGAAAGAGAGAGAGAGAGAGAACCTTAGTAAATGGTTATCTGTCATACTACTTGAAGTCATTACAACTTACAAAGGGGGCAATATGCAGGAGCTCTTCCTAGGGTGGCTGCTCTTACCTCAAAGGGTAAATTATTGACAGATATCAATAAAGTGTACTTTACTTCCTATTGTTCTTGTTCCGTAATAGATCATGGATGCTCAATACGACATTTCATTAAAATTTTATAATCTGTACTTTTAGTACTTTCCTGTCTTCAACTGCTAATGATTTCATACATGCATGACTTACTCTACTACATTATATATGTTTATAGATTTCCTCTCTTTACATTGTCTTTATGACCTCTCAGCTATGATAGAGTTCTATGCTTTGAAGTGCATTAGACTCATTTTTAAAGTGCAAACGGTCCCACCCTGGGTTTATGGTTCAGTTGATTGGTCTGCACCAATTTCTGCAATTTCAAATCTGTATTTTTAAAAAGCACCTTATATGTTTTGAAACATTTATAAGAAGCTATATTGAAGTGAGTGATTATAAAACTATGACAAGAAATTAACTGAACTTTGCACCTACCGAATATATTAAAGGAGGAGTGAGACAGGAAGAGAACTAATATGTATTGACAACAAGCTATAGACTCCATATTTACATATATTATTTATTATCCATTACAAGCAGTATAACAAGCAAGTATTGAGAACTCATGTTCTTCATATTAAACAAGGGATTGTGAGAGTGATTAAGGAAAAAAAATAATTATTAGTAATTGCAGTAGTCAAAACTTTTTTAAGTATGTAAGTGCAAAATAAAATACCAACAGGTTTGGATTTAACTCATTTGATGTGCAACTTATGATTTTACCAGCATTTTACTGATGTGGAGACTAGAATTCTAAAATAACTTGCCCAATATCACCAAGCTAGTAAGGGACAGCTGGTAACATTCACACCCTCAGGTGTTTAATTCCAATGTTTGCATCCCAGTCAGAGAGTAAATGGGAGAGCCATGATTTGAATATACATAGAACCATGATTTGAACAGAAAGATCATAGACATGGCAAAAAAAAATACCATACTTGAAGCATACCAACTATTTAGTGAATGAAAAACCAATTAACAAAATATCTCAGAGCTATATTTCCTCCTTCTGTTGAATAAATAGCATATGATAAAAGCATTAATCAAAATAGGTAAGTAAAGCAGATTTTTTTTTAAAAAGACCATGCTTGGATTTCTTTAATATAGAAGAATAAAATGGAAACCATGAGTCACAAATATTTTTTTGCAAAAGTCTGAAAATAATCAGGTTGGTTTCCCCAGGAAATAAAAGTAAGAGCACAGGAATGAGAAAGTTGAAAGAGACTTGTAATAAAAGTAAAGCAGATATAAGCACACCAGTTTAGCTTCATTATTTAGAAAGACATCTAGACAAGTAGAAAAGCAGGCTTCTGAAAAGCTACTATATGCAGGTTTCAAACAGAATCAAGGGAAGTAAAAATAATGTCAGAGCAAAGAAGCAGTTCTAAAGAGGAACCAGACAAAGGCAAACATTATTGAAATTCTTTTCCTTTAACCAGACCATAGAAACCTGCATTTCAATTTATTTAAAAGAATAAATAAAACTATGGGGCCCTGGCCAGTGTGACTCAGTTGGTTTGAGTGTCACCCTGTATACGGAAAGGTTGCAGGTTGATCCCTGGTCAGGGCACATACCTAGGATGCAGGTTCCATCCCAGGTTGGGGCGATGTTTCTCTCTCACATTGATGTTTCTCGCTCTCTCTCTTCCTTACCTTCTCTCTAAAGTCAATAAGCATATCCTCCCGTGAGAGGAGAGAGAGAGAGAGAGAGAGAGAGAGAGAGAGAGAGAGAGAGAGAAAAGGAAAGAAAGAAAACTATAAAATAGAGTAGTTTATCATGCAATTTGGGGGACAGAAATGAAAAAAAATTATAACTCGAGAGAGAGAAGAGAGAGAGAGAGAAAAGGAAAGAAAGAAAACTATAAAATAGAGTAGTTTATCATGCAATTTGGGGGACAGAAATGAAAAAAAATTATAACTCCAGTATGAATTAGCATGGCAAAACAACCTCTCAAAGAAAATGTTAAACCGCACTCTGAAACACACAGTTGTTTCCAAGAGATATAAAACACTTAGAATTTCTCTCAGGAAATAAAAAACAAAACCTCAATTCAATTCCATATTTAGATTCATAATCTTAAAAAGTCCAGTATTCTTTGAATGTCCTGGAGTCTTTTTATTGCCATAATTAAATTTGTACATTTAGTTAAACAGATTTAAGAGCATCTTTTTTATATTTTATTCCATTACTGTGATGGGTGACACAATTTATTAATGTAATATAAAAACAATACTCACAATACACACTCTTCCCTATTCCTAAAGACAATACTTTCTGCTTTTACTACTAATCATTTCATTTATTTTGTTCCCTTTTTTGGCAATAACCACAAAAAAAGTATTGGGCTATAGAACCAAGTTAGAAAACATAATCAAAGACTATAACTAAAAGAAATAAATTATTCCAAAGGCAGACTACCTAGAACTAAGTTTATAAACCAATGAGTTTCTCCAGTATGGAAGCCCAAGGGAAAGCAAGGGGAGTAGGACACTTTACATTGAAGCTTGGGGCTTTAAAAGCAATAGATCTTGGTGGACACTACAAAGATCCCTATGATATTGCAAACCTAACCTTATGTCCAGTCCCTGTAGTCTTATTTCTATTCACTAATGTACTGAACTAGTTCCTAACTTGGGACCATTTCATTTACTACCTTTTCCCTCAATTGCTATTCTCATGGATTTTTTCCTGGATTGTCCTATATATCATTCAAATTTCTGCTCAGATTCGTTGTTGCATAATGATTGTCTTGACATAGTTAATCTTGCATCAGTCACCCAAAGTCCTAGAAGGCATGTCACTTTTCTTAAGGAGAAGAATTGTGCAGTGCAGAGGGCAAAAGGAAAAAGAAGACCCTCTTTTGTTTACGGTGAGGTACTGCAAATAGTTATGACTTTATTTTTTTCTCCATCTTTGAATTCTTGTGGCTTTATGAAAAGCAAAGTTTACACAATCTAATGATATACCTCTTTTTTTCTTGTTTTTCACCTATAACTTTGGGAAAGGTGTAAATATAAATTTAAGAAAATAAGTGATGCCCTAACTGGTTTGGCTCAGTGGATAGAGCGTCGGCCTGTGGACTGAAGGGTCCCAGGTTCGATTCCGGTCTAGGGCATGTACCTTGGTTGCGGGCACATCCCCAGTAGGGAGTGTGCAGGAGGCAGCTGATCAATGTTTCTCTCCGACGTTTCTAACTCTCTATCCCTCTCCCTTCCTCTCTGTAAAAAAATCAATAAAAATATATTAAAACAACAACAACAAAAAATCCACTTTAAAAAAAAAAAGAAAAAAAAGGAAAGAAAAGAAGTGAGAATCCAGGCTAAAAAAAAGTGGGGACCACAGACAGAATCTTCAGCCCTAACACTCTTCAACTTTGCTCCCATCAACTGTATCAATTACCATCTTCCTTATGTTTTACTCCCAAACCCTGAGCAACACAAACACGATATGGAGAACCGAGAAAATGTTCAGTATAAAATAAATGCTTATGCATTTTTATTCTTTCAGAAATATCTTTTAAACTGTTATTATTTCTCATCTGAACAAGATAACACCAAAATAAAGTTACAAGTTTAGGAATTTATGTTAGCTCTAGGGAAAAAGTTCTGACTTCAGTGGTTATAAGAGAATGAAATGTGTCGTGTTGTCACAGCAGATGCAAAGGAAATTATTAGAAAGCAATGCCTGGATCAGCTTGGATGAACTCTCCCTCTAGGCAATAGAAGAAACTAGAAATTTAATTGTAGTCTTGCCCAGTCTTAGAAATGTGCACTCCAAATCACAAGGGAGCATCATTAAACATCAAGTTTCATCACTTCCACCAGGACTTAGAAGCAAGTTAATTTCCCATGCATTTTTTTTTCTTAGTAAGGAAAATGTTTTCACAGATTCTAACTCATGGGAATCATACTAGAATCTATTACACAGTGAAACAAAGCAATACAGAAATATCTTTGTACCATTGCTGAACTTAACACACACACACACACACACACACAGCACAAGCAAAAATGATAACTTGCACAACCTATTAAAAAAGAGTACCCAGAAGCCCCATTCTCAGGCTGGCAAACTAAAAGCCCTGAATCTCTTCATATAAAGACAAAACTACTTTGTTCGAGCAAAAATACTTGCAATAAAAATGGAATGAAAACATACGGCCATGAAGCATACCTGTAAATACAATTTTCTAAATGTTGCTAGAGCATACCCAGTACACATATGCCACTGGGAAGAGAGGAGACCCCATAGGGTTGGACATTTTTCTTCCAGGAAAAAAGTAGAAACTCTCACTTAATATATGAAAACCTTAAGATTTTGTTTTCTAATATCTAGGATAGCTGGAAAATGTTCTGGTTGTTCACATTTTCAAAATATGCAGGAGTGATTCCTTTAAATTTCAAACATTTACTTTTTAATATTTAAGGAAAGATATTGAGAATTTTTCCACCTTTTCTGCCTTAGTAAATGGTGTGAGAGGCATAATTTATCCTTTTTATTAAGATAAGAGGGAAATGCTTTATTATTGTTTGATTGCTTTACATTCATTTCATTGCTGGTGAACTTAACTCACTCATTAAATATACAAATATTTCATTACATTTATATGCATACACATTAACATTATATATACACACATGCAGGTATGTGTGACTATATTGCTGACTCAACTGAAAATAAGCTGTAGAAGACCTGAAACTTCATTTCTAAATATTTTAGCATGTATCTCCTATGAATAAAAACATTCTCCTATATATTTATAATATCTAAGAAAATTAACAATGATTCCATAATGTCTAATAAACATTCCACGTTGATTTTTCCCAATCCAGTACCTAATTAATATTCACATATTTGCATGTGCTCATTATTTCTCTTTTATCTCTCTTCATCTTGAACATGTTGCTCTTCCTTTGTTTCTCATGATTTTTTTTTTCCAAAAAGTCCAGGCCATTTGTCTTGCAGAGTGTCCCATGTTCTGGAATTGTCTAATTTTCTCTCATTATTAGATTCAATTAAATATTTTTGGAAAGAATATCACATAGATGATATAGTGTACTTTTTTACCAAATCCCATCTGAAGACATGCATAGGCAGTTCTACTACTATGGGTGATGCTAAGTTGGTTATTTGGTAATTAAGCGACCACGAAATCTCTTCATGTAAAGGTACATTTTGACTATTGTAATTAGTATGTAATCTGTGAAATGATTCTTTAAAATCACATGAAAATTCTTTCCCCCAGCATTTCCTCTCTTTGTCTGAATTATTGCATTAGTTGGGTTTTTCCACACAAAACTTCTGCAATACTCTTGCCTCTGCTTCTAAACCTCTTACTTGCTTGATTGACACTCTCTTGAACTCCACAGTTATACACTAGCTAACTCAATTCATCCTTCACGTCTCAGATTCAACATTACTTCATTATGGAAACCTCCCTGACACTCGCCTCCACTCAAACACAAACATTGGGCAAATTGACATGTTATATCCTTAGTTCTTCTTTCATAGCACTTATCACCTTTATAACTGATTAGTTGTCTGGATAATTACTTGTTTAATATTTGTCTTTCTCATCATACTGTAACCTCTATTAGGATGAGAAGCATGTATATCTTATTCATCTCTATACTCCAAGCATCCAGGCCAGAGAAATTTAGTTTGTGGTTATAGGCAAGGTCTTGTAAAGAAAGATGAAGAACTATGAGCTATGAGCTGATCATGGTTCAGCTAGATTGTATAGCAACTTTAAATTAAATGACTATATCAGAGAGATAGAGAGTAAAGAGAGTCTAGAGACAGTATATATTTATTATGTGTACAGTGCTAAATCACGTGATAAAGCAGTGATTATCTTTAGTGTGAACCAGAATTGCCTTTGCACTTACCAAAAAGCTAAAGTCAGGGCCCATGCCCAGCTATTCAGGTTAATGAGATTCTCTGTGCTCTCTCTGTAGGACAACTTTCCAAGAATTTTGTGGTTTTCTGCAGAATCTCTGACTATAATATCACAAGGACACTCTCCCATTGATCTTTTTCTCTCAGGCATATTGTTACAAACTACATTAGTAAGAGTCTGTTTTAGTGACTTTTCTATTTTAGGCTACTATCTAAATGACATGCAGAATAGAATTACAGATCAAAGAAAACATTTTATGGTGGGTAAAAGAACAAAAAAATTACTCACACAATAGATTTTTTAAATGAACATTTTAGTTTAGAACAGTTTTATATATACAGAAAAGTTGAGAAGGTAGTAAAGAGAATTTTTATATATCCACAGCCTTAATAGCATACATTGCTATGGTACATTTGTCACAACTAATGAACCAATCATTATTGTTAACTAAAGTCCATATTTTATCCATATTTTCTTAGTTTTTAGCCTAATGTCATTTTTGTCTGTTGCAGGATCTCCAGGATACCACATTATATTTAATTGTCATGTACACTTAGGTTTCTCTTGACTGTGACATTTTATTAGGCTTTTCTGGTTTGGGGTGACCTTGACAGTTTCAAGAGTGCTGATCACAGATTTTGTAAAATGTCCCTCGATTTGAGTTCTGATTTTTTTCTTAATGAGTAGGCTGAGGTTATAGGTTTGGGGAGAGGCCACAGGGGTCAAGTCCCCTTCTCATATGATCAACATGTCTAATTGCTCTTGATTACACTTGGCTGAGGTAGTATTTGTCAGGTTTTTTCACTGTAAAGTTACTCTTTTTCTTCCATTTCCACACTGTATTCTTTGGAAGTCACGATGTCACTATGTGTAGCTCACTTTTAAGAAGTGGGGAATTATGTCCCAACTCTTTGAAGACAGAGTATCTACAAAAGCTACTAGGAATTCTCCTGCTTGAAAGATTGGCTTATTCTCCCTGATTTTATTCAATCATTTAGGTATATCTGTATGGACTTATGCATATTTATTTCATAGTTTGGTGATGATCATTGTTTGTTTGTTTTTATTTTGTTGCTCAACTTGTTCTGGCTTTGGCCATTAGGAGCTGCCTCATCATTGTGGGGATTCTTTTGTTTGTTTGTTTTCTTTTTGTTTTGTTTTTTTAATATATCTTTATTGATTTCAGAGAGAAAAGGAAAGGAAAGAGATAGAAACATCAATTTAAAAATATTTAAATACTAAATTATACATTTATAATTTAAAAAACTACCAAGTTATATACTTATAATATCATGGATACATCTTAACTACATTAAAAATAAAACATATCAAATAATATAGGAGGCAATCAAAGCTATAACAGAAGTATAAATTTTATAAAATAATTTCATTATTTTAAAATACATAACAAAATAAGTTTAAAATATATTTATTTTCATTTCTAAATCACTATAAATTAAACTTTAGGAAAAAATAAAAAGTAAACACAAAAATTATACATAAATTGACTAACTTATTTATCAAAGGAAAATTTATAAAATAAATTACTTTTAGGAGCTAATTCTTGGCAGCAAGAACAGTGCAATACAAAATGTGATGATAAATTTTGAAAAAATAAATAAACATAAATTAAATAATAAAATAAATAACATACTGAGGGATTATAAATTATAAGAAACATACTGTACACCGTTTATGTTAAAAATGTGAAAAGAAAAAGGATATTGTTTTAATTGTCAATATTTCTGAAGAATAAAAAAATTTGAAAATCAAATAACCAAAGATGATGATAAAAATCTTAAAAACCCAAAAAAGTGGAAACAAAAATAAACTATGAAAGATTACTGACAGCTATAAAGAAGAGCTAGAAAAGAAAAATGGGTCATAAACAAAAGGGGAACAATTAAATAAATCTGTTTTTAAATGTCACCTCAGGCCCTAACCGGTTTGGCTCAGTGGATAGAGTGCCGGCCTGCGGACTGAAGGGTCCCAGGTTCGATTCCGGTCAAGGGCATGTACCTTGGTTGCGGGCACATCCCCAGTAGGGGATGTGCAGGAGGCAGTTGATCGATGTTTCTCTCTCATTGATGTTTCTAACTCTCTATCCCTCTCCCTTCCTCTCTGTAACAAATCAATAAAATATATTT
>NW_005371324.1:3550909-3556930 GCF_000412655.1 Myotis brandtii
ATAAAAATAAATAAATAAATAAATAAATAAATAAATAAATAAATGTCACCTCAGTCAATGACAACAAGAATTAACAAGTAACTAATTCTATGTCTCTGGATCTACTTTTGTCCATCAGTTTATTTTCCACAACCTTATACCTATTTCTTCTTTATTTCTCCTTATTACAAAACTTGCTCTGCAGGGGAAATTCTTTAACATTTTGATAATTGCAATAGCTGTCACCACCACCCTATTGTCCAACTCAACGTATCAATTAAGATTCCTAAGTCAGTGCTACTTTTCTATTTAAGAATGTACAGTATTTCTGTGAACTTTAGATAAAGTCCCACCAATAAATCTATCACTCAAAATCTTCTTCATATGTATGATTCCCATTGTTCTGTTTTTAAGTTCTTGTGTTTCTTCATTTTAGTTCTTATGTCACAACAATTTTTTTTAAACAAAGTCACATCATCTTCAAGTGTCCACAGCAAATCCCCACCTATTCTCAGTTGTGATGTTTTCTAACACAATTTTGTTGTCTTTATTTATTCATTTCTTTATCTGTTAATGTTAGAAAGAGGAAGTGGGGGGGGACTTCCACCTGTCGCACTACCCACTCATGCATTCATTGGTTGGTTCTTGTATGGGCCCTGACTAGGGATTGCACTGCAACTTGTTGTATCAGGATGATGCTCTAACCAACTGAACTTATCTTTTTTTAAATCAGTAAATCATTTGATTCTTAAATGATTGACTAAGTTCAGATTTTGTTTAATAGATGTCAACTGATGCCTTATTGTACCTAGATGAGAACAGTATCTCTTAAAAGTAAAAATTAAGCATTTCATCCCAAGGTTAGCATTCCTTTGTCATTATCCCTTCAGGCTAGAAAACCACTAACACCCTCAGATGTTACTTTCTTGCTAGACTTACACTCAGTAATTCCAGGTTAAGCCCCATCCTGATAGCCTCAAAAACAAAATGTGGAAATTTTAATTCCTGCCTGTACCCAATACATTTATCAAGTCTCCTTTTCTGAGACCACCGTCTGCCTTTTTAGAAAAATTCCCTTTTGTCAATTGCTCCAAACTCCCAATCTCTTTCAACTGGCTTGCTTTTAGTTCCTTCTGGAAACGACTGCAGCTTTTTCAGGTTAGACTGAAAATACAATTCTTTAAATGTCAGAGTTTCTTTTATAAGCTTTCTTTATTTCACCATTCATATCCCTACCCGGTTTAATTATTGTCATGTGGTCATTAATAAATTATTAAATTAGTTTATCTGAAGATAATGTGCCTGCTTTTTCACAGAGAGGAAAAACAGGAACTAAAATTCAATATCCAATAACATTTGAAGAAGAAAGCTTTTCTTCACAAAGCTGTATAGATGAGAATGCTTCATAATTTCAAAATAACAGAATTATCTTGGCAATGGAAGAAAAGAGCTTCAAGTGTTCTGAAATATGTCTTTAATCGAATGCATTTTTAGGGATCTCTTATGGGGAAGAAATAGCCTTTAAGGGAAGGAAACCAGTGTTGCTGTAATTGTTGATATAAGTAAATAGTTCCAAGAACCAGGATTAAAGACACTGTAAGTGGAAGACCCAAAGAGCTGATATTGGGGGGCTTAACAGTTAAGTTTGCTGAGGAGCTCAATGTTGTTCATCAGTTTGCACAACTTAACTGTCTTAAAGAGGTTGAAGAGACAAACATCATAGAAACCTTAAAATAAAATAAATAAATAATAAGATAATAAAATAAAATGTAAAATCCTGTTTCCCAGTTTTTATTGGTTGTCTCTGACCTGGCAGGAAAGAGTCATTGAGCTAAAGTAAGTTATCTTGTCACCATCAGAATTAATTATAAGACACACTACACTGAGGGTTACATGAAGGAACTTAAAGTAATGACTCATCACTGTCTCTCACACCATGAAAAAGCCCTGAAATTGTCAGAACTCTTGATACTTGCAGAAAATCTCCTCACACAGTCTTACCAGCTCCCTGAGACACAGTATTTTTAGCACACAAAAAATGACTTGTGCAAAACTTAGAATGGAAAATATTTGAGGACAATCACCAGTGCCAACCCATGGTCCTTGGCTCCAACTTAACACCAACAGGAATCCCCAATTTGGGGAGCAGTGAAGAAGGAGACTGTTCTGAACAAAAGAGCTCAATTGTGATACAGCACAGCTGTGAGACTGCCCTGGGGCCCAGGGGCCCTGGGGCCAGGCCCCTTCCCCTAGACAGCTCTGCTCTTCAGTGGTTTGCTTTGCTCTGCTCCATGCTGCACTGGCCTGCTCCACTGTGCTTTGGTCACTTTGCTCTGTGACAGTGTGCTCTGGCCTGTGCTGGTCTGCTCTGATCTATTCTGCTCTTTTACCACAAAACATCTAGACTGTTTCAACTCAGTCAGGGAGATGCAGGCTTCAATCTTCAGTGCAAAGGGAAAGTAGCTCTCAGAGCCAGAGGGGAGCTGATTATATGAACAGTGGTCCCTGCCCTTGGTCTGTGATTGGTCTGTTCTCATGCAAATGAGGACTCCAAATCCTCGAGGTTTGATTGGTCCAAAAGGCACTGTCCTGATTGGTCAAAATAGAGCCACTCTGGTTGGTTGGAGCTGGGCAGCTCCAATTAGATGGGAAAAGTCTCAGTCCTATTGGATGAAATAGGATTCCAGGAATTCCTTTATAAGGGCTGGCTCAGATGGCAGAGACAGTGCAGGCAGGCAGTTGAGTGCCGACTTCTCCCTAAAGTGCAGTTTGCCTAAGAGGCCCAAGTAGGTTCTGGTTTTGTTGGTGGTGGTTTTTTGTTTTGTTTTGTTTTGTTTAATTTGACCCCAGTTAGCCACCAGGAGCCCTTCTTAGTAGGTGTTTTCTTTCTCAGGGTTCACATCTGTGAACAATCCCCATTCCAGTTTTTCTTAATCACTGAAAAAATTCAATATCCTGGACTCTCTTTTCTTTTTTAGGGCCCCTGCACCATTACTGTTTTCAGACTTCTCTTCCTGACCTTTCTCTCTATTGAACAACCCAACTACCCCAACTCCTCTTCTCTATTGCCAGGCAACACCCTTTTCTGTGGATAATGAACTGCCCTATATCCCAACCTTTCCTTCAAAATCTCTTCACCTCCCCTTGCCTGTTAGATAACTGTAAAGTATTTCTACATGGAGAACAGTGGAAAGACAGTCTTCCAAAGGAACCAGAGAATTAGCCCAAAGTAGCATTTCATAACTATAAATTTTCTTAGGAATTTGTTGTTCTTTATCATTAACATGTACATAAATTTTTTACTGTACTTCAAAACATATCTGAGTTTGTATTCATCTAAGCTGTATGAAATTGTTTAGTATGTGTGGAAATGGGTGCTACAGGAAGAGACACCTTGATTCATTATGGCTTTCAGTACTCCCACAAGCCTCTCTGTTGGAAGCTATTCTTTCCTCCACATCCATACGTAAGTGAGTTTATTGAGAGAGAATGGAAATGACATTCCACAGCTCCGGTTCTTCTTCCAGATCTTTACTCTTCCATCTGCCTGTAAAAGTCCTCATTGAGGGCTTCTTATCTTTTATCATCCTTGTTAAGCTCACTTCATTCAGTGTAGACTTTCAGAACTGGCCCACAGTCTCTTTTTGCCACAATTCTGGGAGAGTTCAGTGTTCATGTAGAGAAAAGACCACATCCTAATTTCACGTTCCCTAGATCTCTTTCACATTACCCTTTCCTTCTCTGCCCTCCTCCAAGGCACACACCTTTAACGGGTCATTTAGAAATTTCAAAGTTCCATGTTCAAAATTTTGTAAACAAATTTTTGTTTTTTTCACCTTTCTCATACTATCCTTCACACCAAATCTGTACAACAATCTCAACAAACCCTCCAGTCCCTGGATTCCCTATTTTCTTTGGATTTTTTAGTTCTGTTGCTAGGTTACCTTCCTTCCTTCCTTACCTTGGGCTTCAAGACTGTTCATCTCAAGTTCAACATCACCAGCAATCTGCAAAACCTAAATGTTTGAGCAGTGACAATTAACCTTTCTTGTTTCTACATTTTGGTAGTTGTGAATATTTGATAAAAAGACCCTCGTTCTTTATTTTGCACTCCTATTGAGTTACGACTTCCAACTTTGGCTAGGACCTCAGTACCCTTACTTGTCCTTGATTAGTTTCCTCCAAAATTTCCCTCAAAACCCATTCAGAACCTGCACCACTCCCCCTAAATTTCTACTCAGATTCTGTTTTATTCTCAGCAGATTTCAGTCTCCTATTTCATATTAATCCAAAAAAACAAAAGTTCTCTCCTTCAGCTTCCTACATCCATACCCACAAAATCTATTATCTATATGAACAAGTAAGTAAAGATCATTTTTATTCAGAGAAAAACAAAGTGCCGATATTAACTATTTTTTCATCATTAGCGAGGTCCTAGCTCATTTGACAGCTTAGAGTGTAGAAACAGACCCAATCTGGTCTGAATAATTATAGACAACAGGTGTTCCAGTGTACGTATTTCTGTCTAAATGGGAGCCGGACAAAAATACAACATAATCCCTCATTTATTGTTTATAAACTATACACATACTTTCAATCCTGTCAGAGTACAATTAGATTTCTAAAATGGACAGCACAGAGACTGTGCCACTTCAAGTTGAAAAAAAAAAGTGCATCTTTGATCACTGTCGGAGAGAGAGCTGCTGAGACTTCATTCTCTACAACTCACATCTTCAGAGTCCTCACCTTCATCAAGATGCTCCTCGCTGGTGTTATTGACAGCTCAGGAACACTCTAGTTGCTGTCTTGGAGGGCCTGGGTTCTGGACCTAGAAACAATCCAAACCAACTTTTCTCAACCTTCAAGAGAAAATATTCAGCTAGGTAATTAGAAACTACCTCTCTCCAGTAAAAAGAACTCAGTGTCCTTAATTGTTGAACCCTTTGTAACAAGCAGGAGAACTTGCAATAGTTTAATGAATTAGGTTCTACTTCTCAATTGAGAAGGCACAAAACTGACCCAGATGGCTTTGCTTTTGAAAAGACTGGTAGAAAATTTTATACTTTCAGCTAAGCTTCCAGTTTATCAGGGCTCAATATTTCTTCTCTTTCTTAAATATAAAATTAATGTCTTAAATAAGTGAGAGAAGAAAAAAAACATGAGATAGCAGTATGTTTCATTCATAGTTGGGATTTTTTTCCAGAAGAATATTTCCTTTTCTTTTCTGCCAGTGCATTTACATGGACTAACATGGATTATTTTATGAGTAGATGAAACATTGCATTCTTCTTCAACTATTCTGGAAGCCAGCAAAAACAATAGACTCCAATGCAAGAAGAATTTTAGGTTTCACCTTCATAAAAGCCAAGGATCTATCCAAAATATTGGTAGCCAGGATAAAAGTTTATGTACAAGATCTCTCCCCGCTCTCCACCCTTAGATTTTGACATTTCTCTGTCTTCGACACAAAATGTTCTTTTTCTCAATGGTAGCCCTCATCAAACTGAGCCTTTTTTCCTCAGGATTAGAATGTCTGTACTTATTCCGGGTAGAGCTTCAAGAACTGAGAGCTGCGCTCATTCTAGACTGCCAAGAGCTATGCTTCCAGGTCCTTCACTGGTGGGAGGTACAGCAGCTGGCATAGAGAGGTGAGCATAGAGGAACATCGTGGACTCTTCCATGTGTCAGGCACCCATCAACTCAGCAGTGCCCCAACAGGCATCCCCTCCACTGCCATGGCCATCAGCTCAGCCTCACAGCCCAGCTTCCTGCCACTGCCCACGCCCATGCCTCCTGCTGGCAGCACCTCCTTCTGCAGACTGCTGGCCCCCCAGCCGCTCTGGGGTCATACCAAGCCACCAGCAGAGGCTGAAACAAACCTCTTTTTGTTCATCACATTTTTAATTTCCAAAACTAAAAATTGTTCTCTGATTTTTTCATATGAACATGTTTTGGTGTCATAAGCATTTTGCCTTTGCTTATATCCTTGCTGATACTGGCTTCTTTTTGTTTCCTGTGTTCCATTGATTGTTTTTGTTCACT
>NW_005371324.1:3556953-3559707 GCF_000412655.1 Myotis brandtii
CTGTCTCCTAAGTTTATCTTTTCTCAAATGTCTAGGGATTGTTGGCCGCTTCTTAATATGTTAAAACCAAAAGCTCACTGGAAGAAGTGTGTTGGTGTGTGTTAGTGGGGAGGTTATACTAAACCTGGCTGTCTAGGATGCTAGGAGCAAGGCAGGAAAAGCAGGGTGCATTTCAAAATGTAGATTTCTCTATAATCGTGCTATTCTTAGCTCCTAACGCCCCCCCCCCCCCCCCCCCCCCCCCCCTATTCTATCTCTGAATCCTGAAGCTCCTGGGCTCGGTTTCTCCACACTCAGCCTCTTGCTACCTCGATGGATGTAAGTAGGGCAGTTTCCCGAGTGCTCGAGGAAACTGCGCAACTTCAGCCAATTGGTACATGGGTTTTCAACCAATCATGCTGTCAATCGTCTCTCACCCTATGTTATGGACATTCTGTCAGGCAAACTAGATCACTTCTTACGAGTGCTCCACTCCTGCAGGCACTGGATTCCTATTTCTTCTAGGTCTGCTAAGTCTATTAAATCTCCATTAGTTTATTGTGTAAACGTTTTCTGAAATCTTTCGTGCACTGTCTCTTATGTTCTCTTTGTCCTCATGGCTAATAGCTTTTTAATTCTTCGTTGATAGTTTAATAAAGTTTTTGGAGGAAGGGCTGATGGGCAAGGATGGTCAATCTGTCAAGTTTAACTGGAAGGGCTCAAGTAGTCAGCTGTTGACATTTCTAAAACATTGGACAACATCGTAAGGGTACATATGGTCTGGGAGCAATATGTAATGCCATGTGTCATTTGTAGCACCAGAATATATCCTTTGGCTCAACCTTCAATGTATAATCAGAATTTAAATTCCCCAGTAGCTATCATCCTAATCCAGTGATACCATCCTAGACCAGGTTTCTGCAATCTGTCACGTGAACTGAAACAAATGTAGCAAATGTCAGAAACTAACCTGGATTTACTGGGATGCCTGAAGTCTGCCCAACAACTGACTTACAAAAAGTACTTAATATATATTTGTTGAAGGAAGGAACAAAGGAGCAGAACCATGAGCTTGTTTAAGGGTAAAAAGCAATTAGGCTAAATGCTTTCAATTAAGATTAGTGTTTATCTATAGCTTCATAATTATCCAACCATAGGAATACCATTGACACTGTTAATGAAGAAACTAAAATTCAATAATGTAATTGGAAAATAATACTGAAACAGGGACTGTACACGATAAATTGTGTGTGTTTGCATTCTAGTCCATATACACATTCTTAGGTACCATTTTTCTTTTCTTTTCCTTTTTAATTGAAATTTACTTTTAAAGAGAGAGGAAGAGAGACAGTGAAACCAATATGAGAGGAAAACATCAATGGCTGGCTCCTGCATGCCCACTACCAGGGATGGACCGACCACGTTTCCATTCATGGGATGACACCCAACCAACTGAGCCACCTGGGCAGGACTCTGTTGTTCTAAAGGATTACTTCGTCTCACTGGGTTCTGGGGAAAAACTGGCTCAGGAGATGCAATTGTTAGGTCCTAATCTGAAGTTGAGAGAGGAGAGCGTGCAAGAGAGGAAAACGGGGAACCATTAACCTGACTTCAGTGATAAAAAAAAAAGATCTTTCATATAATACAATGATATAATGATTCCTCAACATGCCATTTATAAAATAGAAGACACAGACTCAAGAAAAATGTAGAGAACAGCAAAAATTTTATATAAGAGAATATAGAAATAGATATGGCTATTATATCATTGAAATAAAATCTTAAAATATATGAAAAAACATCGGATTGATAGATCAAAATTAATAATGAACATTTTACTAGAAAAAATTTTGAAATTAAAATAACAAAGATGAGAAACACAAAAAGTAGAAAATATGCCTGACAACAAATAAACAAGCTGAAGTCAGTACTGTGATGTGTCATAATAATGGCTGTAAAGTTGAAGAAAACAAATATAAAGAATCTCCAAACTTCAAAAGTGGGAGGAAAGTAAGCAGATTACTACCAGGAAACCACATTTCGGAGAGCTCAGACTGCCAAAGACAGCGGAGCGACTTCTTCAGAAGTCGTACTTAAAGAGAAAGCATGTGACTCAAGCCTGCTGTGCTCACACGGGTCCCCATTGCCTGGAGGCCACAGGATCTTTCTAGGATAGGCCAACTCCCCACACTTTTTCTACTTATGTGTCTTTCTTCAGACAACAGTCGAGTATTGTACTGAGAACACTAATAACTAGAGGATTACAGGAAAACTCAAAGTCTTCAAATGTCTTGTAAACAAACTGCTCACTCTAGTCATACATAAAAAATATAAAGGAGGAAAAGATAAAAGAATGATCATTAAAAGGGTAAAATACAAACACCCAGAAGGACACATTGGTGTGGATTTTAAATAATTCCAACAATTTTTGGAACAAAGTCATATTTTAAGTGTCAGTTCTTCATGTAGAAATCATAAACAATGTGACAGGATAGAAACAGAAAAGATTAAAAAGTATCAAATACCTGATAAAAAAAATAATACGAAAGTATTGGGATTGCTGAGGCAGATACAATTTTATGTATTATACCAGTCAACAAATATGTATTGTGTATTTATGTGCCAGACATAAAGTCAGGAGCTGCACTAGACAAAGAGAATGTATCTATATATATAAAAGCGAAGTGACTGAAAGGTGGCGGAACGACCAGAACAACCGGTGGCTATGACAGGCACTGTGGCAGCCAACCAGCCCGATAGGGGGCGGGGCTGGCC
>NW_005371324.1:3559774-3562739 GCF_000412655.1 Myotis brandtii
GAGTGATCAGGAGGAAAACTGCTCACGGTCTGGACCGTCAGTCAGGTGTCCAAGAGAGGTGCCCAGCACAACCGCCATCTTCCTGCACTTTCTCTCCACTGCTTCCTACCAAAGAGGGCAGCCACAGCACACACAGCCTCTCTTTAGAGGGATTGTCAGCAGGGAACTAAACTGCATTACCTGTCTAGGGAGAGGCTTAGAAACGGAAGCTGTAAGTATCCCTGACACTAAAGCACCTTTGAAGCTTCAACTCATCCAAAAGCCAACAGCAAACGTGTATACACCCTGCAAAGATCATTGACACTAATAACTCCCCCGGCAGGTCCCACCCCTAATCAGCTGCCCCCACCCCCACCCTGATCGGGGGTGGGCGGCTGGACCCCACCGTGCATGAATTCATGCGCTGGGCCTCTAGTACAGTGATGAACAAGAAAACAGAAACACCAATTGCCTCTCAAATAAGAATAATTGATAGAGACAAATGTAAATGGGAAAAAAGATACAAACGATACACAGAGGCTATGGAGGGTATAAGGAGTCCTAATGTTTCTGGCATTACAGATGAGACCTGAACTTACGTTTTAAATTGTTTACAAGAAATTTCATAAATAGGATACTTACATTCGGAATGATGCTGTGCTTCCCAGCCTTCATTGCCCTACATAACTCCATGCAAACTTGCTCAAGCATCATCTTCCCTGTCTTTTCCTTCCTCTTCATGACACATGTACAGATACACACACACTCACCTAGAGTATCATTGTGATATCTATCCATGCTGCCCACCACTTATCTCACGTACTATGTACTCACTGACCTCGATCCGCAGTCTCCAGGACCCACAAAGCTCCTTGAGGACAGAAAGCATGCCTGTTCTACTTTGCACCACCAGGGGCTAGCATAGGAAAGCCCTTTCCTTCTCTGTCTCAGTAGAAACTCCCAAAGTTCCCTCTTCCACTTCAGATGGGACTAAATCCATTATAATCTACTTAAGCAAACTTGTCTAACACACACACACACACACACACACACACACACACAAACACACACACACACACTCAAAGAGAGTGGAAAGTTCAGATCCTGAACTGAATTATTGGCATTTCTGCTTCCAACCCTGGGACAAGAAAAACAAAAGCTTGCTTGTGTTCTGGATATGGATTTGGAGTGGTCTCTTTTATTCTTTTCTGTGTTTTATAGCAATAAGAGCCAAACATAAATAATCTCTACAAATTATCTTGCCATATGTATCATGGGCAAGTTTTTCAGCAAGAAAATTATATAATACTGAACCTAACACAGTAATAAATAAACTCACCAATTGCCAGAATTAATACCACCTAATGAGTAACTGTTGCCGTGGTAAAACATGTTCTGCAAAGTTTCAACTTTATATTACGGTTCAATTCAGTTCACCTTTTAAAAAGTGTTAATGTTTTTGGCCAGCGATGCGGGCTGTGCAAGGATTCACAACTAAAAGAAGAGACAGATGCAGAGAGAAAGTTTATTTTCCCCGAAGGGAAAGCACCTGTGCACAGCAAAGAACAAAAAGCTGCTCCCCCTTTTAAAGCCTTGACTGCTGTTGCTAGGTGACAAGGAAGGGAGGGGGACTTGGGGGCTGAAACTGAGCAGACATCAGGGAAGTTATAGTTTGTTAGTTCTAAAGCCTGTAAAACATTCTTAAAGCAGAAGTTACAGAGAGTTCAAAAGAGCCTTGTTTGAAGGGGAGGAGGGAGGAGAACTTTCTACCTAGAGACTTCTTGGTGCAAATTATCCCTGAGTTGTAAAAATAGCAGGAAGGAGGGGTATGTATGTAAGAATGTAGCCTTGAGAGTAATTTATCTTGTCTTGCACTTTGAACACAGGGGCTGTTTGAATCAGAGGAGCTAACAATCTAGGGGTTTAATTACCAGATGCTTCTCATAAGTTGTGGAAGCCCACAGCAAAGAAAAAGAAGGGCCTTTTTTTCCATCCCTACATAAAGTATGACCTTTTGGATTCTGTACATCACACATGCCATGAGATCACTTTCCTCTACACACCTGAGAGCCCATAGACTTACCTTGCCTATTTTCTCCTATAATGCGTCAGAAAAAAAATTCATAAATGTGGGGCATATTAACTTAATCCCCTGAATATTTAACAAAAATGTTTTTAATAACCTTGCTTTATTAAAATTCTAATTAAGGATTTATTCTACTTACTATTTGTATATTAAAAAATAATCCCAAAATTTAGCAGCTTAAAGCAACCATTTCATTTTGTTCACAAAGTTACGGATCAATCATTACACCTTAACACATCTGAAATTTTTTTAAAAAAGAATATTGCCCTAGCCGGTTTTCTCAGTGGTTAGAGCGTGGCCCACAGACTGAGGGTCTTGGGTTCTATTTCGGTGAAGGGCCTGTACCTCCGTTGTGCACTGGATCCCAGATCCCGGATACAGACGAGTGTGGGAGGCAACCACTTGCTCTATCTCTCTTACATCATTTTTCTCTCTGTGTGTCTCTCCTCCTCCCTTCGACTCTCTTTAAAAAGTCAATGGGAAAAAAATATTCTCTGGTGAGGATTAACAAAAGACAAAGAATCTGAAAGGGCTCAGCTGGGTGCTTCTCACTCGGGTTCTGTCATGTGACTATAGTGCAGTGGTTCTCAACCTTGGCTGTGTTATGCCCAGATTTCAAGATCCCCAACAGACCAACAGGGAGCCAGCCAAGTCCGATGCAAAAGCAGAGAGTCCTTTATTCGAGCTAGCTCGGCTCCCTCACCTCGCTGATGGCAGGAAGCAGAGAGAGACCGCCGTGGGAAAAAAACAGGGTTTTAATAGGGGGTGGAGTCAGGGTAGGAGAGGAGACTGTGGGCCCTGCCGATTGGCCAGGCGCAAGTCGGTGTCTTGTTCCTGGGTGTGGCTAGCAGAGGCTTAGACTTCCGGGAAGAAGCTCCTTGCCAAGCACATGGCTGCCCC
>NW_005371324.1:3562847-3566610 GCF_000412655.1 Myotis brandtii
GAAATTCTGTTTCTTTGTTATGGGGTGAGGCCACAACATTAGTAAACAAAGAAACGAATTTCCGGAGGATGAGGCCCAGAAATCAGGATTTTAAAAAGATTCCCAGGTGATTCTAATGTGCAGCCAAGGTTGAGAACCACTGCTAGTGAGATGTTGGCTGGGGCTGTAATCAACCTGAGAGGACTCACTCACTCGGTGGATAACTGACAGTAGCTGGAGCGCCTGTCTGCTATTTCACCAGAGCACCTGTTGCAGCCTCTGCAGTTTGGCAGCCCCACAGTCTGACTTCTTTCTTACTTGGTGGTTCAAGTATTCCAACAAACAAGGCAGAGGAGGTTCTTTGAGGCCTAATCCGACATGTAACACAGCATCACTGCCACAATCTAATGTTACACACAAGTAACAGGGCACCCAGACCCAAGCAGAGGGGACACGGACCTCACCTCTCAATGTGAAGTCAAGTTCACTCTGTAAGAACATTATATGGGATGAGAGATACGGATGCAGCCATCTGTGGAAAACACGGGTTAAAGGCCATCCACTGTTTTGTTGTATACACCAAAAATATCAGGAACGTTGCCTAATTCTCTACAGATATAAAATTAGTCTTCCACCTGTATCATCTTATAATTAATTTCAGTAACAATAAATTTTGTTGCTAACCACCTTTTTAACCTGTCACTTTGCTATATACGTTGATGGAAAAGAGAGTTGCTAGTCTTAATATAAGATTTTGATTTTCCTTCAGAGGTTCTGATGAAAGAAGAGAATTGATAATAATGTTTACTAGATTCCAGAGGAAATAGTGACATATAAATTATTCCTACCCATTTAATTGTGTCTCTTTAAAAGAATGGCTCTTATGGTTGCCATTTGATATTAATCAAGAAAAAAATGAGGAAAATGTTTATTAATCTTTTAATTAATTAATTACTTTAAAATTTTTCATTAAAACAAAGGAGATAAGTGTATATGGAGTTCCATTTTCCTGCTAGACTGTGATAAGTACTATATATCTAGGTATATACCTATATCTACATCTCTAAGTATATCCATATCTATATTCAATCCTCAGATAAAGTAGATATTCAATGACATTAAGTCGTTTTCCAAAGTCATAGAGCTAATTTGTAGCAGAGCTCATTTGAAATCAGTATTTAGTGAGTTTAAAACTTGTGCTCTTTCTACAACATCATTTATATTAAAATATTACTCCAAGTGAATACTTTTTCTTGCTGGTGTGGTCATCTGAATACTTTCTCAAAATTACTTTTCCTTGACAACTTATATTTTCTTAAAATTTTTTCAATAAAAATATTTCCAACTATTAGATAAGTATGCAGCTTTCATAAATAACATATGATGATTCTCTTGAACTTCAGTCATTTGTTTCATATTGGCTTTCTCATCATCTGAAAATCTCAGAAAACTCAACACGGTTGCAGAGGTGAGAATCTTTTCATTTATATCTGCACTCATTCAGCCATGGCTCAGAAATTCCATTCTAAGTTGATAAAAAGAATCGTTAACACAACAGGGACCTTGTTTTCCCATTGAATAAAATTTGTCACCAGATAGGTAATTTATAACTCAGATCCTTCCAAGTAACTACTTTTCTCAGATATCCAAAAATGATACAAATCAGCTTACATATGTGTTACTAAAGAGAGAAATCTGAACATGCATTTCCATTAATACATCCCTGCAATCTATACAATTGAAACTCTAAAATCTTTGCTATTTCAGTTTTTGTGTAGAACACATTAGTTGCCATCTAAAAGATACTTTTTTTTTTAATCCTCACCAGAGGATATTTCTTGCACTGATTCTTAGAGAATGGAAGGAAGGGAGGAAGAGAGGGAAAAAAGAAACATTGATGTGAGAGAGACACTTTGATTGGTTGTGACCTGAATGGGCCTGGGATCAAGCCCCTAACCCTGGGATCATGCCCTTGACCAGAAGCTGAACCTGGGGTGCTCCAACCACTAAGCAACACTGGCCAGGTCTCAATGATACTTTAATAAATCATATGTTTTCAAAGTGTGAATTATTATCCACTTGAGATGATACTAATAGTCCTTCCCTGTTCTACCGTGCCTGGTTTATGCTTGAGTTATACCAATCAAGGACTAGGGCTGGAGGAGTGTTTTAATCTTCTACCTAAGGCACTGTACCATACCATTTTGGGGTCAGTGAGGACTACTGCAATGTCTGACAGAGAACTGTGAACTGACACCTAAATTAAGGGCAATTTAATTGTGCAAAAGTAATAGGTTCTTTATAGTGATTCACTGTGACACACACACACACACACACCACTAAAATGTTTTTTTCAAACTATGTTTTTATTGATTTCAGAGAGGAAGGGAGAGGGAGAAAGGGATAGAAACATGAATGATGAGAGAGAATCATTGATTGGTTGCCTCGTGCATGCCCCCTATTGGGGGTCAGGCCTGTAACCTGGGCATATGCCCTCACCTGACCAGGAACCTAATAGTGACCTCTTGGTTCATAGGTTGATGTTCAACCACTGAGCCATGCCGGCCAGACCCCCATTAAAATCATTAAGGTAGGTGAGAACTCTCTGCTTCTCCTAACTTCACTATCCAGTTATAATGAAATTAGAGGCTCGATGCATGAAATTAGTGCAAGGGGCTCAGTCCTCACAGCCACAGCGGCTTGCCTCAGCCCTTGAAGCCCCGGCTTTGTCCAGAAGGTCGTCTGGAAGGATGTCTGGAAAAATGTCTGGCTGTCTGGTCTAATTAGCATATTATGCTTTTATTATTATAAATAAATTTCAGACCAAATTCTCCCACACATACGGACATTTATTAAACAAGAGTGTCATAGCAAGGAGGCACACAGAAATTATACAACCTGTTCTGTAAGCTCAGTGAAATCCCAGCAGTTTGTCCCTGGAGTTCCAACCACCACTGTCCATGAAAAGCTTACCAGACTGAGCCCAGGAAGATGAACTTAGGGAAATGAGATCACTTAGGTTGTACGTGTTAAGGTAGGAGTTTAAACTTTTCTGAAAGATAGAGGAAACCACGGGAGAACTTTAATCATGGAAGGAATGTACGTTTTAGAAAGATCACTACAAAAGCAATGTATAGAATGGACTGAAGCAGGATTGGGAGGGGGCAGAGTTGAAGAGGAATTAACACATGTGAGAAGTGGTAAGAGCCTGGGCAAAGGTGTAAGTACACATTGAGAGCAGTGAAGGGGACAGATTCGAAAGGAAGAAATCAAAGGGTTTGAGAATGAGTAGGCTGTATGAGTGTGAGAAAATTCTAGAATATCTCAGAGCCTTGGGTAATTGTGGGTAGTGCTACCCAATAAGTATGAATGACTACAAATAAAAGGAATAATCAAATGAACATTGGGTCTACTATGGAACATCCTTCTTTATATGTGACGCCATCCAATAAATAAGTTTTCTTTACAAGTTTGTTTAACCATAAAATAAAAGTGGCCCTGGCTGGTTTGGCTCAGTGGATAAAGCATTGGCCTGCAGACTGAAGGATCCCAGGTTCGATTCCGGTCAAGGGCACATGCCTAGGTTTCAGGCTTGATTCTCAGTAGAGGGCATGTAGGAGGCTGCCAATCAGCTAATAAAAGAACATGGTAATTGGCGTACGACCGCTACCCTTTTCATTGGCTAATCAGTGAGTATATGCAAATTAACTGTCAGCCAAGATGATGGCCGGCAGCCAGGCACTGAAGCGAGCATGAGGCTTGCTTGCTGCAGACTCCAACGTTC
>NW_005371324.1:3568108-3568897 GCF_000412655.1 Myotis brandtii
GGCGCCCCAACTCCCCAATTGGCCCTGCTCTGAGCCTGACCAGGGGCTGCACTTAGGAATTGGGCCTGCCCTCTGCCACCCGGAAGCAGGCCTAAGCCAGCAAGTCGTTATCTCCCGAGGGGTCCCAGACTGCAAGAAGGCACAGGCTGGGCTGGGGGACTCCCCCTCCCCTGCCCCCCGAGTGCACAAATTTTTGTGCACCGGGCCTCTAGTATATATATATATATTTGATTTCAGAGAGGAAGGAAGAGGAAGAGAGAGATTGAAACATCCATGATGAGAGAGAATCATGGATCGGCTGCCTCCTGCAAGTCCCCCACTGGGGATCAAGCCCACAACCCAAGCATGTGCCCTTGACCGGAATCAAACCTGGGACCTTTCAGTCCTCAGGCTGATGCTCTATTCACTGAGCCAAACCAGCTAGGCGAAGAGCTTCTTCTTATCATCAGACTAGAGGCCCAGTGCATGAATTCATGCACAAGTGGGGTCCAGCCGGCCCAGCCCCAATCAGGGCGGATCCAGGCTGGGTCTGTTGGGAGGAGGATATGGCAGGAGGTTAACCAGCTGTCCCACCCTGATCAGGGTGATCAGGGCCAGGCGGGCTGGGGGGAGGGGCCAAGAGCAATTGGCTGGGGGACCCATCCCAAATTGGGGTGGGGGGTTCCAATTGGGAGTAGGGCCAGCAGTGGGGAGTGGCTGTGGGCAGTGGGCCAGCTTGCCCCACCCCCAAATGGGGTGGGGGGGCCAATTCGGGGGCAGAACTGGTTGGAGGGAGGGGCTCCGGGCAGA